>NW_024344378.1:43029529-43079609 GCF_902729225.1 Pteropus medius
AAAAAAAACAAAAAAACAGTACAAGCCTGTTCGACTTAAAAATAAAAATAATTTAAGTAAACCCTCCTAAATTTAAAAAATAAAAAAGTGCCTGGTAGTCAAGGGGCAAATTCTCTCTTGATTAACAACCTCCTCTTGGTAGCTGTGAATTAAGATGAATTAGAAGAAGCAGTTGGTAGCTATAGGTGGAGATATTTTAAAGATGTGGAGCCCCTTGTCTACAGAAATCATACTGCAGGGCGGCTGTAGGCCTTGGAGGTCACCGATCTTCCCGGGTGCAGAATGATGCTTTTGTCTTTACCTTTTAGGATTATCCATGTCTGGGGTGACAGTAACTAATGAGCTAGTAAAAAGCCACCCCAGCAAGGCTGTGCCCAGTTTCTTAGCTTTGTTAGGAAAACTTGAGAGAACCAGTGTGGGCTAATTAATTGGTCTTCAGGTAGTAACTAAATCAAAGGTGTCTTGGGTACCCTGGGAAGCTGGAGTCTCCTCTTTCCTGAGAATCAATCAGCTCAAGATTGATGAAGGGCTGCTAAGGTCAAGCTTTGAAACACAAAACCATCTGCTCACTCTCTAGGGCTGATACCTGCAGTAGAGCAATTTTAGAAGAACAGGTGTTCACTTTTAACTTACCTCTTTTCTTTTATGCTGAAATCATGATTTTTAGCTAGAAAGAGCCTCCAGTTGGTTGATGAAACTCACAAACTGTCTATTGTAACTTAAAATAACCTGGCCCAAAGGTATTGTAATAACCTCGGTTGGCTCTTGGACAAAGTCATAAACCACTCATCCTTGAGAGTGGCCACTCTGGCCTCTCCAAAAGCATTTTGCAGCATCAGGAAACAATGACTATAAGGCATTGCCCCCAGAAGGTCTGTATAGACTGAATGTTTGTGTCTCCCCAGTATTCATATGTTGAAACCTAACCCCCAATTTGATGGTATTTGAGGTGGGGTCTTTGGGAGGTGATTAGGTTGTGAGAGTCGAGCCCTCAAGAATAGGATTAGTGCCTTTATAAAAGAACCTAAAGATCTTCCTTGCCCTTCCACCATGTGAAGACAGAATGAGAAGACAGCCATTTTTGAACCAGGAAATGGGCTCTTACCAGACATGAAATCTGCCAGCGCCTTGATCTTGGATTTCCAGCCTTCAGAACAATGAGAAATAAATGTTTATTGTTTATAAGCCGGCCAGTCTATAGCATTTTTGTTATAGGAACCTTGAACAGATGAACAAATGAAGACGAGGAGCTAAGCCAGGGAACACTGTTTCATTCTCTCAGTGTAGAACAAATCCAGTTGAGTTCATCCACTTTACAGAGTATGCTTGAGAGCCAGCAAAGTCTTTTAAAGCCAACAATTAAATGTTTCTAGTTCCTTGAAAGTATCTTCTGGCTCAGTAGGCTAAGAACATTTTCAAAAGTTTTTCCTAATGATATTTTTAAATTATTTTTCATTTTTTATGTACACCTCAGTTTCAGGTGTACAACATAGTGATTGTTAACGATGATTTAATGACTGCAGTTGCCTTTCCTCTATAAAAAAGTTCAGAATTTACACCAAGTTTTCTTCTTTTAAATGGAGGTATTTCTTGTTCCTGCTAAACATTAATGTCCTCAGTTTCCCAAGAATGTAGGAAATTCTCCAAAACACTCTTGTGGTAGATTGTATTTTTCCAGAGATGGCTGCAGTTAGATGTATCCTATCTCATATGATCTTATTACAATGTGACATTAACAATCCTCCAACAAAAGGTGAGATTTGTGTTCCTGCCCCATGAGCCTGGACAGACCTTTGTAAATATCTCAACCAGTAAAATGTAGCAGAAATGAAACTGTGTGACTTCTTAGTATAGTGATAAAAGGCTATATAACTTCCACTTGGCTCTCTCAAGGTCTGGGGACATCATGTGGAGAGACTATACAGAGATAGATAAAGATGTCAAAGTATATGTTCCAGCTACCAGCTTTTTGAGTGTTCCCAACACAGGCTCCAGACGTGTGTGAACAAGCCTTTGATGATCACAGCCCTGCTTTTGAGCTACCCCCAATGTCACATGGAGCAGAAACAGGCCTTCTCCACTATGTCCTGTGCAAATTCCTGACCCCCAGAAACTGACCACAAATGTTTTCAGATGGATTTTAAAAAACAATGTAAAACTTAAAACACTAAAAATCTTGGAAGAAAATTTAGGATACAATATATACCACCTATGGTGTAGGGAAGATTTTTCTAATGAAAAGTGGAAACTCAGAAGCTATAAAAGAAGTAATAAACACATTTAACTACCAAAATACTTTATGTTTGATGAGTCATACAGACAAAACATGGGAGAAAATATTTTCACACCTTTAACAGATAAAAGGTCATCATTTACAAAGTGGTTTTGCAAACTGATAACAAAATGCAATCGAAAATATTACAAATGGTAAGTAAGTATGTAAAAGGCGTTAACTTTCCAGTCAGGTAAATGCAAATTAAGTAACAACCAGCTAGCACTTATATTAGCAAAATTCTGCTAGTGGTGAAAAGGATACAGTGCTAATGGCAATGTGACCAGCTTCAACTTTTTTTGGAAAGCTATCTGACAATACTAAAATGAAAAATACACACATTTTTTCAAACTGGAAATCCCTCTTTCTTAAATCTATCCTAAAGAAATAAAAGTACCAGGACATAAATAAAATTGCTCTCTGTAGTATAGCTTATAATGGTAAAAATCTGGAAATAAAAGGTCTCCAATAGAAGATGGAGGGAGATTGATTGAAAAAATTGTATAACAACAGCTATGCTGGAATAATGTTCAACCATTAGAATAAGCTTGAGAATGAGCTAAACGATCTATAGCAGTTGAATGTTCAACAGGAAAAAACGGAAAGTGCAGAGGAGTATGTAATAAGACACAATTACTTTAAAACAAATACATGCAAAACTAAAATTGTACGTATGTGTATATATAAGTTGATGGGATTATATGAAAATGAAGAAAAGTATAGAAGAATATACCAGGTTATCAATAACAGTTTCCTGTGGTGGGGAATGGGGAAGGAGGAGTACTAGTTGGGGAAGGGTGAGAGTTGTCCAGAAAAGGAAACAGTATTTACAGATGGAACGCTGAGGAAGTGTGTGAGTAAAAAAACCAAGCACTCAGCACTCAATAAAAGCCCTGAGATAAGAAGGATGCAAATCACTACAAATGGGTAGGATGCACCTAATGTAGGGCACACAGACACAGAGAAACCCAGGGTATAGAATCCAAACAGGGTGAGGAGGATATCCATGTAGTTCTGCGGTAGCCTGGGATGGGAGTCAGAGTCCAAGCAGGGAGAACAGGGTTTCCTTGTAGTGTGTAGGGTGGAGAGGGGGATCGATCAAATAAGTAAATATATTATGTATAATAGAAGTGACATTTCTCACTGTTGGTGAAGGCAGTTACAAATACAGAAAGGGCTGGTGATATTGGATTAGAATTGGAGATATTCATTTTAATTCATAGTTCTCAACATATATAGATAGCAATGGAAATAATATGTGTGTATAAAATATACATTCCTTAATCGTTTTAATATATGTAAATCATAGCAACATGCCATATGCCTTATACAGTGATGTATGTCGATTATTTCTCAATGAAACTAGGGGGAAAATGTCATATTTTCTAACTTAGTACACTGAGAGAGGCTGGAGAAGCAATACCCAGTAGACCTAACCACTAAATCCGGGCTTCTAAATGCCATTTTACACTAGAAGGAATCAGAGCTCCTTGGAGAAATGGCTGATTCCAGGTCTGAGGCATAGAAAAAAAGATGAGCTGGAATTTCTTATTGTGCCAAAAAGCAATGACGTGCTCAAAGAATGATGGAGACAAAACCCAGCCTGAATGGGCTCTCTCTAACCAAATTTGGGACAAGCATCAAAACAAATGCCAATAGTAATAAATTATAGTCCATTATAAAATACAGAACCATGAATCCGTAGAAATATAAATAAATGAATGAATAAATTGAAAGTTCGTTGAAGAACGAGATACTTAAATGGTTTCGGAGTACTTCCCCACAAAGGAGAAAAGAGTAACTTTAAAGTGAAGAAGTCTAGTGGCTACCACCTTAATCAAGTAATCAGAGTGAAAGTCATTGGTCCTGGGGCTGATCAAAATCATGTGCCACCCAATAGTATGCAACAAGGACACAGTGTCCCCTTTGTGGTATTCCTGCCAAAGATGCCTATCCTGAATCTAACAACAAAGAACCATCACACAAACCCAATCGAGGGATATTCCACTCAAAAGTTGGCCTGTAATCTTCAAAAGTGTCAATGTTGTGAACAGAAAGGAAAGGCTGAAAAACTATTCAGATTGGAGACTGAAGAAACATGAAAAACAGTGTGTGATTTAGGACCAGATCCTTTTGCTCAAAAGGGCCTTTTGCTGTAAAGGACTATTGTTTAAACACGAATCAGGTCTAAGGATGAATGGATAGTAATAGATCCAAGTTAGCGTCCAGATTTTGACAGTTTTATTGTATATGTTTAGGAGAATGTCCTTGTTCACATAAAAACTTAATGAAAGTGTTTGGGATAATGGGGCATCAGGTTAGCAACTTAATTCTTGAGTAGTTCGGGGGTGGGGGGAATGTTTTTGTACTGTACTGCAAACTTTTCTGTATGCTTATTTTGACAGGAAAATAGGAATAAGATAAAAATAAGAAACACAGGCATCTAATTTAGTTCAATTCCAAAACCCACTAAAATTAGAATAAAGGTATTTAAAATATATTTTAGTGTGGATATACATATCTATAACATAAAAACTTCATTGAACTCATTTTTTTTTCTTTTTTAAAGAACTTTATTTTGTGCATTTTATTGGCACTTTCCCATTTTGCCCATTTTAATTGTACAATTCAGTGGCATTGAATTTATTCATAATATTGTGCAACTGTTGTGGACTGAATGGTTTCCTTCCAAGTTCATGTGTTGAAGTCCTAATCTGCAATATGATGGTATTTGGAGGTGGAGGTAATTAGGATTAGGTTAGGTCATGAGGGCAGAGCCCTTGTGATGGGATTAATGACCTTATAAGAAGGGAAAGACAGATCTCTCTAAATTCGTTGAGGTAACATTGGTTAATAACTATATAAATTCCAGCTTTACATTATAATTGATTATCAGTATACTCTATTGTGTGCTCACCACCAAAAGTCTAGTTTCCTTTCATTATCAGATATTTGACCCTCTTACCCTCAACACTCTCTCCCATTCCTTTCTTTCTGCTTAAACACCATTCTGTTGTCTATGAGTTTGCTTTTATTTTGTTAATTCGTTTGCTACTTTGTTTTTATTCCACATATGAGTAAAATCATATGGGTTTTGTCCTTTTCCATCCATTTATTTCACTTAGCATACTTCCCTCAAGATCCATTCATGTTGTCACAAATGGAAATATTTTTCATCTTTTTATGGCTAAGTACTATTCCATTGTATATACCACATCTTCTTCATCCATTCATCTGTCGATGGGCACTTGGGTTGTTTCCATATCTTGGCTGTTGTTAAGTAATGCTATTATGAACATAAGAATGCATAGATCTTTTCAAATTAGTGTTTTCGTATTCTTTGGATAAATACCCAGAAGAGGAATTACTGGGTCATATGGTAGTTCTACTCTTGATATTTTAATAAGCCTCCATACTGTTTCCCAGAGTGGCTGCACCAATTTACAGTTCTACCGACAATGTACAGGGCTCCCTTTTCTCCACAGCCTCACCAACACTTGTTTCTTGTCTTTTTTATAATAGCCATTCTAACAGATGTGAGGTGATATCTCATGGTGGTTTTGATTTGCCTTTCCCTAATAATTAGTGATGTTGAACACCTTTTCATAGTTCTGTTGGCCATCTGTATATCTTCTTTGGAAAAATGTCTATTCAGATTCTCTGCCCATTTTTTAATTAGATTGTCTATTTCTTTGTTATTGGGTTGTATGAGTTCTTTATATATTTTGGATATTAACCCCTTATAAGAAGTATCATTTTCTAATATCTTCTCCAATTCAGTTTGTTGTGTTTTTGTTTTGTTGATGGTTTTCTTTGCTGTGTGGAAGCTTTTCAGTTTGATGTAATTCCATTTGTTTATTTTTTCTTTTCTTTCCCTTGCCTTTGGAGGGAAAACTCAGTATGGTTAAGATATCAGTTCTCTTCAGATTGATTTATAGATTCAGTGCAATCTCAACAAATTCCCAACAGGATTTTGAAGACATCATCCTCAAGAATTCACCAGTTTACATTTCCAGATATTAAGATTGACTTGATGATGGAAGGAAATTTAACTTTGGGTGATGAACATGCAATGCAGTATACATATGACATTATTGCATTGACACTAATTAAAACAAAAAGATTTATTATAAAGTTACAGTAATTAAGAGAGTATGTTGATGCAAAGACAGAGAAATAGGCCAGTATAACAGATTAGAAATTCCAGAAGAAGACCCACAAAGATAGTCACTTGATTTAAGATACAGGCATTACTGCAATTAGGGGCAAGAGTAGTTCTTTTCAGTACACAGTATTTGAGCAATTGCTTATGTGTATGGAAAAAGAATGAACCTTTATCCTTACCTCACACCATATATAAAAATTAATTTGAGGTAGATCATAGATCTGTATAGGAAAAGTGAAGTAATCAATCTAAAAGAAATCAAGTCTAAAAACATAGGAAAAATATTCTTAAGGTTGGCAAAGATTTCTTCAACTGGACAGAAAAGGTGTTGACCATAAAAGAAAATTGATAAATTAGGCTTAATTAAAATTAATTCTGTTAGTAGAAGACATCATTAAGAAGTGAATAAGCATACCATACACCGGGAGAAGATATTCCCAATATATATGACAAAAGATTCATCTTCAAAATATATAAAGAACCCCCACAAATCAATAAAAAAGACAACCCAATTATAAATTATATCCAAATGTCCAATAAGCCTCTGAAGAGATATTCAACACCGGTTCTCACTGGCATATGCAATTTAAAACCACAAAGAGGTATCACTACACATTCCCCCAGAATGGTTAAAATTTAAAAAACTGACACTATCAAGAATTGTGAGGATGTAGAGCAAACGGAACTCCCACGAATTACTGGTAAAAGTGTAAAGTCATTCAACTATATTAGTAAACCATTTAGCAGTATCAAAATTAAATATATTAAACCTATTACTTAGCAGTTATACTTCTAGATATACTGTCCAAGGTAAATCAGTATCTATGTCTACTTAAAGATATATGCAAGAATGTTCACACCATTCATAACACCATTTCATAACAACCAAAAATTGGAAACAACTCCAAATGATCAACAGAAGAAGGTATAAATAAATTAGAGTATAATTATATAATGGAATATTATATAGCAATAAAAAGAAGAACTCAATAGCAGATATAAATCTCAAAAACATTATGTTGAGCAAATGAAGCCAAACACCAAACAGTATGTACTATGTGATTCCATTTATAAAAGCCCAAGAATAGGCAACTAATTTATGGTGATAGACATCTTAGAATACTGATTCTCTTAGAGAGCAAGGGATGGAAAGTTGTTTTTTTTATTATTGTTTTTATTTTTTATTGAGAAGAGGAATGGGGGAAACTTCTGGGGTGATGGAAATATTCTACATCTTGATCTAGATGTTTTTATATGTTAAAATATATATAAAACACGTGTGCTCAATTTCACACATTGGGATATTTTCTCTCCCAAATCTGGGAAAAATTGGAGATTTTGGGGGGGGGTGGTAATATAAAACAGAAGATCTCTGGACTTAGGGGCACCAAGCACATTTGCAGGAGGAATGTCATAGCCCAAACTGGAGAATTAAATAAACCTATGATGTCAAATGCTGGTTTACCCCATTCTGGGTTCTTTCCCTCACTTGGCTCCCTGAACTGAAAATTGACCTTCATGTCTCATTAGCCAGAGTTGCATCACATGCTTAATTCTAAACCAATGAAGTCTAGAGAATATGCAGGATCAGGGACTCCTAAAAAATCAGGACAACCTTGAAGCTTGTAATCACCATTATCATTATCATCCTTATCATCACACATATGCACATACCATACAGACTTGACTGTATTACCTAATGGACCAAAATTACACAAATATTCCTGCAGCCATTATTCTGAGCAGCTTCTCCAACTGTCAGAATCCTAGGTCAGCTCATGGAACAGCCACTGCAGTGACCAAGGGCTCCAGCCACCTCCACACTACTGCTTCCCTATTCAAGACCTAAATTCCCAGATCATTCTAATTTGGCTAGGCCCGAGTAGCATGCCCACCCCGATTTGCAGGAGAGGTAGCATCTGGCGCTTCGGCTTCCTTGGTGGAAGCTGGGCTACTCACTTGACTACTCACAATGAGAATTTCCCAATCCAAGGTGCTAGGAGGATGGTGTTTGGATGCTACATAACTCCAAAAAATTTCATAACAAAAAAAAGTCACAAAATGGCTTTAATCTATCTTGAACTAAAAAATTGAAAACAATTTTCCTATAATTTGCTATCCTTGACTTTACCCGATGCCCCTTTGAACAGTCTCATTTCTTTCTCTGTTCCTGCAGCACAAGGCTGTGGATCCTATTGTGATTCAATACACAGGATGTTCCTGGTCTCTGAGAGTTTACAACCTCCCACTCACCTGATGTTCTCTGGTACAAAGGACTGGTGTGTGGTTTTGACTCTCTCTATGGTTAAGTCTCATCCCATCAATCAATGGTCTCTGTTTAGCGAAGACTCTGTATAGCAGTTTCCATGTGTGTAAAACAGAAAATAGGATTGAACAATCTTCTTTAACAGAGTGCTATACACTTTTTGGTCTAGGGATCAATTCCCACTAGAAAAGATTACAATATTAATTTGAAGTGAATGATTAATGTTGCCAAGCCAACTCCCTAATATTGCATAAAATAAAGTTTGTTTTGGCTCCCCTAAAAATCAGTATTTCTGATTCTTGCAGGTCTCAGCAGCCCAACTTGTTCTGCATATGGTTGCATGTTTAATTAGTGATCCTTTATGTCTGCAATTAGCACCATGATGATTAATAAAATAACTCCTTTAAAGCTCCATTTAGATAGCAGAACTGCACAATCAGGTATAATTAATTCATGATTAATAAATCATGGCTGATTAACTAATCTGTTTATCACCACCACATTACTGAACAGCTCTCACCTGAGCACAGCTCATTTTTCTATGCCGAACAGAACTGGAAGCTTAAAAACAAAAAAACAAAAAAACCCAGCTCCTTCAAAATTGCACTAAGCAGCAGGTGTATTATTATGGTCAGGGAGATCAGGAGACTGCACATTTAAAAGTTTTTGAGCTGCATAGACAATTGTCACTTGGGACACTAAATCTGGAGGCCTAAACACTGGTGGACTCAAACTTAAGCACACACTAGAATCACCTGGAGGGCTTGTTAAAAACCAGATTTCTGGGCCCTACCTCCAGAGTTTCTGATCCAGTAGGTCTTGAAGGGAGCCTGAGAATTTGCTTTTCTAACAAGCTCCAAACCCAGTGGTATGGATGCTGCTTATCCAGGGACCACACTTAGTGCTACCTTTTCTCATAAACTAGGGATGACTCACAATGGCCATGATTCCCAAGTCCTTTCTGTAGATTTTAATAGTTAAAAAACAATAAGAATAGCTTTCAGTATTATTTACCTCTCCTTGTGTTTACATGCTATCTCAACTGGATTGTTAGTTTAAGACTTACTTTCTTTTATTTTTCTATCTGCACAGCACCTAACAATTACTTTCTAGATGTAGAAACTCTAGACAAAACCCAGACATGCCTTGTGTATTCATCTCTGAATCTGTACTCATGTCCCAATCTTTCTAAGCCATATCCTTCAATATTTCCCTAACTGTGCCACAGCACTCAGTGTCTACACCATATGTGGGCCCTAATCACAGTGCCAGTGCTCATTATCTTTTTGCGAAAGGATGAGCCTGGTCTCCCCAGTTGGAGTCCCTTGAGAACTTCGTAAGCTCCCTCTCTAATCTCCTTTGCAGTCTGCCCCTCAGATCTCCACGCGCCCTGCTTCTAATATAGTGTCTTATACACAAGAGACAATGAATTACTTTTTACCAAGCATGTCAGAATGCTGAACAGTAGATCTGACCTCAGGCTGTGAATTCAGATCCCAGCTGGGCACTAACTTACAAAATACGTGAGAGTGACAACAAAAGAGATTCCCATCCCAAATGGGAAAGGAAAGAGGCAGACAGTGTACCATCTGAGAGTTAAACCAGGCAGGAATCATGGGATCACCTTAAAAATCTACCATAAATGTGATATTGGTATTGAGGTTACTGTTTAAGAACCCTTATATTTTAGAGCTAAATACTGAAATATTTGCAATGAAAGTACATGTCTATCTGGGATTTGCTTCAAAATAATCTAGAGGGGAGGGGAAGTGGGTAGAGGTATAAATGATTGGCCATGAGTTGAAAATTGTTGACCCTGGGTGATAGGTTCATGGGAGCTCATTATATTATTCTCTCTACTTTGTATATGCTTGAAATTTTCATAATGAAATTAAAAATAAAAAGCATGCTCGTTAGTAATTTGTTGCTGCCAAAATAATTACCTCACAACTTAGTGACTTAAAACAACAAATGTTTATTATCTCAGTTTCTGTGGGTCAGGAATCTGACAGACAGCTTAGCTGGTTGCCTCTGGCTCAGGGTCTCACAAGGCTGCAGTCAAGGTGTCAGGGCTGCAGGCACCTGAGGCTTGATGGGCTGGAGGATCTGCTTCCAAGCTCATTCTTATGGCTCTTGGTCACAAACCTCAGTTCCCTGCTACATAGACATTTCTTTAAGACTGCTCACAATGGGCAGCTGGCTTCCCAAAGAGCGAGTGATGAGAAAGAAAAAGGAAGAAGAAAAAGAAAGGGAAAGACACAAAAGTCGACTAAAACAGAAGATGTAGTCTTTTGTAACCTCATCTCAGAAGTTGGACATACCATTACCTCTGAATATTCTATTGGTCACACAGACCAACCAAAGTGCAATGTGGAGGGGACTGCACAAGGGTCTGAACAGCAGAAGGTGGAGATCCCTGAGAGCCATTGGGAGTCAGGCTGCCATAGTGCATAAGGCAAAAATTGAGTAATGTCAAACATGTCCTCGGAAATCCTGTAAATAACCTATAAAACATGGTAGACAGTTTTACCAGCGCACAAGCCCAACACTGCCAGTTTTTTCTCCAGTGCTGAAGCACATCACTGTTTTGTTGAGTGCTAGGTAAAGCTGTTGGCTTGAATTGGGACCATGGTTGTTTCAAAAATAAATATATTTAAACACTGAAATCACATTTGGCTCTGCCTTGAGCTTGTGTAGTTAAATTCAAGTAAATTAAATGCAGTATGATGGGATTCTAATGCATTGTTAAAGTGGGGAATCTTTTCATGTTCTGATGACATCTGCCATTTAGATCAATTGTGCTGACTTCTTGTTTTAGCTCCATAGTTACAAAGCAGCTTTCTGATTATAATATGGCTTCCCAGATAGATGTGCAAATGAGAAAATGCTCTGATCTAATCCATTCCATGATTATATTTCTCTTGTAAAATAAAAAAATTGGTATTCTGGCTTTATACATCAGTCTCTGTGTGCTAGGTTAATGTGAATCTGTACCTGAGAGATAGATTCACTCTCAGTACATTTACATATAGGCTTTTGAGCCTGCACCCCTGAGCCCCTAGACTGTGATCAATTCATCTAAGTAATGCCGCCTGAGGGGGAACCATCTGAGTGGCCCAAAAATCTTCCCGAGGTGTGGCAGCTATATTTACTGTACACAGAGAATATCCATGAGCTCCCCTACACTTCTCAGTCCCCTTGCTATTAGATGGGGGTATGTGACCAGTTTTGGCCAATAGGCTGTGAGCAGAATTGACACCTATCACTTCTGAGCCGAAAACATAGTGAGATTTCCATGCACTCTTTCCTTCAGCTGCAGCAGCCATGGAAACCACATGTTGAGAAGGCAGAATGCAAAGTCAGCCTGGACTCCTTCATGACGATGAAGAACAGAACCCCTCCTGACCTGTGCTAGACAAGTTATATGAATACAAATAAAAGTTTGTTGTATTAAGCCACTGCGATTTTGTGGATATTTCCTATATTAGCATAACCCATTCTAATTTAATACACCAGGGGATGTTGACTCTTCTGGGAGTACGTTTTTCCATTAATGGCAATGTTACACTTGAGTGCTGGGATATATCTCCCACTCTCTCCTTCCACATTCTCCTACGTCCCTCTTAGTAAGATTAGATAGGCAAGAAGTGGGCAGAAGCAGAAGAGGCAAGGAAAAACCTAGCAAGACTAGGGTTTTTAAAGCGCCCTCAAACCTGCCCTATTCATATTAGCAGAAAACCCACTCTATACAGTATGCTAATTCTAGAGGCTGTTTGCTTCTGCTACCCAAAGAAGTTATTTCATTTCCTCTTGTTTATCTATTCAGGTGTGCCTGCCCTGCCCCCACCCCTGACCCTGCTTCTCTGGTGGCCACTTCTTGAGCACTATGGCCACTCAGTACTCTTCAGCAGGCTGACCAAGTAAACACAGTAAACGTAATCAGTTGCCCTGACAATTCTGACTCAACCGTCCATTGCTAAATGGACAATTTTTAAAATCATCTGTAAGAATAAATATAGGGTTTGGAAATATAAGATGAAAAGTCTTCAAATTGCAACTTTCATGTAAAAAAGAATTCAGAGTCACCTCAGAGACTTGTTTCCCCCAAATAGCTATTAAGAATTTAGCATATATTTGAGAGAGAAAATTCAGACCCTTTCAACTATGCGTTTGTATAAAATCAATCATACGATTCAATCCTAGGTTCGGAAAACCCTGCACTTTGTGAAAACCCTCCAGTGATTCTCACCCTTGGTGTCAGCACCTAATGAGTTGTGATGAGCTGTGCTGTGCTGTGCATGGCAGGTCATTGCTTACTCGATAAGTTAAAGCACTAAAGCTAGCAAATTATTTTCTTCATTGCAAATTAGGGGAAATACAAGATTACTGCTATAATAAGTTCACTCTCACATGCCTTAGCAAAAATAAATGTAGAAAACACAGTAGCATTAAAAAAAAAAAAAAAAAAAAACCTGGGACCCTACAGGAATTTCTAACTGATTAACTTGTAGTTTTTGAGGTGACTGAGAACTGCCATCAATGAGATCACCTTAAAGGAACACCCTTAATGACTTTGAAAAGTCCCCATCCCAAAGTCAATGATTTTCAATATTATAGACTTAACTGAATTTAAAATTATGTTAACAGGTGTGAGGTGGTATCTCCTTGTGATTTTGATTTGTATTTCCCTAATAGCTAGTGAAGTTGAGCATCTTTTCATAGATGCTCTGTTGTCCATTTATATGTCCTCTTCAGAGAAATATCTGTTTAGGTCCTCTGTCCATTTTTTAATTGGATTGTTTTGTCATCGTTGTTGACTATTTTCAACAAGACAAGTAATAACAAGAGTTGGAGAGGTTATGAGGGAGAAAGGAACCGTCATACACTGCTGGTGGGAATGTAAATTTGTATAGCCACTAAGGAAAACAGTATGGAGGTTACTCAAAAAATTGAGAATTGAATTACCATATGATCCATCAATCCCTCTTCTGGGTATCTACCCCCAAACTTTGAAAACACTTATCTATAAAGATATGTATACCCCAATATTCGCTGCGGCATTCTTCATAGTGGCCAAGACATGGAAACAACCTTCGATAGATGACTGGATAAAGAAGATGTACTACATACATACAGTGGAATATTACTTAGCCAAGAAAAGATGAAATACTGCCATTTACAACAACATGAATGGATCTTGAGATTATGCTAAACAAAATAAGACAGAAAAAGTTGAGAACCATATGATTTCATTCGTGTGGGATACAAAACTGAAAGCAACAAACAAACAAGACAAACAAAAACTCAGAGAGACCGACAACTGTTTACTCAGCAAGAGAAAGAGGGTGGGAGGAAGGTAGATAAGGGTAAAGGGAGTCAAATATATGGTGACGAATGGAAATTTGACTTTGGGTGATAAACAGAAAGTGCAATATACAAATGATGTATTATTGAATTGTACGCTTGAAACCTATATAATATTATTAACCGATGTCACCCCAATAAATTTAATTAAAAAAAATAAAGTTACATTAAAACTCATTTTACTAAGAGAATCCCTTTCAAGGGTATTACTCAAAAGCTATATATCAAGATAAACATATTACTTTTAGTGTTCAATTTTACTACCAAACTAATATACATACTTTTTTTTTTAATTTCTGGGTTTTTTAGTTATTTAGTTATATGTCCTGCTTTTTAGTTATTAAACATGAGTGTGTTTCAATAAAGGAAATAATTTTTCAATATAATAAAATTATTCCCAATCTTATTCCCCATAAACTGTTTTCACTTGTCTTCTTGATACATCCTGTTTATACAAATTCATATTATCCATAGACAGTGTAGCATTGCTAACATTTAATAGTCTACTGTAATTTCTTTCCTTAGTATTATATCATGAAATATTTTTCTACATTTCCACATAGTTAATGGGTCTTTTAAATGGCTGCAGAATATTTTATCAGATACACCTAAGTTTAAATGGTTTGATCCTATTTCTCATAAATTTGTTCCTCATTTTGTGATTAGTAGTCATGATTAAAGGTGACAACATCATTTTTTGTTACTGGTTACTTAGGTTTCAAATATACTCACAGATAGAGCCAAAACTCCATTAGTTAATTAATTAGCACACGATATTAAATTTCCATTAATATGACTTAATTTTTCTATTTCTAAGTGAGTATTAAGTGGATTACTGTGCACGTTTGCTAAAGGCAGCCCTTTGTGTTTATTTTTATGCAGAAAATACTTAGTCATTCAAGATAGCAGCACCACAGCACAACCATCTCTAGGCTGTCAGCGTGCCCTCTAAAACAACAGTAGTGCCTCCCTTAATGTCCACTCGTCCATCTGGACGCAGTGAAATCTTCAATTCTCCTCTTCTGCAGGAACACTGCAAGGCTAAAGAAAACATAAAACAAGGCACAAATTAATAGTTTTCACCTTTTTAAATTAACAGAACATATTGAGAGACCTCTTATTATAAGCTTTAAATCTTCCCAGGTCCATTTAAAGAATAAATTCCTTCATCTGTCCATGGTGCTGCCCATCCCATCCCATTCTCCTGAAGACTGAGGGGCTACAAATGCAGTTTGATCCACCCAGCTCTGTCTAGTAGCAAGCAAAGATATGTGAAAAGATAAGAAGAACGAACTAGATGTGTAAGAAGATAAAGAGGGGGTGGTCTTGGCCCTCCTAAGAAGGCCCCATCTTCCCAGGTCTGAATAGGACAAAGGGAGTTTTTTCACTCATTGTGGTTGTCAAGCAGCCACACATGTCAGGCAAACAAGAGGCACAGCCTTTACCTTCCTGGAGCTTAGGTTCACCAAAGGAAGAGAAGAGCCACCTGCTATCCCGAAACCAGGTCACAGAGGCCTAACCCTCCCACTAAGTAAGACCTCCACTCTTTAGGGTCAGACTCCTATTTGAATTATTAGGACTTCATGGCTTCCACTGGCTGAGATCTATTTTCTGTGCCTCTAAGCAATTGTTAATCATCAGGGGACTTGGTTCGAAAGCAATTTGTTTCAATACTGTGACTAGCAATAGCAGTAAGAAACCTTGGTGACCATCCAGTCTCAATTTGTCACATCACAAATAACCTCTCTGGGCCAAAGTTATTCAGCTAGTTAATTTTATTCAACAAACTTTTATTGGGTACTTAGTATACTAGAAGTGTGTCTCTGTGTTGATAGGGACAAAGGAAAGGTGGAAGATGCTAGGAATAGAGGATATTTTGAGTGGAGGGTTCAAGGTAAAGGAATTTAAAAACCTTTCATTTTTCACATGGGTGAGACATAACATTTTATTATATCTTCAATTGGATAGTATCTATGAGAAGGAATACTAGCTTAAGGTTAAGTAAATTATTTTTTAATTTGAAAAAGAGCTGTCCTACCATGCATGTCTTTCTTCCCCAGTTGCTGGGACCAGTAGCTGCTGAGAACAGTATGTGCAGACCCTTATAAGAAATAAAAAGTTATGAGACAATACCAAAGAAAACAGACAACTTCGTGGTAAATTTATAAGCTAATATAGTCAACTATCTAGTTTGACTAAACCTTAGACGACTTAGTCATTATATTGGCATGGCCACAGCAGAGTGTGGAATTAAGAATGGAGACAGAAAGAAAGACATAGAATTTATGGATAAGCTCCTCCAAATGATCTATTTACTATGTGCTAAACTTTGTGAAGGCTGAATTAAACTGCAGGTTTTAATTCTTGTCCTGCCTACTAGTTCATTGTCACTCATGGTAGGAAAATCAAGGCCTTCACATAAGTCTTTCTACATCTTTCAAGGGGAAATACTTGCTTCTTCCTAGGACGCACATGCAAGGAAAGGTGGGAACTCTAACAAAATGCCAAATTTTCCACCAAGCACATATTCCCAGACCTTTGGTGCCAAAAGAACTGTCAGTGAGTTATTTTTTTTCACATGATTGATCGCAGGTTTAGATGAGCAAATAGATATTAAAATGAAGAAACAAAATATAAAGTAATAATGACAGAAAAGTCTTTGGGAGGAGAAAAGGATGGGTTTGAAAAGGCCCCTCCTTCAGGAAAACTTACTAAATGTTATGGGAGGTCCACATAGAGTGACCCATCCCAGCTTGCCTGAGTCTGTCCTGGTTTTAGCACTGACAGTCCTGTATGCTGAGAAATCCATCAGTCTCAAGCAAACTGAGATAGTTTGTCATCCCTGACCAAAGACCTTCCTACTCTAGAAAAGCATTATTACAATGGGGAAAAAATTGCCCTCTGTGCCAGTTAAAATCCTTGTAAAGCAGCTGTGCATGTATAAATCTGCTCAAAACTTCATTTTTATGAGGGAGGGTTGAGTTGGACTGTTTGGATGTGTTGGGCATTTCCCTGAGTCTTTAAAAGTACCTGCCTGCTGAGCTTTGAATTTCACGTTTGTTCCTCAGAGAGTAACTAAGTCAAGTTCCTGAAACCATCCTGGCCCCTGTTCTGACATCTGACCAGAACAGGACCCTGGAAGTATCTGCCCAGCCTCCAGCCCTGGTCACCATCCCATCCTCCAGCTTCCTCCATCTAGTATTGCTCCCTTTTGCTGCTCAGCCCACTCTTTTCGAAGACAAAAGTAAGAGGCTTCACATTCTTGCCCATCTTTGATTTCATCCCTCTGCTTTCTGGCTGGTAGAAGATCTTGAATACCCCTGTTCCCGAGCCCATCCCACACACTTTGGAGGAAAGTTTGGGAAAGGCGAGGGGAGGAAAAGAAACACTATTCCCGTCCAGATTTCCCACCTGCAGCCCAGGAGTTTATCCTTCAAAACCAAAGCCTATCTAGATGTCAATGATCATGCAGGATGGCCACTGAAAAGGACAAAAGTTTTGGGAAATGTTGTGGACCTCTGCCCTTGAATTTTGCAAATGGCTGATCTGGATGTGTTGGCTCAGGGAGCCAGTTTCATTGTTATCATTGAAATAGCTAATAGTTATTAGGCACTTATATGCCTAAGCACTTAACTTGCATTGGGTTTACATAACCCTATGAGGTAATATCCATATTTTATAGAGGAAGGAACATAAATTTTTTAAAGTTAAATCACTTGCCCAAGGTCAACATCAAGGAAGCTAGGGAGCAAAGCCAGGCTAGGCTGTCTGACACTAAGGTTTAACCCTGCTATACTGCCTCCTTAATTCTGTGTTTTTCATATGAAACATCAGTGAAGGGATAAGGGAGGGGAAGACAGGGAAACAAAGACAGCTCAAAACCCAAGCAATCGGAAAGGTCACATGAAGGGCACTTAAACATCTATTTATTCTCCTCCTCCTCCACTGTTTAACCTTCCCCAGGACCCAAGTCAAAAAGTACCTGTTGGGGGGAGGGGAGGGGGATGGTAGACGGGTTATAGGGGGTCAAATATGTGGTAACAGAAAGAAATCTAACTATGAGATGTGAACAGATGCCTCACTCTTAAAATGTACAGCCAAAACTTATTGGATTTCGTTAACCAATGTCACCATGAAAATAATTAATTAAAAAAATTTTTAAGTACCTGTTACAGGATCTTCTGCCACACCATACCATGGTGAAAAATATCTGGAGTAAAAGTCAAATGCTTGGGCCTGCCCGCCAGCCTCTCCTTCTCCTTTAAGGGTGAGAATGAGTCCTTTCACTTTCCCTGTGTTCTCCACTTGCAGCAGATTCTGTGTGTTGACTTTCAGGTTCTCCAGAAATGACCTTGTTCATAAATGGGATGGATTAGGACAAACCCATTCCCCAGATACCCACTACACAGACGCTGTAAAGCAGGCCAGGGTGCGGCTTTGCCCAAACAGATCAGCAGGAGGAGAGGGAGGAGCATATGGAATATCTTCCTGCTGGAGAACAAAACTCTCTGGCTGCAAAAATCATGGTTTGACTAGATACAGCACAGCCAGACCAAGCCATAATTGTAAGTGTGGGTGCCTGGCCCTCCCCAAAGTGCTGACAAAGCCAAAAATCTTGTTTACCTGTCATAAGTATCACTGAGACGGACAAGGAGATTTCGGGTATCTGGAGAATAGCAGATGTCCTGGACCAGTGTGTCACCTATGGCAGTCTGTGGAAAGAACAAAAACTCAGGAATGTGCCCTGAGTCAAGTCCTTGATTCCCTGTACAGAAAACGACCTCTCGTGAGCATCTGCAGCATGCTAGGCGCACCCCCATCATTTCTAATCCCCAAGTTTTCATTTGGTTTCAGGGCTCAAGTGTTGCCCAAGGAAGGCCAGTTTCCTGGTGACCAAAAAGTCTTTAAGAGAGTTGAGCTTACCTTCTAAGAGCTGAAGACAGGCCTTGTTCACAAGTGTTAACGCGTGCCTCCACACATAACTCCTTCAAATGGGTATTGTCCCCACAGATCAGAAGACTTAGAGGGGCCCAGGGGCACACACACATCCCTTTGACCCAGGTCCAAGGGGCCCTGGAGTCAACACTCTGAATCTATCTATTGTCTTTAGAGATGGGGGGCCTTGTACCACCTCTTAGAGTTGTTGTAGAAATTAAATGAAATAATATATGTGGAGTTTCTGCAGCAGTGTCTAGAATATTCTACATGGTAAGCACTTGGGTCTGGCAGTTTGATTTGAAGGGGGACTAGAGGATTCATCTTAATGCTGCTCTACTTGACAAGCACACTGCTTCGCTTACATCGTATGCTACAGATCAGTAACATAGCAACATTTTCTAAAGCATGGGTCCACAACACCCAGGCGACAGACCATTACGGGTCCATGGCCTGTCAGGAACCAGGCCACACAGCAGGAGGTGAGTGGCAGGGAAGAGAGCAAAAACTTCAGCTGTATTTGCAGCCACTCCCCAGTGCTAGCAGTACCACCTCAGCTCCACCTCCGATCATCAGGCATTAGATTCTCATAGGGGCACCAGTACCTGGTGCCAAAAAGGTTGGGGACCGCTGCTCTAAAGATATCTTGGGAACACCCAGGAAAAATGGCGTATATGATAGAGGCTCTGTTCATCCCTCTGGCGACCAAATCAAAATTGTGATGGAAACAAGGAGCAGCAGCAAGGAAAAATCGCCTGGGATCTAGATGAACAAGCCATAAAACTAGAGAGAAGTCCAAGAAGTCACCCTGGAATGACCGAAGGTAGGATGGGGCAAGGATGTGAGGACGTGAGGCTGCTTGGTCTCGAGGCTGCTTGGTCTTCAGCAGCTGAGTGGGATGGAGGCTGCAGCAGCCGCAGATACTCCTTAAAGGCCACACCAGAAAGCCGCGTCTGTGAGCGGATTTTTGTGATAACGGACCTGCTCTCTCTGAAAGCAGTGCTGATTCGGTTGCGCGCAGGAGGTACCAGGGACTTTCAGGGAGACACTGTCGGAGTGAGGACCGAGGGGAGACTGGCTCTGTACAGAAGTGCCAGCGGTACCCACTGTTCCCTGTTGAGCCCTCCCTGCTCCCAGTGCACGGACACAGCGCGTGATCAAACTGGATAACCGAGGTTGCCCCGCCCAGAAGATTCCCTGAAACCCCACCTCCCCCAACTTGCGGCCACATCCAGGTATATCCTCAGCAAGTCAGGTGCTCCTTGCTGAGCAGTGCCTAGACTCACATTGGAGGCAAATGGCCTTGGTTTCTGGTGTGGCCTTTTAAGGCACCTATAAGCACAGCATCTGTGGATTGCTTGCTGAATCTTAACGGGTGGCCCCAGAAGGGCAGAGGCTTGGGCTAAATTTGACCTGCAGCTGAACCCCTCTCAGGACTGTGCCACTGGACACCTACTACACAAATCCACACTAATAAGACTGGGAGACTTAGGAGCTTTGCTTAATACATAGAAACAGACACCGAAAGGCAGCCAAAATGGGAAGACAAAGAAGCAGAAACCATATGAGAGAACAGAACAGAGATCCAAATATAATGGAGTCAAGTAATCTAACAGATGTAGAGTTCAAAACACTGGTTATAAAGATGCTCGATGACCTTTTGTGAAGCATAGATAAATTCAGTGAGAACTTCAACAAAGAGATAAAAACCATAAAAATGGAAATGGAAATTATAAAAGGGAACCAGTCAGAAATGAGGAACACATTATCTGAGATGAGAAGTATATTAAATGGAATAAACAAAGGAATAAATAAAGTGAATAAAGAAAAGGATAAAATGCCTTATCTAGAAGACAGGAAAGCCAAGGACACTCAATCAGAATGGCAAGAAAAAAGATGAGAAGACTATAAAAATAATTTAAGGAGGATATGGGACACTATCAAGGATCCAAATATCTGTCTGATTGGCATAACTGAAGAAAATCAAGATGTTGAACAGCTGTCTGAAGAAATAATGATGGAAAACTTCCCTAACTTGGTGAAGGAAATGGACATAAAACCCCAGGAAGGTCAGAGAATTCCAAAACTCAGGGATCCAAAGAGGCCCACACCAAGACACATTATAATTAAAATGCCGAAAGTTAAATACAAAGAGAGTCTTAAAAGCAGCAAGAGAAAAACAAATAATTACTTATAAGGGAACACCCATAAGACTGGCAGCTAATTTCTCCAAAGAAACTATGCAGGACAGAAGGGCTTGGCACAAAATCTTTGACAGGATGAAGACCCAGGATCTACAACCAAAAATAATTTATCCTGCAAAGCTATCATTTAGAGTTGAAGGACAGATAAAAAGGTTCCCAGACAAAAATAAGATAAAGAAATTTATCACCACCAAGCCAGTATTACATGAAATGTTGGAGGGACTTTTTTAGGAAGAAAAAACATGTATCAAAAACAGGAATAGAGAATGGTAACAACTACATTCCTATCAATAAGTACCTCAAATGGAAAAGAATTAAGTGCTCCAACCAAGGGACGGAGAGGCTGAAAGGATAAGAAAACAAGACCCCTACATATGAAAAGGAAGGGGTTGGAAAAAGATATTGCTTTGATGAATCTAGAAGGTCTTTAAGTCAGACAGAAAACGGTAAACACTATATGATTTAACTTATATGCAGAATCTAAGAAATAAAAAGAACAAACTAATCAAAAACAGACTCACAAATATAGTGGACAATTTGGTGTTAGACAGAGGGAAAGAGGGTTTAGGGGTCTGGGAAAATGGGGTGAAGGGCTAAAGAAATACAAATTAGTAGCTGATGGATGGTCACAAGGATGGGGAGCACGGCATAGGGAATGCAGTTAGCATTAATACATTGGCTAGGTGAAGAGTCAGGGGAGGGAGGGTGCAATTGGGGGGATCATTTTATGAACTATATAGATGTCTAACCAATGTATACTTGAAACTAAATTTTAAAAATTGCAAAAAAATAATAATACAAATCTTTTTTTAAATAAAAATAAAGATATCTTGATTCACCCTTTACCTAAGACTGCACATAATCTTGCTCGTTTTCAATAACATTGTTTGTTTATCTGTTGAGTTGGGGTGCTGAGGAGGATTATGAGGGGACAAAAGTCCC
Source organism: Pteropus medius (assembly GCF_902729225.1). Classification (NCBI taxonomy): domain Eukaryota; kingdom Metazoa; phylum Chordata; class Mammalia; order Chiroptera; family Pteropodidae; genus Pteropus; species Pteropus medius. The sequence goes on from NW_024344378.1 coordinate 43,051,678, forward strand.
TCCAGGTCATCCTTTGGAACAACCACTGGCAGAGCAGATGGCAATGGTGATGACATAGTAGTTAGTTGTCTGACAGTCATTAGGTGGCTTCAGGTTTTCCAACTCTCTTTAGGGAGTGAGATGCTCCTGATCCCAAAGCTGACTTCTTGCACTTTGGGTGGTGCCTGGGCTATCTGCCTCTGTAACCACAGCTGACCAATGTCCTTCTTTATAGGAATGGTAATTCCTGCAGCCAGATCCCATCTGCTCTCCAGGGCTTTTCGGTCTCTCTGAACATTTATCCAGCCCTTCTCTGCATGGATTCTTATGTGATTTGAAAGTTTAACTCTCAGCTGGGGATCTTATTGCCAGTTTCTAGGAATACAAAATGATAACACTCATGACAAATAACCCCATGTCATTCCCATTTTAACAAATGCTGACCCTGAGGCTTAGAGAGATCAAATGAAATTCTTTCTACCATGAACAAGGTCTACCATTATGAATATTTTCCATTTTTTCTACCGACATGCCTAAGGCAGTTCATTTGTGGATTTGGCTTATCTCCCAAAACCCAAGCCATAGGTGAGGCTGAGTGTAAAATCAGAACAGAATCCATGGTGTTTGCTTATACTCTTTGAAAACTTAGATAAAGCAAAACACTAGATTATAAATGCTGTAGTTGAAAATTCACTGAGAAATACCCTACTGGTACCCACAATAAGCTGTTTTATGGAATCGTTTTTTCTCATGGCAGCCCTTGCCCTAGTCCCGATCTTGGCCCTTCATTCTCTACAAACTAAGCACCTGGTGATCCAGGGCTGCTCTGGCCCACTGGAACCTCTATCAGACAATTATAGTGTCTATTTTACCAGGTAGCAGAATTAAATGAAATAATGCATGTGAAATGCTTATTAGCACATGGTACTGCACAGGGAAGATTCTCAAAAATGTTTTCAATGATGATGATGATGATGATATCATTGTCACCCCACCGCCCCACTCCTACATAGACCCCTTGAGAAGGCCAGGCTATGTACGTTGTCTTCTCTGTTGAGGTTCCCACGTTTTCCTATGCTACTCCATAAAGCACAGACCCTCCACCTCAGTCTCCTCCTCCATCACAGAAATTAGGGACACTGACAGTTGCTGGGCAGTTCTCATTTTTCAGTCTCAGCCCGCCACACAGCAGTCTCTTCTCTCTCCACCTACCATGGAGGCGAATGCTGACAATGAAGAGTCAGGGAAAACTGGTTAACATTCTCACCGAATAGATTCAATATTAAAATTCACCCAAGCTTAGACAGAAACACTGATACTAGTAGAAGGCCTATTTTTAGGTTCAAATGGTACCGAATCTTTGTGTTCAAACAATAAGTGACCAAATCACACAAACTCAGGTTTGATTCCTTTTACCAACCTTTATCAAGTCCTTCACTTCATGGAAGTCCTAGGTGGGGGAAAAAGACAAAACCATTAGAAAACAGGCAAGCTGCTAGTTGTACACAGTTTATGGTAGCAGTGAGAAAGAGCTGACCTGGGGGTGAGCAGGATAAAGAGGCAAGTCCAGGACAATACCATCCTCTTCTTTTCTGGCCTTCAGTTCCCCACTCAGTGTGACAAAGGTGAGAGTATTATTCACGTTCTCTGGACCAAAAAAAAAAAAAGAGTCTCATTTTATCAATCAGAAAACTGTTTGAAAAGGAATAAAGAAATAGGAAAATAAACTTTGTTAAGTGTTCGTACATATTTTAGTCACTGTTGTGTTGTCTTAGAGTCTCTGGCAGTGCTGTCCTTTGCTGCGAGGGGGCCCAAGTTTGGTTTGCTGGGGCCTAGAGTGGGGAAAATCCTCACAGGATTCTAACTTGAGAACCAAGCACGTGACTGATTGGATCTGACATCACACTGCAAAGTTTCAAATCCCAGCTTCCTACTGCTTCCTAGCTATACCTTTGAGAAAATTATTTAACCTCCTTAAACCTCTATTTCCTCATCAACAAAATGGGGTAATAATTAAATCTATACCAATTTCATTTCACCGATAAAATAGAGTAATAATTAAACCTGCCTCAGGGATGCACTGTTTTCTAATGCAAATTTTTAAATTGACCTATAATAACTATAGAGTTATAAGCTCTACTAGTCTAAGATATGCCAAGGGGATGGCATACAAGTTATGAACAACAGTTCGATATGAATAAATCAGATTTATTCTAAATAAACCAAGCTATACATAAAATTTTGATTTAAAAATTGGGCCATAAATGCTGATGTAATATCCCTCCTTCCACTTACCTGACTTCAAAGTACATAACATTTTTGGTGAAAACAATGACTTGTGATATAATTTTCCTACACACCAGTATTTCTGTAAAACTTAAGCACATCTCAAAGGTGAAGAAATTCAACATTCCTTATTAACTTTCACTGAATGTAAATTTACTTTCTGAAACCCAAAGTTTAACTTTCTCATTATAATTGGTGTAAGACATTATTTTCATACCTTATCTCATCTAACCTTAAAACCACCCTGTGGGCGACCTGCGGGCTAACATTCCAAACCTCAGTCTCACACCAACCAATGTGGGGTTTTCAAAAGGCATTCAGTTCAACTTCAGTAAAACCTATTCTTCAAGATTGAGTTCCTAAACAATATTTCAGAATATTTACTTGCCTTCATTCTTGTCCCTTATCCACTAAAACCAAAATTATTCTTTTTAAGTGCATAATGGACTACATTATGGAGGGGCCTTGGCCTAACTCTCAGTGCCATCTGTCAATCTCATCAGCTCCTCCCTCAGAAAGCTCTAGCCCTCTGGTTGTTCAGTCTGCCCCTCAGGACCTTTGCATTTACTGCTGCCCCTACACAGAATGCTCTTCCTCCCACTCTAGCTCTTTGCACAGATGACTTCATAGTCTCCAGCCTAAAGGTCCCCTTCTCTAGTGGGTGCTGTTGTCCAGAACGCGCCCCTCCTCTCTCAGGGTCAGCAATACGTGAGGTAAGGAAATACCCAGGCACAGAATTTAAGGCAGCAACTGCTCTCAGGTGCAACCTGAGACCTTGATTGTCTCACCCAGCCCTGCCCCAGCTGCCAAGAGTGTTGGTGACTGACAGGTCTCAGCTGAATCCTGCTCTGGATCTTTTCTTGGCTGAACAGAGCTACTTTACCTAAACTCCAGCTGCTTTTCTGGGCATTGAAGACTGGTCAGTGGAGGGTATAGAGGCCTGAACCTTTACTTCTATTTGTAACTACACTGCTTAAAGGACCTTTGCAGCTTCAGACCTCCCTGTGGATTCGGCCTAGGCCTTTTTTCATTGCTACCACTTTGCAGTTCAACTTCTCCCTCTGTTCAGTCCTTTCTTTACTCTCTTACCAATATTGATCCCAAGAATACTGCCTCCAATACTCTTGGCATGTAAATGTCTCTCAGAGTCTACATCCTGGGGGAACCTGCCCTGTAACACCTGCTCTTACCATCCCCATCTAAAGTAACTCCCCGAAGAATCTCCTTGTCTACTTCCCACTCTTACCCTATAGGATGTCACATCAACCTGTTTATTTCCTTAACTGTTTGTTGCTTACACTTGTTCATGGCTGTGTCCATCTCCACTTTTAGGACACTTCCAAGCATCTTTCCTCTGCTCCAGTCCCACGAAGCCCTGATCTTTATCTAATGCAGATAAGATGGAAACTGGTAGGATTAAGGTGCTGCATCCTCTCCTTACAAGGTAAATATATATAGTTGGGGAGGACGAATCTTTAAAAATCAGAGTAAAGAAGCTCTTGTGAAATGAATTTCAGTGTGGATGGAGATATATTGGGAGCAAAGTGTACCTTTTGGTGCCCTGATATCACATCATGTGCAATTCCTATTCTGCCTGGTGAGCTCCCCTCCACAGAAATGAGAGATCTCCTATTTAAAATAAAATGGCATTCTAGGGAACAATGACCATGGCTTTCCAACATTCCTGGCACAACCTCAGAAAGGCCAAAGTGTTATTGAAGGTTGCTGTTTTTGTTTCTGCATAAAGAACTGCATGAAATAAACATTGCAATGTCTTACACCAGTCACTTGGTTCATCAGAGTGTGTGAGAATTTTTTTTATAATATGTGCTATTTGCTAAGTGATAGATTCATTTAAAAAAAAAATCACATTACTTATTTTGTGAAACAGCACAGCTGCAGAAGCCAGGGTAGCGTGGCCGCAGAGAGGGACCTCACTTGCTGGCGTAAACCACCTTAATCCAAAGCAGGAACCTTCAGAGGACAACAAGACAAAGAGAGACAAAATCATTGCTGTATAAGTGAGTCGTAAACTTTTCATTTTCTTATTCTTATCTAAATATTTCACTAGCATGAATTAATGGCTGAAACATGTTGTACAGGGAAGAGTGAGGTCTAGGCAAGAATCCTAAGGCTCCCCAGTACTGGATGTGAAGCTGATACCTTCAAATTAACCAACACCTGCTCCCCAGATGAACTGAAAACCAAATCAGAATCTCCCCCACTCTCTCCTATCTGCATACAAATAGTAAGTGGGCATTTCCCTTAAATATCATTCCCCCACTGGAAAAGCATTTCTGGTACCATCTAAGGATGGTTTTTAAAAACGCATATTTACTTTGTGTAAAGTTGTCAGTTGGGCGCAGTTTTCGGATAAAAGCAGTTTCTGAGAGGGTCATTTCCCTTGCAATTTTTTGATGCATGTCTTCGTCCAGTTTCTAAATTAGAAGCAAAAGGTTATTGAGACTCTAGATATACAAATCAGACTTTCTAGGATAGTAACTGCCATTAGTTAATAATACAGTTTATCAATATTAAAACTTACATGCTTAAAATAATTTCCAAGGAATTCCAAGCACTTTTATAAAGATTGTTTTTCAAAAATCTGTGCTTGCAGCACCCTATGAAGAGCTGTAAATGTACAAAGCTAAAACAGACTCTAAAAAACCTACTGCCCTGGCCTATCCTTTGTCAGATTATTACCTAGTCTATCTGAGAGCATGTACATTCTTCTAAAAACAATCTCTACAAACGGAAACTCCACAATCTCCTTTTCTTGGTGGATAGAGAGATATTTGGCACCCACTCGAGGCAGGCTAGACCACTCTGCCCCCATCTATGCATGGTTCACTCCCTTTCATGAATCAGGTTTCATGCCAGAGGTCACCTCTTCCAGGAAGCCTTCCGGATCACTCTGTCTAAAGGCACTGTCTTCTCTTCCATGCTTAGACCACCTGTAATTACCAAGGATGTCCTTTACTATCTGTCCCCTCCACCTCTATGAGCTTTATGAGGGCACAGGCTGTGTTATTTTGCTTTGTCCTGGCTTAGAATAGTGTTTTGTTTCCATCCCAGGACAGTAAGTCTTCAACAAACATTTGCTGAAAGAATAACTACATTATTCACTTAATCCTCATTTTTAAAGCCATATATATATATATATCTCCACTTACTGATGAAGAAGTTAAATACAGAGCTTGTATAATATCCTAAGATCATGATATGCCTAATAAATGGTAGAATGATTAAGAATGTGGGCTTTGTAAATGGTAACCAGTGAAAATAGAGAAAGGGTATATTCATGTTCATTGTACTACTATTGAAACTTTTCTGTAGGTTTTTCATTTTTCAAAATAAAATGTTAAAAATATTAAATAATTTGGGTTTTGTTAACAGACAGAATTGGATCAGCCCCTAGTAACAGTGCAAGAATGGGCAAGTCATTTGCTCTCATGGAGCCTCAGTTTCCACACCTTTATATTGGGGATAATAGTTCTTAAGTCAAAGAATTGTGAAGACACAGACATACATATATGTACTTGCATACACACATAGTCCTCTTAACTCAAGAAAAAAAAAAGGGCCAGAAATATGTTTTCCTTTTAAGAATAAAAATCAATTTTTTAATCAACAAAATGCTCACTAGCTAGATTTTGAATTCTAAAGAAATCTTGAGACAAATTAATTTTTGCTTTGAACAAACTTACTATTTTTGAGCTCCTGAAACCCAGAAATAATTCATAATTTACTTATTTGTGTTATGCAAATTAAACACACTTTTACAGTTGTTTCGAATTCTTTGAAACACTTTCCATATACTAAGATAAGGCATAAAACAGGTTATAGTGAAGAATCAGTCATGATTTTTAAACTATCAGATGATATAAAAATCCTAGCAGGAGATTTACTAAAGTTTTCTTAAAAGAGCCCTCTGTTCAAAATCTATAGAAGCTCTGTAATGTATAGAAAGAGAAATTAAGAAATTGATACTTGTTTTCTGAAAACCCCAAATTAACAAAATAGTTTTGTTTTTTAACAAAACTTCATTTTCTTTCAAAAGATTAAATCAAATAATGCGTATGCTGATCACAGTGCCCAACACATAGTAAGTACTCGATAAACGTTAGCATTTTATTTTGAATGGCTCAAAGCCTGGGGCTTTAACCTGCCACACTACACTGCCTCCCCATAACAGAGACAAACTATTATTATCCCTTTAACATGCTGCAGACAGGAAAACCAATGTCCATTAAATAAAATAGACTCCTGCAACATTTCTGAGGGAAAGCAGCCATCAATTACTGAGTGCTGTGCTGGACCAATAGCATCAGTACCAATACTAAGAGAATTTGTTAGAAATGCAGACTCTCAGGCCCCACACCAGACCTTCTGAATCAGAATCTTCATTTCAACCAGATGATCTTTATACACATTCAAGTTCAAGAAGCCCTTTGTTTAAAGGGCTTAACGTCTTGGTGGGGAATCAAGACAGACACAGAAAGCAACAGTGAGCAACACTAGAGAGTACATATGTATGTATTTGAGATAGATTTTTATACAGTATATAACTGAGGTACACAGATTTTGACAATAAATTCACTAGCCCTTTAAAGATGAGGCCTTGAGGTTGACCAAGGAAAACGGCAAATTTTGGTGAATTGAACAGGAAAATGTGGGCAGAACTTTGTATTGGGGATGCTTCTTGGGCAAATCACTTGATCTCATATCTGTTCTCCTTCTGTTAAATCTTTGACATTCTAGGATTCTGTGAGCTGAGGTAAGGAGAATTAGGATGGTAAGAATGAAGTGGAATAAGTACCTGTCACACATGTGGGTATCTGTGGGAAATAAGCATTCAACCCCAGGAAGATCGGAGATGAACCCAAAGAGGCCCACACCAAGACATCTCATAATTAAAATGCCAAAGGTTAAATACGAAGAGAGAATCTTAAAAGCCTCAAGAGAAAAGCAATTAGTTACCTACAAGAGAGCTCCCATAAGATTTGCAGCTGATTTCTCAAAAGAAACTGCAAGCCAGAAGGGCTTGGCACAATATATTCAAAGTGATGAATACCCAGGATCTATAACTAAAATTACTCTACCCAGCAAAGCTATCATTTAGAGTTGGACAGATAAAGAGCTTGCTAGAGAAGAAAAACCTTAAAGACTTCATCACCACCAAGCCAGTATTACAGGAAATGTTGGAGGGATTTCTTTAAGAAGAAGAAAAAATATGTATCAAAAATATGAATAAAGAATGGCAATAACTACATATCTACCAACAAGCACTTCAAATAAAAAAAGAATTAAATGCTCCAGTCAAAAGATAGGGTAGCTGAATGGATAAGAAAACAAGACCCAGTCTATGGCCATGCCACCCTGAACACGCCCGATCCCATCTGATCTCAGAAGCTAAGCAGGGTCGGGCCTGGTTAGTACTTGGATGGGAGACCACCTAGGAAGGCCAGCTGCTGTAGGCATAAAAAAATAAATAAATAAATAAATAGATAGATAGATAGATAAATAAATAATAAAAATAAATAAATACAAGAATGAAAATAGACTGCTATTAAAAAAAAAAAAGACCCTTATATTGTCTGCCTATGAGAGACTCACTTCAGATTAAAAGACACACACAGACTAAAAGTAAAGGAATGGAAACAGATATTGCATGATGGATCTAGATGGCATTGTACCGAGTGAAGTAAGTCAGATAAAGACAAATGCCATATGATTTCACATACATGTGGAATCTATAGAACAACAACAACAAAAATACCCTGACAAACTCATAGATACAGAGAACATTTTGAGGGTTGCTAGATTGGAGGGGGGTTGGGAGGAGTTGGAGAAAAAGGGGAAAGAGAGTAAGAAGTACAAATTGGTAGTTACAAAATAGTCATGGAGATGTAAAGTATAGCATAAGGATGTTAGTCAATAAGATTGTAATAACTATGTGTGATGTCAGGGAGTACTAGATTTATTGGGGTGATCATTTAATGAGTTATATAGATATCTAATCACTATGTTGTACATCTGAAACTAATATAATATTGTATGCCAACTATAATTTAAAAAGGAAAATATATTTTAAAAAATTAATTCAACCCAAGTACTTCCCATGGCCTGTAGAATGTTCTCTGTGGAAATTAGCCCACATGCCTGTGCATACAACACCTGAGAGAAACTGGAAGCCATTTAATTCCCTAGTGCAGAATTTGCCATCACAGGGCTCAATGATGATTGAAGGGGTGACAAAGAAAAGCCTGTGCTGTTCTTCCTGGGTTTACCTCCTTTGCTGCAAGAATTTGCAGTGCCTGCCAGTCCTTTGTCTGATATGGCCAAACTCCCCCTATCCTTATCCTTCCTTTCTTTGTCTATTGCTTCCCTCAACCTTTAGGACAAGAGTCTCTTAAAGCATTAAAGCATCCACATTGTAGCCAAACTCACAATCTATCGATAATAGATTTCCTTCTTGTAAATGGGCCTTTTTGCATATCAGCTAGAACACACACTTCATTGACTATCAGTCTTTAATCCTCTCTACCTTCATGTATTGCACCAATTGCAATTTGAATTTCTATAACTGTAATTTCTGTCCCAGGACACTTAAAATGCACCTGCTATTTGTCTGAGGGACCAGACATAATGTAAACAGTGTGATAGTAGTGGCCCTCAATATGTACCACAGGCAGCTGAATTTCTACACTGGAACCAAAGATCAAAATAATGGTGAACCATGAGAAGGCTAATATTAGGTCAAATTTGAGAGCTTTAGACACAAAAGAAAGAGGCTGCTTTCACTCAAAATACTGAACTTTGGTTCCAGTAATTTTTCCATTTTACACTACAAGCTTATTTTCAAATGCAGCATATTATAGTTACAAACCAACAGTTATTAATATCCATTCCTCTTTGGCAATCTCACATGAGTCAAATTTCTAACCACAAAAATAGGGCCATGTTTGGGGTTTTTTTTTTTCAGTTCCAGAGTACTGCTATGGGATCCTAAGCTTCTATCACCATATGGCCCACAAAAAATTAATGATCAGAAAAATCAGAGTAAAGTTTTAAAATACTCCCATCTTGTGGCAGTTTAGAAATATGACAGCCTAGATATGAAAGTTTTGTTATCATCTCAGTCTTTGTTCAGTTGTCCCTCTGCTGCAGATAGATTCCAGCAAAAGAAAAGCAGTTGGATGTAGAAAGTTCTAAATCATCCAGGAAGAAATGAGAGATTCCTCTTGAGGTAATTGGATTTCTTACTGTGAAGCTATGTCCTCACAATGCAGTACTCAAACTATAGGCCATCTTTAGTTGTTCCTAATGGTTCTTATGGATGCTTAGTCTCTCCAGTTCCATCATAGAACCCAAAGCTCATACTCACTTTGCGAACCCCACCCACCCCAGCCCACCATGAGAACATAAAATCAATAGCTGTTAGTTAACTAGAACTCTTAGGAGATTTTGCCATAATCTAATTGATTATATTTTCATTTCCACTCAACAGATATTTATTTAGTGTCTACCATGTGCTAAGCCAAGTGTGTTGGAACAAGTCAGAATGGATTAAGATCTCAAAGAATGTGCAGTCTAATGAGGAAGACTGGCATTGAATGAATTATAAGAGTGGTGCTTGTTACCAACTGTAAAGTAAGGAGTGCCATTAGAGCACATAAAAGGAGAGAACGTGCAGTTTAATAGTGAGTACGGTGGTTAAGAGCATGGGCTTTGCAGTGAGACAGACCTGAGGTGGGATCCTGAAGTCAGCCTCTTAGGAGTATGTGACCCTGGGCAAATTACTTAACCTCCCTCTGCCTCTGATTCCCCATCTGTAAAATGGGGATAATAATAAGACCTACTCATAGAGTGGTTGTGAGGGTGAAATGAAATAACATATGAAAAGTAATTAGCACAGAATTTGGCTGAATTTGTCTGAAATCACTGTTCCCGAAGCTGAGGGTTCTATTCTAAAAGCCAGTGAGGATACTTGGGAAGTAGATATTCCTACATTAACACCTCTTCCTTTGCATTGCTCTTTCTTCAAACACTGGGCAAAGGGAAACCCTTCAATGTCCTAAAGAATCTTCTCTGGTGGACTAATCAAGATGGCGTACAGCAGGGGTCCCAAAGCCCCGGGCCATGGAACCAGGTGGTGGCCTGTTAGGAACCAGGCCACACAGCAGGAGGTGAGCGATGGGTGAGCAAACTAAGCTTCATCTGTATTTGCAGCCACTCCCCAGCACTAGCATCACTGCCTCAGCTCCACCTCAGATCATCGGGCATTAGATTCTCATAGGAGCACTTGTCCCTGGTGCCAAAAAGGTTGGGGACTGCTGGTGTAGAGGGTAGAGGATTTGTACATCTCTTGCGACCACACCAAAATTGTGATGAAACCATGGAGCAAACAGTAAGCAAAGTTGCCTGGGATTTGGACGAACAGAAACCTTACAACTAGGGAGAGAAATAAAAAATCACCTTGGAATGGTAAGGTGGGGCAAAGACGCGAAGCTGCCCAGTCCCACACGGGCTGAGTGAGACAGAAGCTACAGCAGCTGCAGCTGGCAGGTGCAGATATTCCTCTTAAAGGGACCACGACCGCAGCCAGACTTTTGCAGTGACGGACTTGCTTGCTCTGAGCTCCAGCACAAGGGCTCTGCTTGTGGGGCACCAGGGACATACTGAGTTATCAGGCTTCGGGGAAAAGGCCAGAGGGGAGACTTTCTCCCGAGTAGAAGTACTGGTGATATCCATTGTTCCTTTGTTGCGCCCTCCTACCTCACGGGAGATGCAGCCTGAGCATAGAAAGTTTTAAAGCTCTTAGATGATTTTAATGTGCAGGCCAGGTTGATATTCACTGCACTCAAAGGCCCCAAAGCACACTTTGCCGACCTTAAGACTTACCGTGTTCCTGAAGTAATTCTCAGATAATCTACTCTTGCACTAATTGTTCTGAGTGGAAGGATACCTTGTTTCCTAAAACCTAGGGACCAATACAAAGCACTTAAGGTCAAGGAATGTTTAACTGTTCTGTTAAAACTTATCCTAATCAGACACCTATTATTAAAATGAGACTTTCAGTAAACCATGTTCTCCCTATATTATAACTTAATTCTTCCTGTTTTTCTACTTAATTATTTAATTCCTTCTAAAATGTCTCATTTTCTTGGTCCTGAAAAGAAATTCTAATTGTCTGACCTATAGGTAAGGTTAAAGATATCCAGCAGAATCTTTTATGCTAAATGTAATATTAGCCATGTCCAGTCACATAAAACTCATCTAATTTATTCTCCTCCACATATGGTGCTAACTAAATGAAAACCTGATGGCTAACAGGGAGCTCTGGTCCTTCTATACATGAATCTTCATTTCTCTAGATTTCTCGCATTCTCACTATATAGGTTTGTCAAAATCAACTTAACAAACCCAAGCATTGCTGATATCATTCGACAAATAACACAAATCAAAGAGGTAAACAAATAAGTAGGTCTGATTTTTTTAAAAGAAATATTTGGTACTACAGGAATCTAGAATTCCAGGCACTGCCTTCCAAACCAATACTTACATTTTCTAGGAGACAAACAGCAGCAGGATTCCCATGAAATGGCTTTGCTGTGAATGCATCTACTATGAAAATAGGGAGCTTCATTTTCCTTTTGAGCTGTTTTTGTAAGCTCTCAGAATTGCTGGTAAGCTACTTTTACTTCCTGTTGCTGCAAAAAATAAAAAAGTTAATGTTTTACTTGGTGTACAGATAGCAGTTCCAGATACAAAGTCAAGCAATTGTTCTAACACATCTACATTTAAAGATATATGATCCTGTAACTTTTTAAGCCTCTAAATTGAATTTGTTTTAAAATACTGGATGAATAGAATATTTTTTCAAATTTTATATTGATGTTTCATACTATATATATATATATATATATACACACTTAACAACAAAATCATATTGTTTCTTAGAGTAGCCAAAACTAGCTTAGGCTGTGTTTTTAATGAAGTGCATAAAACATCCAAGGGGCACATATGTAGCTTATTGTCTCCCAATGAATATTACTACTCTTTTAAAAGAATGTATTTTTTCTAATTATAAAAAATTGGCTTGTTATAAAAACTTGGAAAATTAAAAAGTAGCCCATAACCATGCAAATCAGCAATAATATTTTTTATTTTTGGATTTAACATAGTCAAGGGAGCCTCATGCTTTTTGTTATTTTATTAAATCGGCAGATGGAGACTTTTTAAGCTCATGATATAGATTGGTTAAAATAAAGCTTTTCATTATAAGAATATTTTCTCTTTCCTAAAAATCTATAAAATACAGAGAAGCAGAGGGTAAAAAAAGAATCTCCTGTACTTCCACTCCCTAGAGATAAATTCTGTTAACATTCTGGGTGTTTTTTTCCTTTGCTTTGCTAGAAAGCATTGATTTTGTCATAGTAATGGAGAAATTCCTCCCTTCTAAAGTTATAGTACTTTTTGAAAATTCAGCAAATTAGGGGGTGCTTTGACTACATCTAAAAGAAAATAGCCTATCCTAACATGCATTTCTTGTTCTCAAGGAGTTGAAGATAAACAACCTAGGAAGCCCTGCTGGACGCCCCAGCCCTCTTGGCAGCTTCCAGACCTACAAGTTGGTTTTTTTTTTTCTTTTTTTCTTTTTTCTTTTTTTTTCCTTTTTTCCTTTCCTTTCCTTTTCTTTTTCTTTTTTTATTGAGATATAATTGACATATAGCATTATATTGGTATCAGGTATACAACATAATTTGATATTTGTATAGATTACAGAATGACCACCACAATGAGTTTAGTGAATATCCATCACCATATATAGTTATAAAAAATTTTTTTCTTGTGATGAGAACTTTTAAGACCTACTCTCTTAGCAACTTTCAAATATGCCATACAGTATTCTTAACTATACTCACCATGCTGTACATTATACCATGCTAATCCCCATGTCTTATTTTCTTTATAACTGGAAGTTTGTACCTTTTGATCCCCTTCGATAACTTTTAAAAGTTTGTACCTTTGGACCCCCAAGCAATAACATTATTAATATTTCAGATGTATAGTTTTTCATTGGAATTTCTACCTTCTTAACAGTGTAGCCTGAGTATTTTCCAAGGGCACTAAATGCTTCAGAAACATCATTCTAATAGATTTACAATAGTCTTAATGGATATGTTTGAAGTTATTTAACCGTTCTCCTTTGCTGACTAAGTTATTTCTGATTTCCCATTTGTATAGGAAATGTCAGACCTATCGAATGTAAATCTTGGTCTGCATTTCTGGTTCTTTAATTATAGCAGATCCCTAAACGTGAACTCCTTGGGTTAAAGTGTATAGACATCTTAATTTACACGCAGTTACATTTATCTTCAGAAAGAGCATAGACAGCATATCGGTGTGTCCCACTATTGCTAATATGATAGATAAAAAGTATCTTCACTTTTCATTTGTGCTTTTTTTGAGATTACTCCAACTAGATTTATGAAGAGCATAAAGTCAGAACCTCCTCTTGTTTCTCTTTACTGCTGTAATCTCAGTTCCTAGAATAGTGCCAGGCACATAATAAATATTTATTGAATTAATTAAGTAAATAGTCTGCCATGCGTATGTCTAAACTGGACTTTCACACACTGATTGACAAATACTTATGATTTCTCAACATTATATCATCTGCCAGCTAACATTGCTGTTTCAGTAGCATAGCCATTATTGACAGTACATTGCAGTTTGTTTATGTAATTATTTGGAAATTTTAGTATAGGTTGTCTTTAATATTTTAGAAAATGTGAATAGACAACAGGAACAAATTAAAGTTCTAATAATGAAGCACAGTTTTGAATTGACACTATTATAGATATCATAGGTATGCCAAAAGGAGCAAGTTTTTAGCCTCATTGAACTTCAACCTCATTGGTCTCACACATCAGCTACATGATCAATTGGATGAGAAAATATGTACTGAAAAGACTGTCTAACTTTTCTATAGTAATCATAAATTACACGTGCAAGTTTTTAAAAGAATACGTTTATTTAAGTAGTCTTCTGAAGTTTTCTTAATCTAATTCAGTACAGAAGAATCTAATTTTACAACTAAGTACTTCTAGAAATACTGCATAGCTTCTCAAATGAAAACATTTCTTTAAACAGAAAAAAATTCTCAAAGACTGTAATAGTCAATGTCATTTGCCTGCAGATAATAGCCACCTCCCTCTCCCAACCCACCCTACCCCCACCACCACCCCCCATATACACACTTCAGTTCTCTTTTCCTAAAAGAACTTTGATTTTGTCTGGGGAAGCAATATGCCCAGCCCCACCAATAAATCGCAAATTGTCTAAGCCAAGCAGAACAATCTCATTCTCCTTTGCCAGATGCTCACTCTTCCAGATTCACTTACAGCTAGAGATGGCCATATGACCTAATTAGGGTAAGATTGCTGGAGGAATTCTGGGGAAAATCTTTTGCTTTCTGATAAAAGGGGAAGACCTGAGAGGAGAAGGGACTGCCACTGCTCCTCCTCTTTTTCCTTTCTTGATCATGTTGCTGAAGCCTGGAAATGTAGCAATCATGTTTGACCATGAAGCGACAAATATGAATATGAAAAGCTAACTAAGAAATAAAGAGTATGAGTTCTTGACAATATAGTTAACCTGGTAAATAAACATTAGAAGCCCATATTTCCAGATTTCTTCAGTAAACAACAAATGTCTTTAAGGTGCAAATGTCTTTAAGGTTAACACAATATCTTTAAGGTCAAATGTCTTTAAGGTCAAAATAATATCTCCCGAAAGATGTTCACATCCTAATTCCAAGCACCTGTGAATATGTTGTTACGTGACAAGGGGGAATTAAGGTTGCAGATGAGATTAAGGTTGCTAATCAGCTGCCCTTAAAATAAGATTATTATGGATTATCCAGGTGGACCCAATGTCATAGGGGTTTTTAAAAGTAGAAGAGGAAGGCAGAAAAGTCCAGAGCGAGATTTGAACCTGATGCTGTGTTGCTGGCTTGGGGAGCTGGGGAAGGAACCACAAGCCAAGGAATGCAGGTGGCCTTTAGAAATTGGAAAGAGGCAAGGAAACAAACTCTCCTCCAAAGCCTCTAAAAAGAATTAATCTGGATTAGTCAGTTCAGGATGCCATAACAAAATACTGTAGACTGAGTGATTTAAACAACAGAAACTTATTTTTTCTGGATTGGAAGACTGGGAAGTCTAAAATCACGGTGCCAAAAAATCTGGTTCCTGGTGAGAACTCTCTTCTTGGCTTATAGACAGCCATCTTTTTGCTGTGTCTTCACATGACAGAGAAAGAAGGAGAGCAAGCTCTCTCGTGCCTGTTTTTATAATAAGAGTGCTAATTCCATCATGAGGACCCCAACCTCATGACCTCATCTAAATAAAATTACCTCCCAAACGCCCGCCCCCCAAATCCCATCACATTGGGGTTATGGCTTTAACATATAATGGGGGGGGGGCACAATCACAATCCTAACTGTTGTACAAATTTCCAAAAACAATGATAGTTAATACTTATTGAGCACTTATTATGTGTAACCATCGTTCTAAAAGCATTTAATCCTCAGAGCACCCCCATGAGATAGATACTACTATAATTTCCATCTCCATTTTATAGATGAATGGAAGCTCATAAAATTTAAATGACTTGCCCAAGGTCACACATTTAGGCAATGCCTACATTTGAACCCAAATACTCTAACTCCAGAGTCCATGTTCTTAACCACTATGCCTTAGAATATATCCAAGGACCTAATTTGAAAAACTCTCATTTAAGGAACTAAAATCTTAGAAATTGTAAATATCACTGCGTAACAAATTTTGCCTTAGGTTTTAAATAATTTTTTAGACCATCGTTGAAAACTTAGAATTTAAATATTCTCTTAGAATTTGCAGACACTCAAGAATAACAAGGACTTTGGTACAAGAAACACTAGAAAACTGTGTTATCTTATGTATGAAAAGTAACCAAGATTTATTTCTGATTAAATAAAAAGAGCTGTAGACCAAGTGTAAGTTTCTTTTTTTTAATGAAGATATTTATTTATTTATTTGTTTGTTTGTTTGTTTTTATTATGGTGACATTGTTAACAAAATTCAGTAAGTTTCAGGTGTGCAATTCAACAGTAAGGCATATATATATCGCATCGTGTGTTTACCACCCATAGATTTCTTTCTGTCACCACATATTTGACCCCTTTTACCCTATCTACCCTCCTCTCTCTTCTCCCCCAATACCCTCTGGTAACCACTAATCTATTGTCCCTGTCCATGAGTCTCTGCTTGTTTGTCCTGTTTGTTTGTTGCTTTTAGGTTTCTATCCCACATATAAGTGATATCATGTGGTTTTCACCTTTTTCTGTCTGGCTTATTTCACTTAGCATGATTATCTTAAGGTCCATCTGTGTTGTTGCAAATGACAGTATTTCATCTCTTCTTATGGTTGAATAATATTCTATTGTATATATGTACCACAGCTTTTTTTATCCAATCATCTATCATAGGACACTTCTGTTGCTTCCACATCCTGGCCACCATGAAAAATGCTGCAGGTGGCTTTCCAATTTTCCCAGCACCATTTATTAAAGAGGCTTTCCTTTCCCAACTGTATGTTTTTGGCTCTTTTTTTTTTTTCTTTTAATTATTTGCCCATATAAACATAGGTTTACTTCTGGACTCTCGATTCTGTTCCATTAGTCTTTGTGTATGTTTTTCTGCCAATACAGTGGGTTTTGATTATTGTCACTTTGTAGTATAATTTGAAGTCAGGCAGAGTGATGCCTCCAGCCTTGTTCTTTTATCTCAGGATGGCTTTGGTGATTCAGAGTCTTTGTGCTTCCATACAAATCTGATGAGTTTTTGTTCTATTTCTTTAAAGAATGCCAAAGAGATTTTGATGGGAATTGCATTAAATCTGCATAATACTTTAGGTAATATGGTCATTTTAACTATGTTGATCTTCCAATCCAAGAACATGGAATCTCTTTCCATTTCTTTGTATCTTCTTCGATTTCTTTTAATAGCATCTTATACTTTTCATTATATAGGTCCTTCACACGTTTCGTTAGATTTATTCCCAGGTATTTTATTCTTTTTTGTTGCAACTGCAAAAGGAATTACTTTTTCCATTTCTTTTTCTGACCCTTCATTTATTAGAGTATAGGAATGCTATGGATTTTTGAAGATTGATTTTGTATCCAGAAATTTTACTATATTTGCTTATTGTTTCTAGTAGTGTTCATGTGGAGTCTTTAGGGTTTTCTATGTAGAGAATCATGTCATCCGTAAATAGTAACAGTTTGACTTCTTCATTTCCTATTTGGATGCTTTTTATAACTTTCTCTTGCCTGAATGCACTTGCTAGGACCTCCAATGTTATATGAATAACAGTGGCAATAGTGAACAGCCTTGCCTTGTTCCTGATCTTAGAAGGAAGCTTTTTAGTTTTTCACCATTAAGTATAATGTTGGCTGAGGGTTTATCATATATGACCTTTATTATATTAAGGTACTTTTCTTCCATACCAATTCTGTTAAGTGTTTTGATCATAAAATGGATGCTGTATCTTGTCAAAGGCTTTTTCTGCATCTATTGATGTGATCATATGATTCTTATTTTTTAATTTATGTGATGTATCACATTAATCAATGTATATGTTGAACCATCCCTGTGCCCCTGAGATGAAGCCCACTTGATCATGATGTTTAATTTTTTTACTATGTTGCTGTATTTGGTTCACTAGTGTCTTATTTAGGATTTTTATATCTGTGTTCATGAGATATATTGGTCTGGCTCCCTGATTGGGAGCATAGATATTAGTTTTCTTTTTTGTGTGTTATCTTAGCAGGTTTTGGTATCAGGATAATATTGGCCTCATAAAATGAGTTGGGAAGTATTGCCTCCTCTTCAATTGTTTGGAAGAGTTCGAGGAGAATAGGTATTAAATCTTCTTTGAATGTTTGGTAGAATTCACTGGTAAAGCCATCTGGTCCTGGACTTTTACTTTTTGGTAGGTTTTTGATGATTGTTTCAATTTCCATATTGCTGCTCGGTCTATTTAGATATTCCAGTTCTTGATTCAGTCTAAGAAGGTTGTAGCTTTCTAAGTACTTGTCCATTTCTTCTAGGTTATTAAATTTGGTGTCATGTAATTTTTCATAATATTCTTGTATGATCTTTTGTATTTCTGTGGTGTCTGTCGTAATTTCTCCTCTTTCATCCCTGATTTTGTTTGTGGCCTTTTTCTTTAGTGAGTCTGTCTAGCCAGAGGTTTATCAATTTTATTAAACTTCTCAAGGAACCAGCTCTTTGTTGCATTTATTTTTTCTATTGCCTTTTTGTTTTCAATTTCATTTAATTCTGCTCTAATTTTGATTATTTCTTTCCTTCTGCTGACTTTAGGCATCATTTGTTCTTCCTTTTCTATTTTTTAAGATGAAGCATTAGGCTGTTTATTTGGGCTCATTCTTGTTTTTGGAGATAGGCCTGTAATGATATGAACTTTCCTCTTATGACTGCTTTTGCCGCGTCCCAAAAGTTTTGATATGTTGTACTATCATTATCATTCATTTCTGTGTATCTCTTGATCTCTTCTTATTTCTTCCCAGACCCAGTTATTCTTCAGTAGCATATTGTTTAATCTCCATGTATTTGTGGTTCTTCCTGCTTTCTTTTTGCAGTTGATCTCCATCTTCAAAGCATTATGATCAGAGAATATGATTGGTATGATTTCAACCCTCTTATATTTGTTGAGGCTATCTCTGTGTCCCAGTATGTGGTTAATCCTTGAGAATGTTCCATGTGCACTAGAGAAGAATGTATAAGCAGCTGTTTTGAGATGGAAGGCTCTGTAAATGTCAGTTATGTCCTGTTGGTCTAATGTGTCATTTAAGGATGTTATTTCCTTATTGATTTTCTGTTAGGATGATCTGTCCACATCTGACAGTGGGGTATTTAGGTCCTCTACTACAATAGTGTTTTGGTCTGTTTCTCCCTTTAGTTCTGTTAGTAATTGCTTTACATATTTTGGGGCTCCCTGATTGGGAGCATAGATATTAATAAGTGTTATGTCTTCTTGGTGCATGATTCCCTTTATCATTATCAAATGTCTCTCGATATCTTTCTTTACTTTTTTCATTTTGAAGTCTAGTTCGTCTGATATTAGTACCACTACTCCCGCTTTTCTCTGAATGCCATTTGCTTGAAATATCATTTTCCACCCTTTCACTTTGAGTCAGTATGTCTTTGGAACTAAAATGTGTCTATTGGAGGCAGCATATGGTTGGGTTTTATTTTTTAATCCAATCTGCAACTGTGCCTTTTTATTGGTGAGTTCAGTCCATTTACATTTAGGGTGACTATTGAAATATGAGGTTTTCCTATAGTCATTTTATCTTTTTGCTTTCTGGTAGTTTGATGTTTCAATTGCTTCCTTGTCCTTGTGTTTCTGGGTTTTTTAAATTTTGGTTGGGTTTTGTGGATTTTCCCTCTGGTCCTTCTTGTTTTATGTTATATACTTCAGTTCTGAATCTTTGGTATGTGGTTACCATTACCATTGCGAATATGTTTAAGATAGTTATATATATATATTATATATATATATATATATATATATATATATATATATATATATATACACACACACACACATACACACACACACACACACACACACACTTCACATATATCCATTTTCTTCTGTGTGCTTTATCTCCATTCCCCTTTGTGAATTTGAATCTTCAAATCCTCCACTTTTCAGTCATCGTTGTCTCAGTTTGTACCTATGTATGCTAAACATTCATTACTATCTTGCTATAGCAAATCTCTTCTTATTGTTTAAGCTTATAATGCCCTGTTCTTAATAAGGGTTGCACTTCTCTGCTTCTATCTGCCTACTTGTCACCTTACTCATAGTTATGTATTTTTTTGTGTGATTTTGTTTTAAGTGAGCTATCCTCTTTCAGTATTTCCTTTAATGCAGGCCTCGTAGTGGAGAATTCGCTCAATTTTTGTATGTCTGAAAAGGTCTTTATTTCCCCTTCATATCTAAAGGAGAGCTTAGTTGGATACATTATTCTTAGCTGGTAGTTACTTTCATTTATTGGTTTGAATATTTGATTCTACTCCTTTCTTGCTTGTAAGGTTTGTGCTAAGTCCGAAGATAATCTAATGGGTTTTCTTTTATAACTTACTGTCTTCTTTTCCCTGGCTGCCCTGAGAATTCTTTCTTTGTCATTAATTTTTGATAATTTTAATATAATGTGTCTTGGAGAAAGCCTTTTTGGGTTGAGATAATTGGGTGTTCTGTTGACTTCTTGAATTCCAAGCTCCAGTTCATTCTTTAGATTTGGGAAATTCTCGTCAACTATTTGTCTGAAAATGCTTTCTAATCCCTGCTCCTTTTCCTCCCCTTTGCGAATGCTCATTATTCTTATGTTTCCTTTCATGATGGTATCAACTGGTTCTTGTATTTCTCTTTCATTATTTTTCATTTTTTGGTTTCCCTCTTCTTCCTTCTGATTTATTTCTAGATTTCTGTCTTTGATATCACTGATCCTTTCCTCCATTTGGTTGACTCTATTTCCTAAGCTTGCTATTTCATTCTTCATCTCTTTCAGTGTGTTCTTCATCTCCAGAAGTTCTATTCCGTTCTTTTCTAGGGTTTCAATCTCCTTGCTAAAAAACTCATTCTGCTGATATAAGTTGTTTTTTCAATTCCTGGAATTATTGATATGAATTATTTTGTATCTCATTGAATTTTTTTCAGTAGTACCATCCTGAATTCTCTGTTATTTAAGTCACATATTTCTATGTCTTTAAGCTTGTTTTCTGGAAATTTTTCTCTTTCTGAACTGCCTTGTCACCTTGGTTGTTCATGGTGTTTAATGGACTGTTTCTCTGCTTGGGCATTAATAGAAGTGTATTCTGCTTCCCGCCCCCCGCCTCCGAAAGATTTATTATGTAAAGGTCTCTCTTTAGCCTGTTGCTAAGAAGGCATTTTTCTTTTGGTTTCCAGCAGGTGGTGTCTAAGCCTCTTGGATCCCTGCTTTATATAAAGTCTTAATAATGCCTTTTTTTTCTTATAAATATTCAATCACGATCACTACCCTCAGCCTCGGTCCCCATCAGTGTTAGCAACAGTTTTGGTAGCATTTTCTCAGATTCCTCTGGGTCTCCAAGGTGTTTGGTCTTGGAAGATATGACGAGAGGTACCCTCTGGGTAGGGGGATGGGAGATGCACTTCAGCCTTGCTTTTTGCAACCGTGGCTGGTAATAATCAGCTGTTAGTTCTCTTCCATCCCCACTTCTCTGCTTCTGCCCTGATCCCTGGGCACTACCGCTGCGTGGAACTCACAGCTCTCCCAGGCAGGGCTGTTCAGAGAATCCTCCGCGACCTTCTCCCCTCCCCCCCTTCCCTCTCTCCCCTCCCTCCTCCCTCCTCCTCCTGCAGAGAGCTCTGGCTGCAAAAGGCAGCTTCTTTGTTTCTCCCAGTCCACAGCCCAACTCCCACAGTTCTGACCTGTCGTAGCTCTCATTCGCAGATCGCTTGTTCAGACATACTTGTGTGCAGGTTGGGTGTTTTTTGTTGAGTTTTAGATGTTCAGCTTATTGTTGCTTCACGGGGAGAAATCTGGGGACACATCTCACTCCATCATGCTTCTGACATCACTCTCCAAGTGTAAGTTTCTTAAGCATTTATATTCATTCTTAACACTGGGTCTCAGATTTTAGCATTTGTGGGCGCTTGTTAAAACACAGAATTTCTGATTTCGTAAATCTGAGGTTGGACCTAAGAAATTGTTCCACAGGATGCTGATGCTGTACTTGTAATACTGACCATCATTTGCAAAATTCTTAATCCTTTTAGTAAACTTAGTTATGTCTTTTCTTTCCTCCTTTCTTTGGAGAAAGACTCTCCCTCAGACTTAGATAATTACCTTGAAACTGGTGACTTAGGTCCTCTGGCTTTTGATAAGGATCATTGAAACTCAGCATTCTCTTTGGCCCATTATAAGGGAGGAATGGCTTTAGACCAAAATAGGGTCCTTAGAGTCAGAGAAGGAAGAGGAACTTAAACCTAAGTTTTTTCTCTTTTTTTCCTTTTACAAAATGTATTAACCAAGCCTCTTTTCCTTTACCTGCTTGATGGACAAATTAATGAGAGAAACATAACTAGATATATAATTTAAGCAACAAGTTTGTATCTTTTTCCTTGTCTAGGGACCCCATCCTAAAGCAGAGAGGGAAAGAGCTCCATGAAACCCCAATAGGCAGGGACTACAACCCTCCTCAGCAAGAAGCAGATATAGAAGAGACCTCTGATCCGTCAACTTCCATACTAATAAAAAAGGGGATTCATGGCTCTTAGAAAAAGGTTAGGCTGTAAAGTTAGATAAGGAATTTCGCATCCGCTTGCAAAGACCCCATTCTAGAAAGGGTCTGCCCTAGTCTGCCCACAATTAAGCAAGCCAGAAGGCATTTTTGGACTAAAAGTAACTCGTAGGAGGAAACAAGTAAGCATAAAATTGAGTATTAGTTTCAAGCAGTCTCTTGCACCTGCAAAATGAAGACCCCAACAACCTTCACCTCACCTGAGTCTCATTATACCATCATTATAATATGATGTATATGCCTGGAAGTTCATTAATATCATTATAATTCTGGGAACAATGTGCAGACAGCAAATGATGAGTCACTGAGTCCTTTCGATCTTAGTTGTCAATCAAGAAAGGCCACTCCTCTAAGGAAAGTAACTACCCACAGCAAATAGAGATAAAAACCCCAAAGACTGCTACTGTGCCCTTGAGTCTTTTGAGCCACTCTTCTCTTGCTTGGGCCCACTTCCTTGTCTGGAAATGTACTGTTGCTTTACTTTCTCTTTTAATAAGGCTATTCTTTTCTGCTGTATTTCGGTGCTTTGCTCAATTCTCTGTGAGACATCAAGAACCTGGACAACACGCCGAGAGGGGAACCCCACTCTCCATTAACACTTGGAGAATCGCTTTACAAAGAACATGAAGTTTCTAACACCATAAATGTATAAAGGTATTTTTTTTAATGTATAACTTTAATTTTTATTCTCTGTCAAAGGGTAAAGAAAGGAAGATTTATTTATTTATTTATTTGTTTATTTATTTATTTAATATCCCTATTAGTACTGTATGGTGATAGGTTATGCTCAAGGTGTAGGACTCACATTAACAATTTTATTTTAAAAAATTATCATGTATTTTTTAAACGTCAGGCATGTGATAGACTTTGGTGGTAAAATGATGAATAAGTCACTAGCTCTCTCTCAAGGAATTCTCAGCCAGTAGGGAGAGCAATGTAAAAATTATAATATGAAAGAAAAAGATATAGATAAAATGCTTAGGAACACAATGAGAGAGCAATGACTCTACCCAGGAGACAGGGAGCTCCAGAGATAAAGTGACTTTTGAATGGGTCTGAAAATACACACAAATAAGTGTTTACCAGTTCCAGAAGTTGGGAATAGGCATCTTAGGCAGAGTATTTAGATTGATCGCAGGGCAAGCAATTGGATGTGGATAGAGCAGGGAAGAGGATAGGAGAGAGTGGAGATGAGGCTATTAAGACCTGCTGGAGCCAGTGTTCATGATTTGGTCTTCATCTTTGTGGGTTCAGAAATCCAAAGTTCAGTTCACTGGTTATTGTGTGTCAGGCTCCAATGCTAGGCATGTAGGGAAAAGAGAGAGGCTCATGAATGAGCCATAACCCTCTACCCCAAGGATCTGATCTAGAATTTCTTTCTGAAGATGTCTCTCTTTTTCTCTCTCCTTAAAATTAATTTTAATTTCATTTCTATAAGGAGAAGGTAGCTAGCCTTAAACTACCCCCTGAACTGCTAAGAGAAAATTTGATATAATTAAAGTAAGCAACTTTCAGTAAGAGATCTTGCACAAATTCTGGCATCCTGCTCAACCTAATGCCTGCTGAAGCTATCAGGTAGGTGTTTTTCAAATGATCCAAATAATTTTAATGATCCTTTTCTAGTTTCACTCACATTCCATTTGAACCCCTAAAGTGACTTTATATGCCCCTCAATAATGCCAAACAAATACTCTATTTTTTTTTATTTTTATTTTTTTTTAGGCAAAGCAATCCTTAGTTGACCTCACAGATTGCAAGAACCTTGTCAACTTACAATTCTTTATTTTTTTATTTTTCATTCCTACAGCACCTGGTCTTCTTAGGTGGTCTCCCACCTAAGTACTAACCAGGCCCAACCCTGCTTAGCATCTGAAATATTCTATTTAATAGGAATCAATTACCTCCAGAGGGTACAAGCTCATAAATCTAAATTAATACAATTTCTCAAATATTTATATCTTTAACTCTTTAAGTTGGTTTTTAATCACCAATTTAGTATATGAATATAATCTTATAAACAGTAAGATAGTATAGAAAAAAAACCTAAAATCCTATTTGACAATTCCTACTACCTCCAGAAGTCCATCAGGTTTGTTTTTGAGAACACTGCAGACATTTCCCTCAATTCTAATCTTGGTCCCCTTTACCATGTAAATGTAGGGAAATCATAAACCTCCCTTGTTTAAATAGCTTAGTTATTAAACCAGCCTATGGATGTGCCTGGGAACACTGGTACTTGTCCTTCTGTAATAGTCTTAGTTTGTTTACAGTCTCCTGTGGCTACAGACAACAGAAAGTAGATTTCTGTTCTTCTCTAGCTTTTAACATAGAAGTCACGTAGCTTTGCCTTATGACTACTGCCTCAAAACTAGGCAACTCATTAATAAATGCCAGTTTAGTTCTTTGAAATGGTAAATACTTAATAGAGTGCTGGCATCCAAAGTGTACATGAACACTGTCTACTAGCTGGTAGAAAGAAAATAGGTATAAAAAATTACAACTTCTAAATAAAGTAAGTTTTAAATCAAAATTTGGAAGGAAGTTTATTTTTAAATTAGTTTCATCTAGGTACTAATATATATGTATGTGTATATATAATGTATATGGCGTTCAGCTACTTTGCGTTTACTCTTATGCATGTTTCCTAGACTTAATAGAAGCTCTGGAACACTGCCATTAATAAAATGTTTATAGACTAGTTCCGAATTCCTCAACTACACTTATGTTCAAACACCCACTGTTCTAGAAAATTCACTTTTTTCTGTTTAAGTTTATAGTTCTCATCACCATGACTTACCTCTATTAACCAAATTTTTAAAAAATACTTTGACTACTTGAAAACAAGACCCACATTGTTGCCCCCTTAGAGGTTCAAAGGATTAGAGCAGACTTCAGAAAATAAATTATAAACTGATTTCGTGAACCTTTCTAAGTAAGAAAAACACGATTCACTACTTTGTTTGCAGTAAAAGCCTTAGCATATGCCAAAAATTGTTTAGGCTCTTTTTACTGATCTATAAAGAAGTTGTATTTGACTATCCAACTTTACTGCATGTTTTGAATTTTGAATTTTTGGACAGTCTCACAGTTAAAGACTTATCAATCTTTTTGTAAAGCACTGGTGGAATATTGCTCTATCTTGAAACTAAATGGGGAAAACTGGGTCTACAAAGTCATTAGAGAAAAATACTAGCTATCTCTCTACATACATATGTCGACATAAGAAATGTCCAAATCTGTAGAGTATTTTTATAAGAGTTTATTTGAACCAAACTGACAACATATGCCAGGGAGCAAGATCTCAAATGCTCCAGCGAATAACAGTTTTGCAGTTTCTTTCATACACTAGAAATTAAGGAGGGAACAGAAGGAAGATCAAATGGAAGTGGGAAAAGGCAAGGCGGGGATTGGATTGCAGAATAGTTAACAAGATTATATGCTCTCTTGAGGGTGGTTATTTCAAAGATATGTTAACCTAGATGCACAGAAACAATAAACAAGTCTTGCTTAAGGCAAAAATAAACCTTTTACTAAAAACTTATATGCTAGGGGTATGATTACTCGCCATGACCTACCCAGTTAAGAATTTATGATCAGATCACCCTGTGAGGTTAATTTCCATAGAACCCCTTTTCTCATCCACACATACTATTTCTACTAGTGATGAGGAATACTGTTTTTTGAAAATGTTATGATTATTACAATCTTATAAGTAAGCAAAATAACTCTTAAAACCTGTAGCTCTCACTACTTATATATATACCCTTCTGTTCTTTTTATGTATACTTAGAAATATGTGCTTATTAGAAATACAGCAGTAATAGAGGCTAAAGGAACAATAAAGACATAAGACGTATAGAAAAAAATAGCAAATGGCAGACTTAAACCCTATCTTATTAGTAATTACATTAAATATAAATAGACTAAACTAATCGAAGGGCAAACATCAGCACAATGGATTTTTAAAATCATGATCTAACTATATGCTTTCTACAACAGACAAACTTTAAATTCAAAGACACAAAAGACAAAGTAAAAGAACAGGAAAAAGATAAGCTATGCATAGAGTAACCAAAAGAGCTGGAGTGACTATACTAATAGCAGACAAAGTAGACTTTAAGACAAAAATTGTGACTAGATACAAAGAAACATATTTTTTAATAAAAAATGATAAAAGGATTTTATCATATTTAATAAAATATGATAAAAGGATCAATCCATCAGGGAGATATGACAATTATAAATATACATGCACCTAACAATATAACCCCAAAACACATTAAGCAAAAACTATCAGAATTGGAGAAATAGACATTTCATCAATAATACTGTAGTTGGAGGCTTCGATGCCTACTTTCAACAACTAGAAAGAAGATCAGCAGGGAAACAGAGGACTTTAATTACACAATAAATCAACCAGACCAAACAGGTATTTATAGTACATCCCACAATTACAGTAAACAAAACATTCTTCTACATTATTGGAACATTCTCCAGGATAGACCATATATTAGGCCATAAAACAAGTCTCAATAAATTTAAAGACTTGGAATTATACAAAGGATGTCCTTCAACTGCAATGGAATAACAAAAGGAAAAGGAAATTTGTGAAGTGTGGAAATGAGCATTCCCTAAAAATAAAAGAAACTGAGGCTCCTTGGAGAAATGGCTGATTCTAGGGCCAGGGCAGGGAGAACACCAGATGAGACTGGAGTATCTTCTAGTACCAAAAAGTAAAGCAGTACAGTTGTCCCTTGGTATCCGCAAAGGATTGACTCCAAGACCCCCACAGATACCAAAATCCAAGGACGCTCAAGTCCCTGATATAAAATGGCATAATATTTGCATATAACCTATCTATACCCTCCTATATACTTTACATCATCTCTAGATTACTTATAATACTTAATACAATGTAAATATTATATAAATAGTTGTTATAATGTATTATTTAGGGAATGCCAGGAAACGTAAGTCTGTACATGCTTAGTACAGACCCAACCATCATAGGCCTAACTACATAATACATGTCTGCAACAGTGTAACATTTAAAAAGATATAGTTTCCATCCAGTTGAATCCACAAATGCAGAACCCATGGATACAGAGGGCTGACTACTCAATAAAAAGTATAGGGGCATGTCAAAGAAATATGAGCCAACTTGAAGGACTCCCAGTAGCCTAAAGCAAGAACAACTTGAGCAACAAAATAAGTTACATAGTATTGGATTAAAAGTATAAAATTAAT
>NW_024344378.1:43079699-43382206 GCF_902729225.1 Pteropus medius
AGGAAGGAAGGAAGGAAGGAAGGAAGGAAGGAAGGAAGGAAGAAAAGGGCCAGATCTCCCTTATAGAATAATTCCAAATAATTTACCTAGCTACTCTCCCTTCCAGGATATGGAACTTAAATGCCACTGCCGCCTTTGAGTGCGGAGTGTATTCAGTGACTTTTTTCCAAAGAGTAGAACATAGGAAGAGACTAAAATAACTTTATAGTGGAGAAACCTGACAAACACTACCTCAGCCGAGTGATCAGGGTAACATCATCAGTGAGAAATTATGTTGACAGAATGTACCTTTGACATGATGTGATGAGAATGGTACTTTACCTTTGTGGTCTTCTTCCCCCAAACCCATAGCACTGTCTAATCGTGAGAAAAACATTAGAAAAATCCCAATTAAAGGATATTCTACAAAATACCTGACTAGAGGATACCAAGGAGACATGATGACTAATGTAATACAGTATCCTTGTCGGGATCCCTAATGAACCATAAATAAAGTGTGGAATTTAGTTAATAGCAATGGACTAGTGTTGGTTCATTAGTTCTGACAAATATACCACAATGACATGTTAACAGTAGAGGAAACAGAAGTGTATAGGAACCTGCTATACATTGTACCTCTCAGAAGCTTTAAATTGGGGGGGGGGGGCAGCAGTCTGTTGCTGTATTATCTGTGCTCTTTTTTATGTTTTCTAAGTTATTAATGTACTTCTGACACATTGAAAGCAATACTATAATTTGGCTTCAATTCCTTAAATAACTACCTTTTGTAGCTTTTTTCCCTGTTCTTCACATCAATCCACTGGAACAGAAAAAATGTTCAATACTTTTAATCATTTTCAAAAATTAGAGAAAGTGTGTTAGGTGCTTTCTTCCTTTTTAATTTCCATTTGCTTACTTAATATATAATTATTAAAAGTGGATGAGACCTTTGGTTTCCTCTAGTCCCAGAATGAACACTTATGTGACTTAAAGTATTAAGAAAGTTAATTGTGTAATTAAGCCTTGTCTTGAGAAATAATTTGAATCATGACAAGGAAGATCACTGCTTTCTAAAGACAGTAGATATATATAAGTCCAAGAACAAGCATTTCACAAAATGTTAGTAAGACAGATTAAGTGTTCAAAAGGCATTAACTACCTTAATTAGACACACTCCTAGAAACTTATTTGTAAATTTTAAGTTTAGTTTATTTTCTTTTCAAATACACAAAAAGATTCTGATAATCCAGTTTTTATGTTATTTTAGAATGTCATTGGGATATGTGAACAGCTATCTTAACTTTTAGTTAATGTGTCTTCCTTCGCTCGGTGCAATCTCTTTCCATTTCTGTCTTTCTCTTACTCTTAGGCTTTGCATTGAATTTTCCTCTCCTCTTCATGTTGATGGTGTAATACATGATCACATGTTCATTGCCTTGTTTCCCCTAAGTGGTGTGGGTACTTCTATTTCCTTCTCCTTTTTTATCTCTTCTTGCTAACAAGATCCTCTCCAGGGTCCCTCTGACCTCTATGCTAATAGGAAAGCACTGAAATGACTGAAAGGAACACAAAGAGAAAAAAAAATCCCAAAAGCAGCTGGGAGCCCTTAGTTCTAACCATCTCTATGGAAACAACTCCACAGAGATCCATCTGGAAACAATTCTGTAGGGATCATTGGAGTAGTGGTGAGCCAGTCTCATCAAGCCTTACTTAGAGGATTCAACTTGCAAATGTCAATAGCTGATAGACATTTTTTTTGAGAGAGAGAGATAGTAAAATAGGAAGCCAAATAAAAATAAATTTACCCCATTAGTGTACTTTTTTTAACTCAAAATTCCTATTTGCTATAATAATAAAAGCAAAAGGAATATATATGTACTAATTTCAAGTTCTTTGAAAGCATTCACACTGGCAAACAGCAGAGTGATCAATACAAAGAAACTGTGGCCAAAAAAAAATCAAGGTGTAGTGGTAAAAAGTCATTAGAATGATTTTAGGATTGTGGCCCTAACCACACAAAGTATGTGCAAAGAATGCAAAACTCAATCAAGCAGTAAATAGACTGTTTGAATTCAGGCAAGGGGCGAAAGGGATTACAAAATTCCAACTACCAAATCGAGTTGAAAGACTGAAAGGATAAAGTAGGGATGTAACTTAAACTGAGGAAAGAACTCCATTTGAAGTGTGAGCGCTTGGAGTCTTACTAATACAGCAATTTTAAAAAGCGGGGAGTGGGGAGTGACACTCTCAGCGTCAGTAAAACTGAGACATCAAGTTTCAGTCCCATTCAGAAGTCTCCAGCCAATAAATTGTTAACTGCAGGTCTCCTGAGATCATAACTCCAGTGTTCGTTAGGGGAAGTAACTTCAATTTGCCCAAAATTATGTTTGTTCCCACAATGCATGGTTAAGTTAGTTGCAACCCTAGGAAGGTCCATAGTGCTTTAAGACCCTGGCCCCTGGTGTAAAACCATTTGGATTCGAATACTAACTTCTGCCACTAGGTTTGTGACCTAGAGCAACATTTTCACCTCTCTAGAACTCAGGCACTTCAAACGTAAATTGGGGACAATAATAATCTTTTAGAGTTGTAAAGAGTCAATGAATTGAGCACAGCACCTAGCTCAAACACGCTCTCAGTAAATGTGAGCTATTGTTATTCCATTATCCTAGTTTTGTTTTTGTTTCTTGTGGCGATGACCATAGTTTCCCTTCCCCCTTTCTCTGAAGGGTATTTTTTTTATTTTTAATTGAAGAAATTATTTAAACTCCTCTTCTCACTCACCCCCTCCCCTCTGGTAACCACTAGTCCATTGTCCATGTCCATCAGTCTCTTTTTGTTTGTCCTGTTCATTTGTTGCTTTTAGGTTTATATCCCACATACAAGTGATACCATATGATTTTCAAATTTGTCTGGCTTATTTCGCTTAGTATGATTATTTCAAGGTCCATCCATATTGTTGCAAATGGCAATATTTTCTCTCTTCTTATGGCTGAGTAATGTTCCATTGTACACATGTACCACAGCTTCTTTATCCAGTCATCTATTGTAGGACACTTCAGTTGCTTCCATGTTCTGGCCACTGTGATGAAGGCTATTTTGAGGGAGTAGGCTGAAGAAAGGCAGTACTGCACTGTGATCTAGCCAGTTCTTAGTGTCCCACAATTGTCTTAAGCAAGTTTGAGGATGAATTAAAGGCGTGAAATTGAAGTTTCCATTGTATGAATGTAACTGGTTTCCTGTCTCCACTCTACACACTGCAGATCTCATGGAGGAAAAAATTATTCAAGCCTCTCCACTGCTAACGCCTCCTGCGCCCACTATCTCACCCCTTTGTGGGCTTCCCAATGTCTGTAATACAAAGTCTTTGGATATTGAGGGTCTACAATCTAGTTTCGTCCACCTTTCCAAACACAAGAACAACAGTGTGCTCAAACTCATTTTCTTCTCTCTCTCACTTCATGTACGTTCCAACGTTTGGACCTTAACCTGCATTGATCTCTTTACCAGCACTGCCCTCCACCCTTCCCAGGAATTAGGCTTGCGTTTTAAGGTCAGTAGGAACCTTGGTACAAAGAGCAAAACCAAACAGTATGTATTAGGTGTCACTAGCATGCACAATTTTCAAGGATGCAAAGCTTTATTAGAAAACAACTCGAAGTCAGACATGAGCAGCTGAGCAGTCAGTGAATGGCAAGAGACCGCGAAAGCGAGGAGCGATTTGTAGGGGAACGTAGTAGGGAGGCAAGCAATCGAGAAGTCCCCAAACAAGAGCCAGGGCCGGAGGAAGGAGCCCTACCTAGCCCAAGAGCCGAAATGGGGCCTGGTGGACACTTTTGAGTCTCCATAGCATGGTAAAATTCCTATTTTTACTGCATAATGCAAACATGGTGGACAAAAAAAGCCCTCCCTGCATTTGGCGTCGGAACCAAGTGGCGCCTTTTCCACGCGTTTGACGCTTGGGTGAGAGTGGAATATTTATGAAATTTGTTCTTGGTGGGGCAGACTACCAGAGAACTTTATCAAACCGCGACATCACGGTTCCTTCAACACACACTGACAGAACTACTACAGCCACTTAACATTCTCTCTGAGAGGGCAGAAACGGGGACTCTGAGCATTTGATGTAGTACGGTAAGCAAAAGGGCGGAACTCCCCGCCTCTTTCTCTGACTGGACCAGTCTCGGCTCCTCCCCACCAACCACTGGGCAACCTACCAGCAGCGCAAGCGTACTACTTGCTGCCCGCGCCAAATTGGGACCAAAGCTCTAGTCTCGCGAGAACAGGACTGGTTGGTCTTCGTTGCTCTCGCTCCGCCTACCCCCTCCTCGCTCGCTCTCTCCCATCCCCCCAAGCCAGTCGCGCTGCTGCGCAGCTCCCATAGCGGTTACCTCCGCCGGAGACGGTTGGGAGAACCGTTGTGGGCAGGGCTCCACCAGTCAAGAGACTTCTTCCTTACGACTGGACCTCGCAAGCACCGCAGTCGGCGCTGCTGTCGCTCGACAGGGTATCTGAAGTAAAAGGGGGTAGGTTGGGCTGGTGGTTTCTAGAGCGGAGTCGGGAGAAGGACGAAAGACTGGGAGGGAGTGCAGGGGGGGAAGTGTGGAGGTCGCCGCTCGGAAGCGGCCAGACTGCGCCTCCCAGGCGATCTCCCACTTCAAGGAGGGCGGCATGCCGGGGGGAGGACTTACTCAGGTGGAATTCAGTGGACGAAGCCGTGGACCGAAGTGGGAGTCATCCAGCATTCCCCCTTTCCCTGCTGGTTTGGCTTCCGCCATTTTGGGTACGGTGGCGCGGCCACCACGGCTTCCCGCCCTTCCCCTCTCTACTTTTTGTGCCCAAGCTTCCGAAAACTGACTTAGAAGGCTGGAGGGTGGGCAGAGCGCCTTGGAAGGGATGAGGGTGGGGAACGAAGCGAGCAGGGAAAGGCCGGGCACTTGGGTGCGGGGAGGTTCTGGGCTGGCGGGCGCGCTCCCGATGGAAATGGCGCCGTATGGGCCTAGCCTCCCACCGCGGCCTCCCTTCCTCCGCAGTCTCGGCAGGGCTACCTGGGCTGGCGGGATTGCGAGTGACTTCTGACGCAGATTCTCAAGATGAGAGAGGCTGGACCTGGGGGAGGAAAGTCAATGGCGACGAAGGCGCTCAACTCCCAAATCCAGGACAAAGGAGGCGGACGGCTTCCTTTGTAATTCCGCCGCCCGGTGGCGAAGGTTTCTAAGCCTGGCTTTGGCTGCCGGCCGGGGAGGAGGGGAAAGGAGAGTACTCTCCCTAGCTCTCTGGTCTCTAGGACAGCTAGATAAACGAAAAGTCTCCGGGGAGGAATAAAGGACGCTTAGCCTGCCCTTATATTCCAGATTTGGAACTTCGAAAAGAGTACGTACTCATTTTCCAAAGGGGTTTTTTTTTCCACGCTGATCTTAAACATATTTAAAGACTTTGTGGGTAATTGTTTTGTAATCAGAAAAGCGAGTGACATCAAATAGGAATGTGAAATGGGCATATTTCAAATAGGTTGTCTGGGCACAGTGAACTATGATACGGCTTATTGAACTTTTGGGCGGGGGTGGGGTGGTTTAACCACGGTTTTGTGTAGTTTGGCACGTGCTAGATTAGAATTTAAGTAGTTTTTATATTTGGGAAACAGTTAAAACACAACCAGTGGTGGCAAACGTGCGTGTATGTAGGAATTAAGTTACTGACTGTAAACAGGGGTTGTATTTTGTGCGAAGTCTCTTGGTTTTAGGCTGTATAAGTACTTAAAAATACAGTTGGGAGTTATTTAGTTAGCAGGACTGTAGTAATATTTTCATCAAGAAAAATAAGGCCTACTCAACAAAATGACTGGTCCGAAAGCCTAGTTACGTGGTGGTGGTGACTGTTGGTCCTTAGAACTGAGAACTGGGTCAGTAATTTTAAATGAAGACGGTACGAAAAGGACAGGGAAATCCTGAGAAGAAGAGTTTCCCATAATGTATATGAATCTTTACAAGAAGTCTATTATCTACTTTTCCAGGGTTAAAAACAAAACAAAAAAACCTTCCTATTGTTGAAAATGGTATGTGATTTTAATGGATTTTGAAAAGACAGCCCAGAGTTTTCCTATAAAGTAGTATATAACAGCTTTCCTAATTGGATTGCCCTAGAAATCTTTTTTCTGCCCTCATCTACATCATAATCTGGAAATCCATCTTAATTGCCTTTGTATTTTTAATAGCCATGCTTTTTTTCGTGTCCTCATTTTGATAAACAGCTGCTGAACTACAGTAGATGGTAACTGTTCTAGAACTCGTTCATAATCATTTTTAGTGACCTCACCTTTAAGTCTTAGTGGTGTCTTTTTTTTTTTTTTTTTTTTAAATTTAAAAATCAGCAAACACATTGGAATGGGGGAATGATGAAAAAAATTTAAGCATCACCACCTTGTTACCAAAATTTTAAGTTCATTCTCATTTTTTAAGCACTAGCGAGCTACCATTTAGAAAGTTATTTATTGATGCATCAAGCCCTTTATGTATTATACTTTGGAAGATAGTATATAATCTTATAAGGGAGTTTTATATTTCATTCGGCCTCTATTAGCTGCTTTTTCTTAATTTAATTCACATAAACTTAACTCATTTAAAATCACAATATGTGTTCTTTTGTGGCTGGCGTCTTTAACTTAGCATAATGTTTATAGGAAATTAATATTTAAAGTCTCCTACAAAACTGATTAAAGTTCTCCTGATATTTCAACTGCTGGTATTTTTAATTGGTGCTAACACTTGTAATTCTTAAAGCAGAATTGTGATTAGCCATGATGCTTTTGGAAAGAAAGGGTGAGATGGATTATCCTGAATAATTAGTAAAAACTATTTGGGTAGCTTCTGAGACCACTTTATTAAAGTACTGAAGTAGATTGTCTTTTTGTATGCCTTGAGTTCATCTTGGTTTTATTTTGTTAAGTAGATTTCTAGAGTCAGTGCTTTTAAAAGAGAAAAAAGAGGGTGGCTCTGTACACTTGGGATAGAGTATTGCCCTATACAAGTTCTTTCCAAATCTGGCTAACTTTTCCTCAGTATAAAAGAGAGAGAGAGAGTGTGTGTGTGTGTGTGTGTGTGTGTGTGTGTGTAATAGACATTTGTTTTTATATAGGTCTCATTGGTATAGGCTGATCCAAAAATCAAAACTATTTTGCTTGCTAGTGTTTCTTGGAAAGTGCTAAGATTTGTATTAAAGAGAAGTCCATTTCCATCTTTTTTGTATGTTTCCAAAACAGTCTTTACATTGAAAAGAAATGTGCTAAATTATAAAAAGCACACTTTTCACAACATATTAGATTGTTTAAAGTTCTTAATATTTTTCATGAGGAATTAACGTGTGATGTTAGGTCTTTATTTTCTCCCCTTCTCTTAAATCACCCTTTATAGAAGACAGCTATTGTTAAGTTGATGCCTCCCCCCACCTTTTTTTTTTTTTTAAGAAAATGGCAGGTCTTCAAAATGTCTCAACTTTTTTTTGAATGGATGTGGGGCCTATTTCTTTCAGGGCTATACTCTAGAAGAATATTTTGAAATCATCTATCTAATATATATTGTAGTAAACATTTCAAAAGAAAAACCTGTCTTTTTCTCTCTGCTTTAGACATTTCCAAAGGAATCAAGAAAATGTAAGCCTTTGTTGACTTTGGAAAAGACTTTTAACAGTCCTTACTTCCTTTCAAGACTCAGAATACTTTTTTATCCTTTAAGATTGAGTTATTTTGCTTGTGGTACATTTCATAGTTCTACAGGGCCCCTTAAAAATCAAGTAACAATGGCCACCATTGAATAGTTATCATGCCCCAGACCAAGCACTGAATGATTCTTAAAATGGTCCAATGAAGTGTAGGCACACCACTGCTTTTACAGCTGGGCACAGGGGTTAAATAGTTTGCTTAAATTAGGTAGCCAGTGAGTGGACGACCAGGGATTCAAACCCAGAGGTGGTCCCCCACCCCATAAAAGTTCATAGCAGTTATTTGAGTGCATAAGAACTAGTTGTGACATCAGATAAAAATTCATATTCTTTCCATTTGGGATCTGTCTAGAGTGGCACCTAGGATTCTTGCTTTAAAAAAACAAGGAACTGCTGGCAGTGATTCATAGGGAGAGATACTCGACTAATAACCATTTTTGGAAATTTTCTACATTAGCTTATTTTAAATGCATGGATTCTGGGGTGGAGGGAGATTTGCAGATGCTGCCCCTAAAGGTTGCACTGATAATTAGATCATGTGAAGTTGAATACTGTTGATATGAAATATAATCCTTGAGCATAAAAGAATCAAGTGAACAAATTGTCTTGTTTACAGGGGAGGAGGTGGTGAGGGAAAGGTTTGAAATATTCAGGTGAGTAGGATTCCTACAGCTGCATAGTGAAATTTGTGAGGTCTGGTAAGTTTCTGCAGCTGAAGGACTTCTGCATATTATTAGCCTCTTTGAAGTGTTCTGGAATTTTAAAAGGATGGTTGTCCAGCGATGGGAAGGGGGTGGTGGACGGGTTCTTTTTGAAGAGGAAGGAGGGCCTCTTACTGTACCCTTCTTAATACTTTATATGAATGTGTTATCATTTTTTAAATGTTGTGTTTAAAAGTAAAGCAGTGAGTAGACTGGTTTTTAATACATCATTTCCCATAACTTCCAAAACAGGTGGCTTCAAAAAACTGTTAGAAGGCATTCGCTTTGGAGTGACCTTTTACCCCTGTTTTAAAATGCATCCTAATTAATTAGTTCAGTCATTTTAAAACTTGTTCTTGAGGAGTGTTCAAACCAGATTTAGTTAAAATAGAGATAGGAATTTTTTCCCCTTCAAAAACAATTTGATGTGTTCAGAATTACAGTACATCTAATAAACTTAGTCTTTTGTAATGCCATTTTGTCAACATCAAAGATACTCGTACTTTTGATTACGGCTCTTACTGTGAGTGATGGTGGTACTATGTGCAACTCTTGAGTAATCAAGTTTTAAATAATTTGCAGAACTGTTTAAGTAATAAAACCTGAAAAAAGTGAATGAAAAATTAAGAGATGAGGAAGACACAGTTGACATTAAATGACAGGCTCAAAAAATAGGAGGCATTAGAAGACTGATAGTGGAGAATTATGTAAGTTTTCTAAAAATTAGCCAATATATATATATATTTGATCTTAGAAATTCAGTACTTTTTTGTGGGAGGAATCAGATTTCACTGCCTTTTCCCACTCTTTATACCTACCTCAAAACAAAAAGGTATTGTACCATCTTATTGTGGCATTGTCAACAGAGTCACTGAGCCATATGTTAACATTTCCTGTTATGTACCACTGAGGTGTTTCTTCAGTACCTCTGACAAGAGTATATTTTGATTGACTGCTTTATGTGCTTCTTTATTTTTTATAGCATTTAAATCAAACGGTATTGAGATGGATTGGGTTATGAAACATAATGGTCCAAATGACGCTAGTGATGGGACAGTACGACTTCGTGGACTACCATTTGGTTGCAGCAAAGAGGAAATAGTTCAGTTCTTTCAAGGTACCTCTAGTATTAGTCAAAGTTCAGTAGTATTTTAATTTTATATTACTGTTTTTAATTTGTAAATCCCATTTGGGGGACTTTTTGATTATGATATCTTTAATATATTCAGTTATGAAATGTGCTCCAGTTAATATTCAATACAGAATATGTAGAATATGTAAAAACTAATGTGCAATAAACTTAATTGAGAGTAATTACCTGTGATGAAATGAACCGTGAATTAGCATATGGAGCATAGTTAAATTTGATTTGAGCTTTTTCTTTTTTTTCTTTTTTTTTTTTTTCATATAACATAGGTGGGCTTTTAGAGTGTTGTATGTAATTTTAAAAGACATTGGTCTCAAGAAAATTTTGTTACCCAGTAATATTTGAAAAAATCTTTTATGGGGTGATGGGGAACTAAGCTTTTTTTGTTTTGTTTTGTTTAGACTTGTTTTAAATATTTGATTCAGATGGGAATGTTTCAGCCTTTAACACTGTTCCCCTTGATGGGGTTATTTGTCCTTGGGTTAAAGGGTTGGAAATCGTGCCAAATGGGATAACATTGACGATGGACTACCAGGGGAGAAGCACAGGGGAGGCCTTCGTGCAGTTTGCTTCAAAGGAGATAGCAGAAAATGCTCTGGGGAAACACAAGGAAAGAATAGGGCACAGGTGGGGATGGAGAGTTTGGGATGGTATTAAATTTTTATTTTTGGGGGTTGCGGGTCACTATTGCTTAAATGGGGGGGTAACAGTAACATTTTTCTGGGGTAGTTTAAAAGAATTGATAATTAAATTTAACTTGGAAACTACAGATTTGGGTGGGGAATTAATGCTAATAGATTGCTTAAATTGAAAATAGATTGTTTCCCTTTTCTCTGTAGGATGTTGATAAATGCTTTTGTATCATCAACTATTTTTTCTAAACACCTATCATGTACTAAAGGAAAAAAACAAGCTAAAATTTATATTTTATGAATTGTTTTCAAATAACTAATTTGTCTGTGTAAAACTTAAATATTAATTATTTAAGTTTGTAGGTATAAAAATGTTCTTTATGGCGTATTTAGGCAATTTAAATTGGGTTATATATCTAGAAATAGAAAAACTTGCTGCATTTTGCCCACTATCTTATTTACTCTAATACATTTGAGCTGAAACCTGTACTTTAAACCATTTTTAAATAGGTATATTGAGATCTTCAGAAGTAGCAGGAGTGAAATCAAAGGATTTTATGATCCACCAAGAAGATTGCTGGGCCAACGACCGGGACCATATGATAGACCAATAGGAGGAAGAGGGGGTTATTATGGAGCTGGGCGTGGAAGTATGTATGACAGAATGCGACGAGGAGGTGATGGATATGATGGTGGTATGTGTATCTAATGAACAAAGGTTCTGTTGTCATTTTCTTAATATTCCTGACACTTTGTCAAGAAATATAGAAATGGCAGTAATTTCAGTACCTAATAGGTTTTAAAACCTGTTCATGAAAATATGTATTCCCATGGCCAGCTGTGGGACTTGACTGATGCACATATTAGCACCTAGATGACATTTACAGAAATTAAATGAAGATACTGGCATATTTTGACATTTTCTGTTTGGCATAAATGTGGGTGAAAATTTTGATGTCTAAATGTATCCTTTTGAGATTTTTATTTCCACCAAATGTTAGCTGCTTTTTTCACTTGTTGGGAGTTGCGAACGTGTAATAATTTAATCAGACTAGCGCAAAGTAAGTTTTTGTTAACTAGATTATAAAATTTATCTCTTTAAAGTATATTCATGTATTTCTCAAATTATGCAGGTTATGGAGGTTTTGATGACTATGGTGGCTATAATAATTATGGCTATGGAAATGATGGCTTTGATGACAGAATGAGAGATGGAAGAGGTAAATATTAAATACTCATTTTTAGGTGAATTTAAGTATTTGCTTTACAACTATTTAGTGGTAATATAGGTGACTTACATAAAGTCAACTCAGGCATATTTTAATGCATTTCTCCATAGGGCTTTATATAGATGTATACTTGTAGGTAAGTGCTCAAGTGTTAAGATCTCTTGGGGTTTTCAAAACAGTGTAAGTAGGAAAAAGGCGTGTATAGGGAAGAAATAATGTTGAAATGCTTTCTTTCCTACATGTATCAGTAGTTTATAATATTTGGAAATTTTATTCTCTAGGTATGGGAGGACATGGCTATGGTGGAGCTGGTGATGCAAGTTCAGGTTTTCATGGTGGTCATTTTGTACATATGAGAGGATTGCCTTTTCGTGCAACTGAAAATGACATTGCTAATGTGAGTGATTATCAGAATCTCTTTAATATGGAAAAATATATATACATCTTTAGTTAAATATTACATAGGAGTCAAGCAAATAAAAGCTATATTTATAAAGTCCAGTTAAGAATTTAGTGAAAGTATACAGTCATGCCACCCTGAACATGCCCAATCCCGTCTGATCTTGGAAGCTAAGTAGGGTTGGGCCTGGTAAGTACTTGGATAGGAGACCACCTTGGAATACTAGGTGCTGTAGGTGTTTAAAAAAGAAAAGAATTTATTGAAAGACTGATCATCATAGAGTAGTGGTGACTATAAACATATTTACACTTTTAAAGTAGAAATATGTTAACAAGTTTTAGTAGTTTGATTTTCTGGCTATATGGTGAGGAGCTGAAAATAATGGAAGCAGTCGCTACTGTTTTGAAACTGGTTAGTTTCAAATTGGTTAGAGAGAATCAATAAACCTTAGCCCATGGGCCATATCCAGCTACACGCTCATTTATTTACCCATTGATTAAGAACCAGGGACCTAGCCAAGCGTATTTACTATCTTAATTCTTTTAAAGAAATTGTTTGCTCTAGATCTTACTGAGGAACCAGTTGGCCTAATTCCAGGTGCCTTTTAGGATTGCTTAAACTTGGTTAACTTGTGATTAGAACTAAATGATACATTTTTTGGAAGCTATCCTTCCACAGTTTGTAGGTTTATAAAACTCTCTTGTTCAGCATTATAACACCCAATTTCTGTACATATGCTTCTAGGAAACCTACATATATTTCAAACAATTTTGAAATACCTTTTTTGGGAGGGGTGTACTTATTCTTCCTCTCAATAGCAGGGTATGAAATTTTTCATCTGTTTAGGTAAACTGTTCTCTAGGTTAGAAATGTTTTATTAAATTTAATACCACTTAGCTCATCATAGAAATAATTTCTTATATTCCTAGAATCTCTGGAGTTGATGGAATTGTTAGCCTTGCAACACAGAGCAGAAGAGTTTGTTTTTTAACGAGGGAAAAGCCAAGGCATGTGGTGGTAATTTCAGTACTATAAATAGAAAAGTAACAAATGTTTTCTTTTATTTAGTTCTTCTCACCACTAAATCCAATACGAGTGCATATTGATATTGGGGCTGATGGCAGAGCAACAGGAGAAGCAGATGTAGAGTTTGTGACACATGAAGATGCAGTAGCTGCCATGTCTAAAGATAAGAATAACATGCGTAAGTGGTATCCTTGGCAAGCTATCTTGTTTCTTAGATGTGAACTTGTTTGTAATAAGTTCAGACTTGAATAGCTTTCTAAGGGGCTTTTTATTGAAGTTATTTAAGTCAGACTCTTAATACTTGACAGATTATTGGAGCTTAAGTTATTAAAGAGGGGAAAACAGGTTATGTTACTTGCACTTGCCTGGGTTCGTTCCAGGGCCTTTTGCAAGTTAATACCACTTCTTAACCTATACATTGATCAAATAAGTTATTCCTGCACGTCATCAAATTGGTTTTTAAGCCATTAAATTTCACCTTGACCAGTGATTCCCAAGTCTGTCTACACCTCAGTCACTTAATACTTAAGATTCTGATTCACTTCTGTGACCAGGCTTGGAATGTATTTTTAAGTATATCAGCTGGTTCTGAAATAATGAATCAGCCCATTTTTATAGTTAAGGAAACAGGCCCCAAACACTTATTGTTCAAGGTTGTACAGTTTGAGTGAAATCTAGATTCTAGTCCTATATGGCATTCATTTAAATTAATACTAGCCAGTCAGCCTTTTTTATGCTTTGATAAATTTGATCCATTGTCTCTTCCCCTCATTTCAGAAGAACATCGGATATTGAACTTTCTTGAATTCTACTCCTGGAGGTGGCTCTGGAATGGAGGTTCTGGAATGGAGGCTACGGCAGAGATGGAATGTATGTAAATTTTTAAATAAGCAGAGTTAGACACTTAGCAATCAGTCTCAAACACTTTTTTTTTTT
The DNA here is from genome assembly GCF_902729225.1 of Pteropus medius. NCBI lineage: Eukaryota > Metazoa > Chordata > Mammalia > Chiroptera > Pteropodidae > Pteropus > Pteropus medius. The sequence continues at coordinate 43,093,466 of NW_024344378.1, forward strand.
TTTTTTTTTTTAAAGATAATCAGGGAGGTTATGGATCTGTTGGAAGAATGGGAATGGGGAACAATTATAGTGGAGGATATGGTACTCCCGATGGCTTGGGTGGTTATGGTAAGTATCATTGGTTCCTCTCATTCAGTTTGTTAGTCCCCATATGTGGGGCAAAGTTCATGTTTTTAATATGTTCTGTGTTGATATTTTCTACTAAACAATTCTCAACATCTTTTTTCTTCTAAGGCCGTGGTGGTGGAGGCAGTGGAGGTTACTACGGACAAGGTGGCATGAGTGGAGGTGGATGGCGTGGGATGTATTAAAGCATAACCACCAACCTAAAAGTCCTGACAACAGCATCTGGTCTACTAGACTTTCTTACGGATTTAATTTCTTTTGTATTTTAAGAACTTTATAATGACTGAAGGAATGTGTTTTCAAAATATTATTTGGTAAAGCAACAGATTGTGATGGGAATCTGTTTTCTGTAGGTTTTATTTGTTGCATACTTTGACTTAAAAATAAATTTTTATATTCAAACCACTGATGTTGATACTTTTTATATACTAGTTACTCCAGAGGATGTGCTGCTTTCATAAGATTTGGGTTAATGTATTTTATTATTAGCTCTAAGAGTAGTAGTACAGCATAATTTTAGAGGACAGTGGTTCGCCTCTGCATAAACTACAAGTCTTTATTAAGCAGACATCCAGAATAGAGCTTGGAAAATAATTAGTGTAACTTTTTCTTTAATTTCTCCTGGACAATACTGTAAATATAAAGATGAGTTTAGATAGCTTCAGGAGTATAAATCAGCTAATTATATATTCATCTTTTTCAAATGTCACTTATCAAGCATAGCTCTGAAGTGTTAATCTAAGGTATCTGAATTTCTGAATATTCATAATTGTGTTACCTGGGAACAGGAGTGTTGGAAGTTTAAATTTTAGCCCTAGATTTTAGAATAAAAATCCCCTCAGCACTTGACTGAAATACCAAAAAATGTTTCCAAAAAGTGATAGTTGTAAGTTATCTCAAAATGTCTTAGACTAGGTTAAGGTTCTCAGTGACATGAGAATTCAGTACACGTACAAAGGTATTTACTGTGGAGTATAATTCTCACAGATGTATTTTCAGTTTCAGCCCAATAGTTTAAGGCATATGGTTTTTTAATAATTGTATAAATACATTATAAAATGTAAGATGAGTCCATGTTGTCAATTAAAATGAGAGTCCAGTTGGATTTTGCATCTGATATCTGGAGTTTTTAGAGCTATTGTGTTAAAAAAAAAAAATTAAAGTACTATATGTAGCCAGGAAAAGGTGCTTTTTATTTTTAATCCCTTTGATCAATATGGCTTTTCCCCAAATTGGCTAATGGATCAAAATGAAACCTGTTAATGTGAATTCACAGTTATTGAACTTGTTAACTTGTTTTTGCTAGAAATGTTATTAATGTAATAAATACAATGTGGGAGATAATAGTATGGCGTCCTAGAATGCTTTGTGTCAGTTACTGATTATAAATCAAATTAGACAAAGTAACTCTTAAGGACTAGTTTCTGCTATTGGGCCTATATAAAGCCTATCAACTCAAGCAAGGATTCTAATGCCTGTACCCACTCCGTTATATATTACACTCATACCACTTACCTTTTTTAAAAGTTTGTGCTTTTATTTTCCCAGGAGTACCCTATTAAAATCAAGCAGTAAAAATATAAAGTGTTTAAAATGAAAGTTGCTTTTCTAAAGCAGGCTAATTTTTCAAATCTTTTATTTAGTCTATAAAACTCACATTTTAAAACATTGCAGGGTAAAAGAAACACAATCACAATTCCTTGGCACCATGACAGCTAGATGAGGGAATGGTATGTGAAGTTTATTAAGATACTTTCAGTGAGGGCAGATCTTACTTGAAAAGTGAAAGTATAGGTTCATAATCACAAAATCCCAAATTACTATGTTGTTTTTTAAGCAAGAATTTTTAAAAGCAAGTTATATTGCTGTCAAAAGCTTGCCTACAAAAAGCCCAAATCAATGGTGACACATGAGTTGAATGGCAAAGAATTTAAAAGGGGATAAAATTCATGGTTGGTTGAATGAAACCAGCCTTGGAATTTAAACAAAAAAATGACATTTTAAAATTTGTTCTAAGCACAGTAATAAAATACTTTTAGTATTTGAAGTTTCTCATTTTTGCTTATTCTCAGCAATCATAAAAATGTTATCCCATCTCAATACAAAACAGTTCAAGAATATATACATACTTCTTGATAACATTTCTGTCAGCATTTGAGAAAGACCACCTAAAAATCTCATCGATTCTAAATGAAGACACCGAATTAGGTTATGGAGAAAATCTTCAAGTAAAACGTTTTTATAATTTCAAAAGTTAAAATATGTACTTCACTGAGGAAAGGATTCTGCAGAATAACCCCATCTTTAGAGGGTGGGGTGATGGCCATGATTCACTGTTTGAAAGGTTAACAGGCTTAGTGAGTAGCTGAAATTGGACTAAAAGAGGGGAAAAGTAGGTCCCGAGTGGTAGTGCCATTCAAGTGATTAAAGGTAACTTTACAGATTAAATTCTTAGTGTGCTATATAACAAGATTAGTGTTTACTGAAATGATTTCAAGTATGTATTTCATGGCAGGGCTGAGACTATATATTCATCTACTAAAGACCCTGGCTTAGAGTGCTCAGTATATGGTGAATCATTTATTCATATACTGCAATAGTAGACTACTACAATGTAATTAATGCTTCTTAAAAGTTAGAAAAATCTGCAAGTAGCAACAGGATAAAAGGATGATGGTTTAACTTCCTTTCAAAATAAGGAAAAAGTTGAAGCAATATCTCTTTTATCTACTATCAGCAAGTACATTGATTTTAGGAGAAAGACCAAAAGGAAATTGTACAGGATAAAATATTGGCCTTTTCTAATGGAAAATGGGCAAATAAAGTCAACATGAAATCATACCAAGCTAATGGAAAATCTGAATTGGAATATTAATACTTATAATAAAAAGTTTATGTATTTCCAGTTTTTCTCTGAGAACCATAAAGCTTTAAAGTGCATTAAGAAAATTACAGGCACCACAAATACCAACGACAACCTGGAGAATAAATCTGAAGCCCTATTTTTAAGAAGGCCTTTAAAAAATAAGGCAAATGTGTTAGCTATGCTATCTGGCCTTTCATTTTCATTAAGAGTTACATGATTGTTACATGAAGTAAGCTAAATTTATTTTAAAGCATGCCCTGTTGAAAATTCTTTGAATGGAGAGGAAATATCAAATTATACAACTTCTAATTCCCATGAATATGTGGAAGATAAAACTTACAAATACTGGCTGAAAGCTGCTTAAGAAGTGTCTTAAGATGTATATATGTTCATATATAACATTCATCGTAGGTACTTTCATACAATAAGGATTTTAGTTCTGGCATCTTACGGCAAGTTAGATGAGCATCTCTGAATCAGCAATGCGTGACAGGAATCACAAACCCGTACAGGCTTTGGTGAAGAAGGCAAAGGCAGTTCATTGTCAGAGCAAGCATTACAGAAAATTTCCCCACAGTTTCTACAGTGGTGCTATTGGAAAAATCAGAAAAAAAAAGTTATGAATAAAATTAGAAGCCATATTTGCACTAAAATTTGGACTCACTTCCTACTTCCCTTACCTTTCTCTTGGAGAGAGAGAATTCCTTTTCACAAAGCTTACAATGTGTTGCTTCTTTGTCTTTCAACCAAACCAGTCCCTAGTAGGAAGGAAAAGCATAAATATTAATGCTCAAATTGGTCACACTAAAAATCATGTGAAAAATATGTTTAAGAACATTTTACAGGACTATAGAGATGAATCAAAAATGGTCCTTTTTCTTTGAGAGATACATAGTAGATCAATATAATATGGGTGAGGGAAAAGGGATGTGGGTTGAATATAAATAAAACAAGATTGGCCATATATTGATAAATATTGAAACTAGGTAATTGTTTTACTCTATAATTGTATGTCTGAACATTTCCATGATAAAATGTTTTTCAAAAATAAAAATATGTTACTGATGGGAATTCTCTTTAAGGAAAACTTTAAAGATTATCCAATCCAACAACATTTTCAAGGATAAATTTTCACTATGTGAAATGCATTTCAGTTTGGCATTATATATAACTTATATGAAGTAAATTCCCTAAAATTTGAAGAGAATTTGGAAATCAGATGTTTGAGTTCATTATTTTAGGTAAGACTTCACCTTAAATTCAGTTTTACATCGCTATTAATTTCCCTCAAGTTCTCTTAAATGTAATAGCTCAGTAGAAAATGGAAAGTCTTAAACAGGTGGGAGTTAAAATTTCTAACTTGACCCATTCTTAGCGAACCAAGATTCTGGCTAAAAAGCATTTTTTCCTTATGAAAGCAACTTTGTCAGATGGTTTCATTATGTTTTATAATGAAAAGACTCAAGTGAAGGAAGAATCCTCATTGCTCCTGATTAGTCTCATCACATGTTCCTTTTAAAAACACTTGAACTAAGTAAGCCACATTGCTGCTACTTCCAAAGAACCAAGTATGACTGCATCCAGCTCAAGAAGTGGAACAAGTGCTACCTATGAAGTACCTTTGAGGCATAAGGACCTTTATCACCTAATGAGAAAATAAATTTATCCAAAGCCCACAGATACATTCTCAAGAACCTGAGTTTTCTTAAAAGACTTTTCTAACAATTCTTTGAAGAAAGATGAAAAAACAGCATTCACAGACAAAAATCACAAGGTTAATTTCAGGTATTTTTGTTTTAATAACTAGCACCTGTTAGCAAAAGTAAGAAATGGTGTTGGTTTATTGCTGAGGCAGCGAGCCTTCTTAGAACACAGGATTTTAAGAACTGAAGGCTTAAACTAGACAGCTTGTATCAGACAAACACCAGCAAAAAATCAGATGACTTGAATTTTTTTTAAAGCACGATATGGGACCTTAAGTAATCTAACCAAACGTCAACACCATAAAAAGAAAAGGGACTTGCTAAATGTCCCAAAGCCACCTAGTAGAAGCTGTTGCCTAGCTTTGTGAGGGTTGGAGAGCCAGATATGAAACAGTTCCAAGCAACATCATTAGGTTCAGAGATAACCTTTCTGACATCAGGGCTGGGCCCTCCAAACTTATTTTGACTGAATTTCCCCTGCCCATCTCCCAAGGAGAAAAGTTATATACTCTAGGTTAAGTCTAGTATGTCAGATGGAAGGGATCTCAGATCAGTACCTACAGCTCTTATTTTACAAATAAGAAAATGAGGTCCAGAGAGCTAAAGTTGCTTCCTAAGGAAACACAGCTGTTTACAAGCAGAACCAAGACTAGAAGCAAGCAAGCTATTGCTCTGCAAACAAATGGCTATTTTTCTCTAATTCCATAATGTCAGCCACCCAATTTATACCCCTCCCTCTCCGCTTCCCCAGACAGGATATTAGAGGATCCTTTTCTGGAGAAACTGAACTGCCCCAGAGAAAAGTCCTGTAGATACATTTAGAGAGGGTACCTAACAATTTACTAATTCACAGATTTCTCTATGCTACAGCCTACCAGTGTACAAGAATTCCCTCCACACGCACACACCTTCCACGCAGCCATCACATACAGGGCTTCCAAGACTTTGTCTTTTATTAAAACTAGGATTACCCAACATTTGAGGAATGACTTGGGCATGAGGTATTTCAGCCAAAGAAACAAACCCAAGAATAAAATTCAGAAGAAATACAGAATGGCAGTAGCAAAAGAAAACTTTAAAGAGCTATTTTAAAAAGGAAAAGGGAGCAAATAACTGCCTGCTGGATATGGTAGCAGAACTAAGTTTCACAGAAGGTTGTACCTTGAGGTTGCATAAGCCTTCAGATGTAACTTCCAGTTTACAGGCAATAAGGACATAGTGGAAGAAGTTTAAGACTACTACAAACGAGCATTCAGATAAAATCCAGAACACAATAAACCACAGGATAGCTTTCCCAGACCCAGTAACTGGTCAATAGCAAAGACAAAAAAGAAAAGTAACATGTAAATATATTTTCATACATATGAAAACGTGGAAATCTAGATATTTTATCGATTTTTTAGCATTTTATTTTATTATTAGTTTCTAGTATATAGTACATCAGTTAGACACTTATATAGTTTATGAAACGATCCCCCCGATTACTGTAGCTTCCCTCTGGCTCTACACCTAGACATTACATTGCTGCTAACTGCATTCCCTATACTGTATTCCCCATCCCCGTGACCATCTATCAACTAATAATTTGTATTTCTTTATCCCTTCCCCCTTTCTCCGAGTAGATACTTTATTGAAGGTAGACATGAATAATAAAACTATAAAAAACAATGATTAACACAAAGTAGAAGATTGTTACTATAAGGAGGAGAATGCAATCACGGAGTACCATGTTCCATTATAAACTAAAGCAGAGAGTATGCCAGTATTTTTAAGTTGTACTGTATGTCTCTCTTATATACATGAAATATTTAACAGTGAAAAAAATTTTAGTTTAATGACAGTTGGGCAAAAATCCCTACCATCTAAAAAAAGTGAGAGCAAAATAAAAGTATATGTACATATGCACATTCTTGAAGTCTTTATCTTCATTCACCACTTTTCAGGAAGCTGCTGAAGGATACACTGACCAAAACGAGGGAGTAAACCAAGAAGTTACAAGGTTTAAGTTACCAGGAGTTTTAACATGAAAAGGGAAAAGGGAAATGTCACGACAGTGGTGACCAGACAGGAGCAGAGGAGAGCACAGAACTCCAAGAATGATGATTCCAAGGAAAAAAGAACTAACCAATTACCTCATTGATTTTACCATGTGAAAAACTTTAATCAAGAAGCATTTTATAGAGGTATAAGAAAACACTGATGTTCAAATATACCTAAACAACAACAAAAATTTCCTCCAGAGGAAATAAAAAGTAGTTCAAGAAAGAAAGAAAATATAACCACAGTATACTACCAGGTCCAGCAAGAATAATATTTAAATAGTCATAATGATATACAGTAAATGAATTCCAAGAAAATTTTTACTTAATTATACTGGGAGGACAGTGAAAAGACCAGGGTGAGAGTCCACAAAACTCATCCACCATGTTAAACCAGGCAATAGATAAGTCTTAAGTAAATTAAGAGCAAGCAGTATTACTTAGAAATAGAGGGATAAATGCAAGAAATAACTAAAAGAATTTAAAATAGCTCCCTTCAGATGGCAGGAATTGGAGTGGATAATGAACAAGGGAGTCAAGAACAAGAGGCTGCTACCATTATTTAAGTCTTTCTGGCACTATGTGGCTTTTAAAATTATTTTCATGTAACACTGTGATAGAAAAACAAAATGTGTAGCTTGTGCAGGAGGAAACCATCTGTCACTGAAGTATTCAAACAGAGACTATTTTTGCCTAGGTTGTAAAAGGGATCCTTCCACCCAGACACATTCAGAACCAAATAACTGATAAATGTACCAATCACTTTCACATATATTAACCTACCCAATATTCAAAGCAACCCTATGCAAAATTGTAAGCCCATTTCAGAAGAGGAAACAGACTCCTAGAGGGTATGTGACTTGCTGAAGGTCAAATACCAGTAATAGACTGGCATAGGAACTCAAGGATTCTCAAATTCAAAGGCAATTTCACTCTATCATGCCACACTCTGTAGGAAAATACACAAAATTATTTTTAACACTAAGATTATTAATGTGATTCTAAAGGATAGGGAAGAGCTGGATCCCCATCACCCAGGTTCCCCAATTCAGTGTTTCTATCTCTATAAATCCTGGGATTCGATAATAACTTAGAGATTATACACAGCTTTACCTTCTATTGAAGACTTTCATTCACACAGATCTCTTTCTATTTGAGGAAAACACTTTCTACTCACCTGTAATGCTTTGTTGGCTTCTTTTATATCTTCTATTTTAAGTTTTGATCTAAAAAGATTACAAATAGGCCCAAATTTCAGTACCTATATCTTAATACATAACATCTAGTAATTCAGAAAAGAACTGCTTTTTCACAGGATATAAAATTGTATAAAGTACATAATTCTAATGATTTTCTTTCGCTAATGGTATTATATTTTCCTACATTTTCTAAATGTCCGAAAGCAAAAATGTAATTTTTAAATTTTAAAATTGCTTTTTTAAGGAAAGAATATTGGCATTTTCATGTGGTTATGACAATATTAATAGGTATCATTTATTGTTGGCTTGTTCTGCTAGACACTATGCTATAAACTTTGTACACATAATCTCATTTAATCTTCAAAAAAACCTATTTTAAAGGTGAAGAAAGTGAGGCTTGATGAGGTTTAGTCACTTGTAACAAGAAGTGGAGGTGGTAACCGGGAGAACCCTGGTCTGTGAGACCCCAAAGCCCTCACACGCTAACCATTATGCACACTATTTGTCTAGCAGATGCAAAAAGTAGAAACATTAAAATACAGTTGTAATACTTTTTAACCTTTTGAAAATACATGTTAATGAATACAGAGATTATAAATAGTAATATTTAATTACCTGTGATCCCACTACCCAGAGATGATCATCTCTACATGTCACCGAGTGGTGTATTTTAAATGGAATCATACTGACAACTCTTTTCACTTAACAATATATCCTGAAAGACTCAGAGGTACTGACTTATCTGCCACGTCATTATATTAAATGGTTACAATTATATACCATGAAAAAGAATATAGTTTATATAATTTTCTACTACTAAACTTTCAACTTGTTTCAAAATTTTTGCCATAGAAAGTATTCATTAAAATTGGAATAACCAAAACTTTTGGATTTTTCTTAGAACAATTTAGAAATGAAATTATTGGATCAAAAGTTACATAACAGGGGTGGCTCCACAGTGTAGTGGTTAGCATGTCTGCTTTATACGCAGAAGGTCCTGGGTTTGCGCCCCAGGTGGAGCCACGGACCATACCCCGGGCACACCAGGCCCCAGTACACGAGCATGTGGGAGGAGACGCCCCGCCTTCAGAGATCCAGTTCTTAAAAAAGGGAAAATGGCAACATCCATAGGTCAGAGGTGGAAGTGGGGCAGTGGTGGGGGGGAGGGTGGAATTAAAGAGGGGGAGAAAAAAAAATAAAGGTACATAAAATACTATAGTCTCTGCTACCGAAGTAGAACATTAGGAACTTGCTTCACTGTACAAAATACTCTTTGTGCAAGACATAAAAACAAAGTGTTAGTCTTTTTCTGGCTCATACTGACTTACACTGGGAATAGTCAATGTAAAATTACATAGTGTAAAAATATTAGAATAATCAAATTTTCTTGGCTGAATTCATATCTACAAAATGTGCCAAAGGAAAACTGATTCAGGTGGGAGTAGTAGCCAAAACAGTAACTGTGCTACACAGAAAAACTGAATATGGAATGAATGTAGCTTAATAGCATTCACTATAAAAATACTTTATGAAATTTACTGGTTGTTAATACTGGTTAAAATACCTTTGTTCACAAATATGGACTCTAAAAAGCCTGCCTCTTCTGATACAAATTGTCAAAGTATCATAAAGAAGGGGGTATCAGTTACAGTTCCAATAAACGCAATGTTCAAGAACACTTTTTCCTTATCCTAGACAGGGAGGAAACACATGTCTATATTATTCATTTTAATTCGCTTTTAAAAAAATATTTTAATTTTAATTTTTAAATTGTTGACATACAATATTATAATTTGCTTTTATTTAGGAACATGTATTTAAGTGTATGAAAATATTTGACCATGGCATGAAAACAGCATAGAGAAGGGTCAAAATAAAATATGCAAGTATAATAAATGCGATACGATCAATTAGGACACTACAGGAAAACATCCATAAAATGTAACAAGCCGCTGATAATCCCAAAACAGCTGCTTTTGAGGGGGAAGAAAAACAAAAAAGTATAATTATATGGAAAGAATAGTATTTATAGAATACTACATTTAGAGGAGTCCTGGTAACTTCTTTTTCTAAACTAAAAAATTCTTGTTGGAATTTAAGCCTTGATGAGGATAAGGAAAAATCTGATTATCATCCTTCATGTATTTTAAACTATTAGTCATTATAATACAAATTAATTACTCTACATTCTCTTCTTTGAATATTCCACCCTAATATTTCATATGTTCCATGTTTTCTTCAAGTATGAAGGGTTCATTTTCATTTATTTAATCCTAAATGTCTACTACAATTATAATTTATTTAGAAGAATAACATTTAAAGCCTTTCAAAGCTAAGCAGGGTCAAGCCTGGTTAGTACTTGGATGGGAGACGACCTAGGAAGTAGGCATAAAAATAAAAAAATAAAAAAATAAGAGATTGTAAACTGACAAGGTCCTTGTAATCTGTGAGGTCAACCAAAGGTTGCCTTGCCTAAAAATATAATATAATATAAAATAATTAAAATAAAATAAAATAAAAAATAAAGCCTTTCTGCCATTAAAAGTATTTTCCTAATTTAAATTAATCATTTACATTTAAAGTTACAGGTTCAGAATGTAAGCATTGGAAAATAGTTTTCAGATCCAACCTGCTCATCTTAGAGACAAGAAAACTGATATTATGGTTGCTATCAGGAAAGGCAGTGTGCTAAGTGCTTTACAGGGGTCTCCAACCCCTGGGCTGTGGACCAGTACCTGTCCATGGCCTCTTAGGAACCAGGCCACACAACAGGAGGTGAACAGGAAGCCAGAGAGCTAAGCTTCATCTGTATTTGCAGCCACTCCCCAGCACTAGCATCGCCATCTCAGCTCCACCTCAGATCATGAGGCATTAGATTCTAATAGGAGCACTGGTCCTTGGTGCCAAAAAGGTTGAGGACCACTGCTTTAACATACTTATTCTCAGTTAATTAGAAAAAGAACTCTGTGGGGATTTTATAACTCTCTGATTTACAAATAGATAAATGGGCTTAAAGAAGTTAAATAAATGCCCCTAAGTCACACAGAAATGGTAGTATATTAATTCCTGTGACATTAATGAATACTAATTTTTAAATTTAGTCATAACTTGAAAATGCAAATTTCAAATGGTAAGTTTAAAAACTATTCTTTCTGAAATATTAATGTCCTCTTTTAACAAAATTAAATGTTTCATATTATTATATATAACCTTTTCCTTCCCACTCCCCATTTTAATTAATTAATTTATTTTTATGGTGACATTGGTTAACGAAATCCAATAAGTTTCAGCTGTACACTTTAACAGTAAGGTATATATATATTTACACTGTGTGTTCACCTCCCATAGTTAGATTTCTTTCTGTCACCACATATTTGACCCCCTTTACCCATTTTATTTTTATTTATTTATTTGGTTTTTTACACCTACAGCACCTGGTCTTCCTAGGTGGACTCCCATCCAAGTACTAACCAGGCCCGATCCTGCTTAGCTTCCGAGATCAGACAGGATTGGGCGTGTTCAGAGTAGCATGGCCATAGACCACCCCTCTTTACTCATTTTAAATAACACCCAAATGTCTACAAAAAGCCTCATTAACTGGAAGCGAAAGTTAAAAAGTACTGACTTCCCCCCCAAATTTTTTCCTAAAAAAAAAAAGTATTGACCCAAATTTTTAATCTCATCTTGTGTATTAGGAATCTGTTTTTGCTGAATTTCAATCTGACATATAATCACAGGAGTAGGAAGATAAAGAAGAGGAATAAAAGTGTTTCAGAAGATAAACTGGTACAGTCTGGAGAAATTCATAGGGCCACTTGTCCCTTCTCCAACCCTGATTAAATTCTTGTCACTGCAGAAGAGAACTAGAGTTGAGAAAGAATATGTTCTGACTCGCGATTGGCCCTACCCATGTCTTATGGACTATGGGTCTCAAAGCAGTGAAGGAAAACTAATAAAATGGTACCATAAAAAATCAAACATCGGCAAGGAAAAAACATATCATAAATGAAGTAAATAGACAAATGAAAAACTGGGTAAAAAAAAGATGGACACTGTGTACAACAATTTACAAAGATCCCACAATAAAAAGGTGAGCAATCCAAGCAAAAAATGTGCCGAGGATACGAGCAGTTTACAAAAAATAAATTGCAAATACAAACAGAACACAAATACAGATGTTCAACCCTGCTCATGGTTAAAGAAATACAAATCAAAAAATATTTTCAATTATCAGACTGGCAAAAACAGGCACACTCTCCTACTTCTGAAGAGGGGGTTATGTTATAACACTAGAGGTGGAGAGTAATTTAGCACTATTGAAATTTTTAAAGTACATTCTTTTTGGCCCAGCAATCACCTCTAGGAACTTACTCTTCAGATATACTCATTAAAGTATATCAAGATATATCAACATGTACATACAAGGATGTTAGCATCACTACTGGTCGTAAAAGAAAAAAACTAGAAACAGACTATGGCACATACATTCTAAGAAATATCTTTATGTATTGATAAGGAGAAACTTCTAACACATATTCTTAAGTAAAAACATAAACTGCAGAAGAATATGCACACAGTTGAGTTACACAGGGACTAGGTATACAATGGAAAAATTCAGTAGTCAAATTAACTCTTGAAAATTCCTTAAATAGTCCATAAAGTTCAATACAGATTGTTGAGTATATCTAACCTTGAGCGGTAATTTTCATGCGAACTAAAATTTGAGAAACAATGAACCAGACTAAAGGAAAAAACAAAAGGTTGAATTCAGCTATCTGGGCAATCTCTAGTATTTAGTGGATGGTGGGTGAAAAATAATACACATTCCTTGTTCTACTATTCTGTTTTAATATTAAACCTTCATGATCGTAATAAATGTAAATATATTTTTTCACTGTCGAGTCCCTGGCATTTAGAACAGTGCTGGGCACATAGTAAAGACTCAATAAGTATTTCTCAAATGAAGAAATGGGAAATAAGGTAATAAGCACTTAGCACAGGGTCTGGCTCCAAGTGCTCAATAAACTGATGCCAGATAAGATTCAAAATCCTGCTTATCAGAATCACAATGCAAATCATTCTTCGAATTTGTAGAAACAAAAATGTTATCTTTTTGAATACTAACTTCTTCTGTAGTTTTAGTGAACTACTCTCTTCTATGTCCTTGGAAACTGGACTCATGACTTTTTAATGGAATCCCATCATTAGCAAAACACACACCACTTGGAACAAGGAGGAAACTGTAAGAAACAACACCATTTCTCGTTCTTGTCTTTATAGAAACCCAGTAACACTTCATTACAATAGAACCGCCCACATCATACAAAGTTAAGCCCCTACTTAATCCAGTCGGAGTAAAACACCCTTCACTTCTCACAATGTTGGCTCCCTCTCAAAACCCTGAAAAAGCTCTCTGCAGATATTTTGAAAATTTGGCTTCTGTTGTTCTGAGAAAATATATATTAAATGAAGTTATGAATTCTCTGATTTTAAGAAATTAAACAAGAGTCTTAGCTGTCATCTAGAAAAATGTTCAGAGCTAAGATATAATAAAATGAACATAACTTTAAAAAAATCTCTCCAACTTACAGTCTTATTTGTTAATCTTTAAAGCTTTTGTTTGGCTTTAATAGTTCATGTCTTTTCCATGTTTAAACTTTTCTGCCTATTTGGTTTGGCACACTCATACCTTTATAAAAATCAATGACTACTTAGTTGAAGGAAAAAAGAGAAATTACTCGCTAAGTTTGTTGCCAAGTTCCTGAAGAGCTTGTTCCTGTTCATGATATACTTTTCTCAACTGCTGATTTTCATCCTGGAGGTTAAGGAACTCCTTTGAAACAATAAATAACAGAAAACACAATTTAAAAAAAAGGAAACAAGAAACTCCACATTGTATACATACCGTTAATTAAGAACAAAATCCTTTAACTTTTTATATAAGAAAACAGAACTAATGTCCAAAGCTTTTTCAGAGCTACTCTTTTATATCATCCATTTTTCATTCATTTAATCTCCTTACTGGCATTTTTAAAGATAACTAGTATATTCTATTTCCTTGGAATAAATATAAAAATTATGGTCTGATTCTTTTTAAATAACTTTCATTAAAATGTAATTTTAAAAGTTTTACCACCATTTACTTTTTTAAGACTAATGATTTGTTGGGTCTCATTTCTAAGATGAGATAAGGCATCTTTCTCCTTTTGAAGATCTTCCTGCAAAGTCTGCCTCCATTCCTTCTCAATCTTCAAATCGGTTTCCAGTTGCACCCTTGAATGACAAACAATAAACAGAAACTCAGTGCTATTTTTTATATGACAATTGTTTGTATTCTTTAATAATAGCATCTTTTTGATGACTTTTGTCTTTATAATTCATTTCTGCTGATATTTTCTTTCATAAATATTTTTTGGTAAGCAAATTTAGCAGCATAAAGTATCAGTTTATTTGCCAACCACAAGAACTCCTTGCTAAACAATAATTTATGTCATTTATTAACTCTGTATACATAAATGCTATATAAGCATAGAAAATGCCTGGAGGGGAACACTGTACTATAAAAACTGGATACATTTTGGGAATGGAATCGAGGAGAGAAATGTGGGGTTTTAATTACATTTCTATGCCATGTGAGAAATTATATTACGAACTAATGAAAAGTCTTGTTCTCATATAAGTATTACAGTCACCACTAAATCAATTTAACATCAGTAACAGAAAAGTTAGTTCAAAGAGCTACTTTGCAGGTTACTGTTGGAAGCTGACCAATTACAGGACAATTGTAAGACCGAGGAGACACTGGGGGAAAATCCACAGGCTAGAAATGCCAGTTCATATTTGAAAGCACTTCTTTATCATTCTTACAACAGGTGGTAGCTGGCAAACAAAAGCAATCCAATTCTTACATTTATGACGACCAAAAAAAATCATTTTGATAATTATTGCTCACAAGTAGGTATAACAAGTGAGGCATGTACTAATAATGCTACAGTTCTCATTACATTACATTTTAATTGCAATATATCATAATACTGGAAATATTACATTAAAACTTTTGTTTCCTCATAAAGTTAGCATTTACGGCGACATTATTTTTCAGTGAAGTAAATTTTTAAATTTATAGTTTTGGCTGAAGAAAAGAAATACCTCAAAATGGAATTTATAAATTGTTGATAAATACTATTTCACTAAAAATTTAAAAGAAATACAGAGAGACAATGAAAAAGTAGAGAGTTCCTTGCTGAGTGGCCTCATCATCCAGAATCAGAAAACAATGAGTAAAAAAGTAAAGAAAAATTTTGCTTTTAAGTTATTATAAATATACTATAAAAGCGCATGTTGACCACCAACAGCAGAAATTATAAAGGTAAAAAAAGGAAAATATAACTATATAAAAATTTAAAATGTATAAATGAAAAAACCACGATGAACAAAGTTTAATAGTAAATAAATAAACAGTAAATAAAGAGCTCTTACAAATATATATTAAAAAGCTGAACACCCCAGAGGAAAAAAATAGATAATATGAACTGGCAATTCACAAAAATAAAGAAATGCAAGCTATCACTAGTAATCAAAGATACAAATTCAAGAAATGAAGCACAATTTTTCAGGCTAAAGGATTCATTTAGGTTAACCGTGACATAATGGTGTAGACCTATAGTAATTGATATGATACAATGTCCATGATATAGTCAATATAATAAGACGCTCAAGAGTATGCAGCGTGAAAACATAAAATACCAAAATAATGCAATACCAAAAATAAATAAATAAATAAGAATATTCATCAAAAAAGTCTCAACTGCCCACTTCTACAGTAATGGTTCCAATTTTTCTGAGCCATCAAAAATTCTTCCTGATCTCCAAATTGTTAACACATTCATGCTCGACCAAAATAGCACCAAATGAGAGACAAAATTATTTTCATGGTTTCAGCAGGAACAAACTCTGCCACCCTAGTCTCTTAATGGGTAGGTTAGCCCTATAGGAAAGGGCCAGGTACCTGTGGCATTATTTAGGTCATCCTTTTGAGGAGGGATCAAATAGCTGCACCACTGCAGAATAAATATCAGATTTGTCTTACCAACACGTCTGTCAATCTCTAGAAAAGTGATTCAGTAACAGAATCCCTAGGTTTCAAGATTATATTCTAGTGCCTGGCAGTGTCCCAGTCTGGCTTTTCTTGTTTTTCATTTGGCAGGGCACAGGGACTGAAACAACAAAACCCTTGGCATCATTAACAAACTTGTTGACTTAAACGTTCATGATTTTTGTTGCCAAGGGAGCCCTAAAAGTACTGGCTGTCCTTTTGTGAAAGTTTTAAAATTAAAAAAAAAAATTTGCTGAGTGTTTTTTTTCTTTGGGGAGAGTTAGTTTTCAACCAAGGTAACATTCCCTGCCCTAAAGCCTTATTCTATATACCAATTTCTCAAAATGCTATTTTTGTGGTAGATTTAAAAAGAACTTAAAATTTTGGTTCTGGACAAGATGGAGTAAATATATTTCTACCTCTCCCTCCAACTAAGTTGTTAAAAAACATTGGACATTATATATAAACAAATAAGAAGATTCTGAAAAGCAGAAAGACAATGGCAGACCAGCTAAAAACCCCAGGACTCAAGAAATAACATGGTGATGAGTTCTCTGAGGGTTTTTTTTTGCCTCCTATATAGCTGAGACTGGGTTTTGAGGCCGCCTGCAACTCACAAAGAGCAATGAGCATAAACCAAAATAAAGCCCCAAGAAAGGTATGTTTTCTGTTGCCAAAGAGCTGAGAAAGGGCATCCTACCTAACATAATAGAAATCTTTTTGACAATAAATGCCCTATTCCATCAAAACACCAGAGGAAAAAAAACATTGGCCTCCTGATCACTGTCAGCAAAGGCCAAGTGGGGATCCTAAATTTCCTTCCTCACCTGGCAATAATGTCCCTCCCAATCCCCACTGTGGTGATTTCAGAGAAGACCAAATGGGGAGTCCAAGCTTTTACAACTTCCCAGTTGTCTCACCTCCTCCACTTCTGTGGTATTAATGGAGGTCACGTGGGGAGCCTGCACTTTTATCCCCATGCATCAGTAACAAGGCTTTTTTTACTCTATCTACAAGTCTATCATATGAAGTACTAATAAAAATGTTCTCAGAAAACATCAAGTTCTTTGATAATATAGGTTCCTTGGAGTTACAAAGGCCTATTATACTTAGTATCTAGAAACATAATAGCCATTAGATTAATGTTAAACAACAGCAGAAAGAATAAAACTCCCTGAGAAAGAAGGCAAGAAAGACAGTTGAAAGTGCTCTGTTGAAACAGATGTAAAAACATAAGTTTTACCATAAGTATGTTGTCTAATTTTTTTACTTTTTAAGAACTCCACAATCTATATGGCATCATTAAATAAGTAAAAATATAGGTATTCTACCATATGTGCAAAAAGCAGGGGTTGAGGGATGGGAATTATGTTAATACAAGTATTTGTTTCTAAGAGCAAAGTACTCACAGCTGTTTCTCCTTTTGGGAGATTTGTTTCTGCAGACTGTTGGATTTACTCTGACACTCTTGTAGATATTTCTTGTCCTCATCTTCAGCTTCCATTTGCGCCTTCTCTGCTTGCTGCAATCTGGTGTAATTCAAATCAACTTTGGGTAAAACTGAGGCTAGAACTAGGGTGTAAAAGGGTGAAGAAGACAAATAAAAGAAAAATGGGGAAATAGAAACATTTCTAAATGAAAACAAAGTTTGGGGGAAAACTCACAAACTCAAACGTGAAAGAGCCACACAATGTCTAGAAATTGTTTTGTGATTTTTTTCAATATAACATATAATATGCCCAGAATACTATCTTCAAATGTTTTATTTCTTGTTCATAATTAACAATGCAAAGCAATACAGCCTTTACCACTTTTGTAGAGCATAATGAATCAACTTTCAAAGTATAATAGGTGTGTTACTGCCTTTTTACAAAACCATGAAAAGCATAGTACTCACATCTACACTAGGTGAAGAAGCCGCATTGTTATATATTATCTATTAGGATGTGTATGCCAGGAATCAAGTGTGCTAACAAGGCCAAGAGCAAAGATCTGCAATTACTTCATATAACAGCCAAGTCCTCCCTATAGGATCATTATGCATTTATGAAATTATGCCAAAACTGAATGTGTTTGTGTTTTAACATTTAAAAGAATTTAGTACTAGCTGGCAATATTCTCTAGAGATGATTTTTGTTCCTCATTGATGAATTTTAAAAATTAGCTAAAAATGTGATTTTCATTTTTTTCTGTTTTTAATTAGAAATCATTGCTTCTCCCTGTGCTTAGCTCTACTCCCTACCTCCTACAGTCATCTAGGATTTTTTAGATTTAACTTCAATGTTTTTATAAGAAACACCTCCCAAGTATTCAAGGGACATCAATTCTTTATAGAGAATCATAAGAGAAATTTCTATTCAACTAACCAAAAAAATTGCCTCTTCTTTTCTTCCTTAAAACCATACCAATGGGGCAACCCCCACACATTTCAGAAGTATAAATTCCACTTTCAAGGAAAAGAGAGTAACATTCAAGTTATCTCTAAATCTAAACTTAAATTTAAAATATTAAGGTGGGGGAATGGGAGGCCCAAGCTTTTCTCTAATGCTACAAAAACTAAAATAAAAGTCAAAGTGAGTGAGGTAGGCCTTGAAGTTGTGCTATCATAGAATAGGGCTAAGGGGAACTAGAAACTTGAAGTGCTAAAGCATAAGATGATGGCCAATCTGGGTTATAAACTATTTTAAAACAGATTTTAAAATCAGTAAAAGAGCCATTAGGCAAAGATTGGACTTATGGCGGAAAAAAATCTGTGCCAACACATTGTGAAACCAAAGTTTAACTTATTTTTAAACAATTTTTATATTTTCCATCAAAAAGTAGCTTAAAAGGTAAAACTGCATTTGAAAATCCTGACCTCCAAAGGTCAATACTCAAATCAGCCATTGTGCACAACGTTTTAGGGATGTGTTTTGGGAAATCCAAGTGCACCCGCTCTGCTTTATGGCAGTATATTACCACAGCAGCTGATCAAGAAGTGTACAGGGTTCCTAATTACCCTTTTAGAATATTTAATAGCATAAATTCTTTTCTATTTAATATATTATAAAATTTTTGATTCTCTTTTAGTCTGTTTAAATACAAGTGGTTTTCAGAAAGATATATCTTTGACCAGCTTGTACTGGTCCTGAGTGTCACTGCTGGCACATTTCACCAATGACATTGCAATTGTCCTAGTTTGAGTTAACAAATCACTGTCACTTCATAATGGAATGGACAGAAATCAAAGACAGAAAAAGGTAATAAAGATGTCCAAAATGTAAAAATGGGGATAAAGAAACAAAAAAGAAAAAAGAAGAAAGAGGATGTCAATAAAAGAATATTCATGTCAATAAACCATTAATAGTTATGTTTTCATAAGTAGATTCAAAGAAAGCAATGATAAGACATATGTTGACACCAACATGACAGGTCAATGGAAATACATTACATTTTCCAACAATAAAAGTGAAAAATGCCAATATAAAACAATTCAATTTAAACAAAATTATTTCTTGGGTTGAGCTGAGGGTCCTAGCTCAAGAAACAATTAAACTGCTAACTCAGAAAGCCTGACTTCAGATAAAAGAGATGGTGAATGACAAAGTAAATGGCAATCAATATGCATGGAAATCAATTAGAGATAATTCCACCATGGATTTAGTTCGTTTTTCACTTTTTTGAGGTTTTTATTTGTGCATTTGTTCTATGTAACATAAGAGAATGAGCCACATGAAATTGCTGATATTAGGCCTTTTTAAAAAATCTATAAAATGACAAGTTCAAATGAATCGGCCTAATATAAAGCAACTTGATTCCATGCAACGACCAAAACAAAAAAAGGCAAAATTCTGCTGGGCTTAAAAAAACGATGTCCTAATCTAAATTTTCCTAATGGTTTTTGTGGCAGGTATCAGAGTTGGATAAAGAAAAGAGGGAGCGGGGAGGAAAAAAAGAAGCTAAGACTGGAAATGCTGTACCTCTGTTCCAACTGCCTCATGGCTACAGTAATATTATTGGTTTTTTCTTCTAGTCGGGCAATTATTTCATTTTTTTCTTTCAAACCATCTTCGGAACCCTATTTATAAAAACACAAAAGCTATAGTGATCTGATTTTTAAACCTGAATATTTATAAATTTTGTATACCATTTTGCTATGGGATTATTACTTTAAAATGAGCAGTTAATTTGTAGGTTAAAATACTCCTATGATATAAAGCAGTAGTACTACTAGTCTTCATTTAAAATATATAAAAGAAAAACACCACTCAGTCTTCAATGTGTTTGGAAGACATCGAATAAACTTTCATAAGATATGCTATTTTTCAAATTAAATTATAAAGGGCTTTTGGCAAGCAGTCTATTTAACAAAAATAACGTTTTATTAGGAAATTCATAATTATTATAGTAAAGCATTTCAATCAAAATTAGATCTTTCTCAGGACTATACTGTATAAAGAAGTTCACAAAAATATCTTGCATGTTTAGACTGAGTGTTCCCCGAATATTTAATCTTTATACTGTTAAACTATCAGCATTAACAAATTCAGATAAGTGATTTTGTTTGTTCTTTGATACCTTTTTCATTGCTACATTTTTTAAGCTTCCATTTAGAAAAAAAAAGTCACTGCTTTTTTATTACCAATACGACAGCTAAAATAGGTTCATCTCTTAAAAATTTGTTTATACACATATTCACTTTCAATTTATATAACAAGGAATTACAAGAATTTAAGAATGTTCCTTACCTGCAATTTTTGATACATCTCTATATTAATTGCTTTAACTTCCTCTAGCTGTTGTCGAAGGCCTATCAGGGTATCTTGTTTCTCATGGATATCTTTCTCCAACAATTTCATGGCAAGTTCAATTTCATGTTTCATACTAACTTGTACAGCTAGCTCATTTTCCACATCCTACAATTTCAACATATCAATTCACATGTCACTTCAGGATGTCAAAATCAGATACACAACAGTTAATAATGAGACCAAGAAAGAGTTTCTATTCAATATGTAGACTACTCTGAGTTATAAGCCCCACTAAAAGGAATCAACCACACCCTCTAACAACATTCTAAATATTTTCAAATGCATACTTTGCTAAAGTGAAAGCGTTTTCTAAATTATGTTATCATTATTCTGCTGGTTTAATAATGAAGTATGTTAATGGCTTATAAACGCAGTATAATTTTCCTAAAGCAAAAAAAAAAAAAAAAATGAAGCACTCTGTACAAATAAAAGCCAAAGATAACTCAAAAATCCCATTTCGCAGTTTTAATTTCTTCCTGTAAAGAATTTTGCATCAGGAGGGATTAGAACTTTCCAATATTAAACATGAACAGCAAAAGGGATGAAAAGTCTGGCAATACTTTCTTCCTGATCTGAGTGGGAGTTACACAGGTATTTACATTATAATCCATTTATATTTTCTGTAGGTATATTTCACAATTTTAAAGAGTAAAAAATAAGTTAATTTTAAATGATTCTACTAACATTTGAAAACATCATTCTATTTAATTTTTTGTAATGATCACAATTCACTCATTTCACAGATTGTAATAGTTTAAAAAACAATGATACAAATGGGAGCATAAAGTTGAGGGGATTATGAAGTGAGAATTGGCTAGTGTCTCAGGGAATCTGACAGTAACGCTAATATCTCCGTATATGATCGAGAAAAAATGCGCCTTTTTCCTTAAACACAAACAAAAAAAATGAATCGAAAACACCTAGCATCGTAGATAAAGTCGGTTATGATTTCCTCTTATTTTGGATCCCTCGACTTTCTGCTTCCAAACGCAATAATAGTCCTAGTATTGCTCGAGGCCGGGGCTTGAGGCAAGAGCATGAGGGTCTGCTTCCTCAGTTTGCACAGAATCTGCTAGAATTGGAAACGGGCGGAGGCACATTCCTTCACAGAGGGAGGCGCATTCCTTCGCAGGCTGAGGCTTAAACCCTCGGGGGGCTGTATACCTGTTCTTCTATACCCGAGCCTCAGAACTGTTCCTTGGTTTCTGTATACTGGTAAAAACGTGCCCCCACCCAATTACCCCCATCGCAGGAACAAGGGTCCCCATTGAACCAGGTGCGAATCACATTCTGTTCCTTTCCTGCCTCCCTTCCCTGGCCAAGGCGCCCTCGCCCCCGCCCTCACCCTGGGTGTTGGCTGCAACCCACAAGCAGTTCCCGCCAATCCCTCCCTTCTTTTCACAGGATGTCCACATTAGGTTTGCATCAGGCTTCCACGCTGGTCGCTGCGGTCGTGGGGGAAGCCATCCCTGCAGTCCCTCATCCTTGGAGGTCTGCAACACCCTTAAGACTCAGATTGCTAAATGCTCACAAAACAAAGAAACACGAGAGGGTGGACAGGGGGCTGCGAGGGCAGCAGAGGCCGCAAGGAGGCCACGGAGGTATCCAGGCTTGTGGGCCACCCCTCCAGTGCCGCAATGGTTGTGCCGTGACGGCTTTGGTCTCATTCATAAAAATGCTGTTATAAAAGCAGTGGCTGTGGCTCCTCCTTCTCCAAACATATCTGTAGCAAGCAGCCAAGCAGTGAAGACAGAGCCAGCGGCAGCGTGAGCAAGCAGTGACTGAGCTCCTTCCTACCCGGCTCTGGCCCATGGCTCCTGCCTCCGTCCCTCAGCCCCTCGCCCCAGCTTTAACTAACTACCACCATGAAGTTCTCTGGCTTCGAGGCCAACTACAAGGCGTCCTCTTCCAGAGGGCAGCAACGCCTCCCCAGCCGGACACAGTCTGTCCTACTACCACTCACCCGCTGACTCTTTCTCGAGCATGGGCTCTCCTGTCAATGGACATGTAAGGGAGCTTCGTACTGCTCTGGGACCTGGGGCTCGGGGTCACCGAGGAGGAGGCACCAGGCTAGACACTCCAGAAGACGAGTCGGGTACCCTTTTTGGCGGGGAGGTAGGCTGCCCCAGTCGGAGCAGCCCTACCTTGGGAGCCCCGGGACTTGTTGGGAGCGCATGCACGCTTGTCACAGTAAGAACTGGCTCATTCTGAGCTGCCCTGGTCCTCCCTCTCTGACTGGTCTCTGACATTAGCGAGGGCAAACATGCCCCAAGCAAGAAAAGAATTACTAACAAGGCTGAAAAAGATTTAAGTGGTGCTTGCTTAAGGGTAAATTTATTATTATTAATTATCATTATTAGTTCATATAACTTTAATGCAACCTACCTGTCGTAACTGAGATTCATCTCGAAGCTGCCTTCTGGCTTCATTGTACATTTCATCTAGCCCCTGCCGAGAATGCTTATATGTTTGAAGCTCAGTTTCCACATCCACTTTGGTAACCTAGGAAGAAAACAGAACTTTTTATTCTATAATATCTACTATTAATACAGCATAGAAATACCAAGCCTCCACAAGAGTCTCCAAAACAATTTGACACAATACAGTCTGTAATCAGTGCATACTTACTTCTAGTTGCTGCTGTGTTTTCATTAAAATCAATTTATTTTCACTTCGTAATTGATGATTTTCCTCTTGGAGTTTAATAATATTATTCTTTGCTATTGCTAACTGAAAATTATGAAACAGCGGTAAGAAAAAAAGATTTTATCAACTTTATACATTCTTTACAGGTTACATTCATGACTACAAATAGAAAATAAAATCCTAAAACTAGTAAAATGTCTCGCATACCTACAAAAACTTTCACAAGAAAAATGTGTTCCTATTATCCTAAGATACTAATTAAAGAAATTACACTGATTTCTGTTTCTTTTTGTTAATCGAAATATATTATTACGTTTATCCTACTTAATAATGTGTCCTGAATACAAAGTGCCAAAGTAAGCATATAAAGAATTATGCATTAAACAATATGACTATAAAGATTTGTGTAAAGATAGAAACATCAATAAGAAAAAAAGGCTACACTATCATTGAAAATCTAATAGACATTCATGATAACCAAATAGGAAGGACATCCTGTGGAACCTGGGTACACTGAGTGACCATCACAAATATGAGACAGCTATCTTCATCAGAGAAACATAAATAACTAAGCAGCTTTGGCTCTGAGGCCCAGAATGAAAAGAAGGATCCTAGGAAAAGAAAGCAAAGACTACTCCCTAATGTTGGCTTGCAAATAAATTTCTGAACTCTTTGTCTAGAATAAAACTTGAGCTTCACAGTGTGCCTAAGGCCAAGAAGAGGCACAAACCAGTGAGCAGTTTTCTTTAAAGGTCCCACTCTATCAAACTTTCAAATGATCCCAAACTATCAAAATGCAGATGTATTATTAACTGCAGTCATGTAAACGATCATGTGTTCCCTGTTCTGAAAAAAATTAGGTGAGTTTTAAAAGAAATATTCATTTTAATTAATATAGAAAATTGGGTTTGTAGCACTAATAACAAATGTCTTTCTCTACTAATTCTAAAAATAGAAAGAAAAATTCTGTGGTTTGATAGACTAAAAAAAAAAAATCTAAAATCAGCTTTGCAAATAGTATTAAAAAGAGAGCTGAGATAAATTTCTGGTTCTGGGACTACCAGACAGCCACTTTTACAATACAGGAAACTGGAACACATAGGATGAGTTTTACATATGGGAGGGTGGAGAAAGGGTGAATATGATCATGCTTGCAAAGAAAGGCAATCTGAATAGTAGAACGAGAGACAGTATCATTTTGACAGGAATTTCTAACTATAGGGGATTTTACTATCTAAATACAGGTCATCCAGATATAAAAATGATAATCACAGTTAATTTACAGAAGAGTTTGTATGTGTTTCATCTTTGAGGCGCATTTCTATAAGTTGAGTATCTCGAAACAATTTATAGATTCACCTGAGAATATGATTTCTCTTGAACTTCTCAATTCCAACTATATTACAAGTAGTCTATCAAATGATAAAAATGTCTATAAGTGTGTGTATATGTATACTTAATGCATTCATAACGAAAATGAAAAAGGATCACAAATACTAGGTCTGTGAAAAACAATTATCCATGGCTGCGTGACAATACCTCTTCGATCAGCTTCGTATTTGACTTTTCTAAGGAGTCAACCCTTGAATGGAGACTGCTGACTGTGCTGCTGAAATTAATAAAGAAAAAACTCATTCAAAATCACACAAACTCACAAAAGTAAAAAAAAGTATGTTATCCTAGACTCATTATGTTGACGGACATTTACCAACTGCCCTGTTTGAATTTTTGCATGTGAGAAATTTCATTAAGTTGGGAAACTTGATTTGTCTAGGACAGCAATAAAGACTATATCTAAAGAATCAATATTTCTATTAAAATTTCATTTGATGATTATTTTTTATATTCTTCGGGTCCTCCTTACATCTAACCTATAATATTTGAGAATGGAAATTCCACATAAAGATTACTAAATACTGTTAAAACTAAATTTATGTTCTAAAGGATGAGCTTTAAATGTCCACTTTATAATTAAGTGGCTTAATGAAGCTTTAAAGAGCTCCAAAGTCACCCATGTTTGAGAAAGATGAATAAGCAATACCCAACATCAGGTACCCAGTCAGCCTAGAGCTAAGCAAACACCCCATCTTTCAAGGGTGCAGTTAAAAGTGAGGTTATACTGTGGCAGGCTGATCCTGCCTGGCCATTTCTGCTCAAACGAGTTTGTGCCTGACTGCCCTCCCCCGACCTCAAGGACTCTCTGGCTAACATCAGATTTTTCATAGCTTGCCAACCAATTAATGTTCTTCCTTACATCTGTAGCTGTGTAGGAATGACAAGACTGTATAAAACTGCCTGTTATGTTACAATCGGAGCTCAGCTTCTGGATAAGAATCCCCTGAGCCGGTGCGGGCATCAATAAGCGCTGCTTCCTGCTTATAGCCTCAGTGTCCCGTCTCTCCGTTTGAGAATGCTGTGACAATATCACATGAACACATTTGTTTAATTTTTGTATAAGTCAATCAAAACTAGACATTACTGTACATTTTATTGAGTCTGATTTTCAAGGCCTGCTTGATTTTATCTCAAACTTTCTGTAATGTAATATGCTGTATACATTACAGTAAAACTTATAATAGAACAAATTTTATACCAACCTCAGAAACAATTTTAAGCATTTTAGTTTTACTGGTGAAACAAGAAAAATGTTTTTCCATTTATGTTAAATCATTTAAGTATAATCATTCTTAGGTGAACAACTTGAGTTTTTCACAAACAGCACCAGGATATTCTGATGATGAGATACAACAAGTACAAAACTAAGAATCTAAGACCAAGGTTAAAGTCCTTGCTTTTCTTCTTTCTGTGTCATCTTGAAAGTTTTAAAACCTCTCTGAGCTTCGGTTTCTTTATCTATAAAATCAGACCATAATATGCACCCTACCTTTATGTGAGAATCAAGAAAATAATCAAAAAAGCACTTTTGAAAACCCTCTTCAAGTGAGGGATAATAGGTAAGTTCTATTTTTTTCTATATCTGTGTTCTATACTTTCAAAATATTCTAAATGTACAAGAACTATTTTCTAATTAGAAAAACAATGAAACATTTTTAATATATAAAATATACAAAAGGCACTAGTATTGCTGTGAGTCACACATCCATAATTTAAAAGAGAATGCTCTTTTGAAGTGAATAAAATAAACTCTAAGATAAATTGCTGAGTAAAAATGTAAAGTACAGAGTAGTGTAAAAAATGTACCTTAAGTGTAAAGAACTAGGGGAAGGTGAGAAATATAAGAAAATATATGCATGTTCTTGTCTATTTGCATCAAGTACCTTGGAGGCACACATCAGAACCTAGTGTATTAATTACTCCCCAAGAGAGAAACCAGATGGTTGGAGATCAGGGAAGAGGAAGACTTTTCATTTAATGTTCTTTTTGAAGTTCGAACCATGGGAATACATTACCTATTCCCAAAAATTGAATAAAAGTTTTAAATTAAATAAGCAATACAAGTTTGCACTTAGAAAATCTCAGAAATACAAATTACGAAATACACATATATACACATATTTTTCCCATGATATCTATTATTAAAATTTCATGACTTAGGGAAAAAAAACACTGATACAAGATCTTTCCTACCTCTCCCAACTTAAAGAAAGCCAATTGCAGCTTATTAGTTTCTTATTCTACAGGGGGAAAATGTTTAATTGTATTTTGTGACTGTAAAACATGTTTATTGAGTGAAATTCAGAAAATACAGAAGCGTTTAAATAAAAATTATTCCTAATCCTATTATCCAGAATAATTTTGCTAATTATTCATTTTAATTAAGAACAGTCCATTTCTAACTATGTACAAATATTACTCACTATACCTGTGTTATATAGTATGGTGGCCATAAGCTACATGTGGCTACTAATAATCACTTACAAGGTGACTAGTCTAAATTGAAATGTGATGTAAGTGTAAAATACACATTGGATTTTGAAGATTGTACCAAAAAATTAATATATCTCATTAATATATAAACTTCTACTCTAGCCTTTTCTCTCAAGGGTACAGGGATAAGTTTGAAATTCTATTTTTAAATTCTCCCAAGATTCTATTTAAAAATCTGACTCATTTTCTACTAAAAATGAATTATCTCCAATAATTCTCTATATTCTTAGTTTCCACTCTAATCCCTCAACCCTTTCTCAAATATGCATAAAAGGAATAGGGTTAAGCTGACATGAAGGAGGTAACTCTAAGACAACAATCGAAAATCTACTAAGTATCCAAGTATCTATAATACTTACTTCAGTTGTCTATTTAATTCTTCAACATAATTCTTCTGGTCTAATATGGCAGTAATTTGAACATTCCTAGAAGGGGGGAAAAGGAGTTTTGTGTTAGTTGGAAATGTATTTATTGGGTGCCAAAAATAATGTCTAAATCATCTAAAACTGCTGTAAAACCATAATGGTAAAACAACATTGCCTGGCCTTTAAAATAAAATTAAAGAATACAATCATATAGCAGTAAGCTGCCTACTAAATAACTATAAGCTTTCTTAAATAAATTACTTATTAATACTAGACTTAATAGTACCATTAGTATATTTAAACTTTTATAAGTATGATTTTTAAAAAACATATTTGACATATAACACTGCAAACTTAAAGCATATAACATGTTAATTTGATATTTATATATTATGATGTGATTGCTATTACAGCAATAATTAGCACCTCCATCACATAATTATCCTTTCTTTTTAGTAGTAGGAATAAGTATATTTTAAACATAATTAAATCTTGAAATAAACCAGCATATATAATCTGGTAAATAATAAGTTTTCATCCCTTTTATGGCAAAACACAGCTAACTAGGTGGGTGAAAAGGGGAAAGGGATTAAGAAATACAAATAGGTAGTTACAAAATAGTCATGGGGATGTAAAGTATAGCATAAAGAATACAGTCAATAATATTCTAATAACTATGTATGGTGACAGATGGGTTCTAGATTTATTGAAATGATTGCTTCTTAAGTTATATAAATGTCTAAGCGCCATGTTGTACACCTGAAACTAATATAATATTGTATGCCAACTGGAACTGAAAAATTTTTAAATTATTTAAAAAATAAATTAATTTTTAAAAAAAGAAGGAAAAAAACACAGCTAACTATTAAAATGGATCTCAGTAACTACAGGTATGACTGAAGCCGTACTTCATCTGAAACCCTCTTTCTAAGTGGTTTTTGCTTTGTAAAGCTTGTAAATGGAAGTGAAAACTAAACAAAGCAGGAATTACACACAAATAAAGGAAATAAAAACCACATTGTTAATAGATGGACCTCATAATGATTTGTAAAGAGCTGTATAAAACAAATACAACCTGTGAAATAACTTATGAAAAATCATACCTTTCTTTATTTCCAATATCTTCTTCATTCTTTAAATACATGGAAAAATCAATCACTCCGACCTGAATTAAATAAAGTTATTTTTATTTAAAGGGGAGAAATATCATAAGTATCTTTAATACGCAACCGAATTTCATTAATTTTTCTTTACTGTATAACAGTACTTTTTACAACTTAGAGTAATACTTGCATCAAAGAGGAACAGTGCAAACTGAAAGCACTCTGTATTTGGTACTAGTAACTTTCACTTACCTGTGAGTCTAAATCCTCTCCCTTTACACACAGATTAGCATCTATCACATTTAGGCCAACCAACAGCCCAACAATTACTGCTCCTTCTTCTTCCATCATCAGTGCATGATACTCATAGAATTCACTGTAAAAATTAAAATAATAACCTTAAGTCATAAATTTCAAAAACTGAAATTTAAAATCTCACCACCTTATCACAAACACAGAACCAATATAAATCAGGTATCTTCAAATTAGCCTTTCTATATGTGAATAGCTTAAAAATTTTGAAATTTAAATGTTTACACAGAAAACATAAAAGACAGAGACTAAAAGAGATAAAAGAAAAGGAATTTTGAATGAGAGAAAAGAGATGCAAAGAGAGATCCAAAGAAAAAGAGGCATCACTGAGGCCAGAATGTTTGTGACTCTCAGAGACATAGTAACTTTGCTGCTCTGATTATAATACTTATTAGAGCTGAATTTTCAATTCTAGGATTTATTAAGACCCTTGGGATACAGACTAAGGTGAGTAAATGAACATATGAAACATTTCAAAACCCATGTTCAAGTCAGTGCATTTGATATGTGTATTGCAAGTGTTCTTAGTAGAAAATCATCAATAAAAGACACGTGTATCTATAGTCTAAAAAATGTTCAAATAAGAGACTTGTGAAAGAGACTGAATAGTTTAAAAACTAATACTTGACAGTTTAAAGAACTAGTTAGCAATGTCTCATGACTTCCTCAGGAAGTCCCATGTATATTACTTAATCATTTTAATTAGCCTTCAGAATATTATTGAGAAATTACAGGAGCTTAAACTATAGTCATTCTCATTTGACAAATGAGACTAGAGTCAAAAGTAAACCAAAAACCACCAAATTCTCCAGAACATAAGAAAAGTACTCTAATAAAAGAACAAGAGTGGATGGAGGGACTACCATGGCCACCCTCCCTTTAAGAAATGATTACCTTGCTTTGAAAGTCTGCCTTAACCATCTGGTATTTGATTTAAACTGATGGTTTAAAAAGTGCCCACAACACAGTTGAAGCAGTAGTTTGTGAATGTTCAAGATCTCAAAAGACACCTCTTGAATTAAAGCCCCAAATTCCACTACAAATTTTTATTCAGAATTAACTGTAATTTAGAAAAAAATGTATGTTAGGCTTAACAAAAATGAAACTAACTTAGAAATATAACATAAATTTCCCCCTTATCAGGTGATAAAAAGCTTATGGTTCTCATTTTTTAGGCTAGTTCCTGATCCATGTTATGTTCCCATCACTGTTCTCACTCATTTGTTCCTCCTTTTATTTTATAAATCCTTTTGTACTACAACTTCAATCCTTTTTGGAGGACAGGCTATAAATAAAATGAAAAATGAAAATGAACATGATCTAATGGTACTAACCTCAAGAGATCCCTTTGAATAATTAAGCAACGAAGGTAATCAGCCATCTTTTTTTGCATGAGGGCTAAGCGAAGCCATGCTCTTGCACGACCCAGGGGGGTCCTAAAAAGCAAAACCAATTGGTAAGAAAATAGCCTCAACCCCAAGATTATAGACTATATATTCTATCTCTGTTGAGGTACACATTAATGAAGAAAAAAGGCAATTTATCATGGTTTTCTCTTTGTTTCTACAGTTTTAAACCAGTTCTTTTGAGCATGCAAACCAATCTTTGGGAGTTATTTAAGTCTCTAAGGTAAATCTGGACCTGTAGGACATGCAGGTACCATTTTATGACTTAGAAGAAATGACTCTAAATAGTGACAATATTTCTACAAAGAGTATTATGTCAGAATGTGCTTAGCCTTCCAAAATCAATATGCAGAGATTCAAGATGCATAGAAGGTAAAGGCCATCTAGCGACCACACCAAAATTATAACAAAACTACAGAGCAATCAATATGCGGAGTTACCAGAGGTCTGGCTGAACAGAAGTCCTGTAACTAGGTCACCTTAAATAACAAACAGGTCACCTCAAAACCGTAGGTGGGGTGGAGATGCAGAACAGCCTAGTCCCACAACTGCGAGTGGCAATCAGGAGGGTATCTTGGCTGAGAGCCCCCTCCTCAACCTGAGGAGCAAGGGGTCCAGGAGCATACTGGGCTCCCCAGCTCAGGGTTTCAGTGCCAGGAAGAGAAGTCCCCACAACCTCTGGCTGTGAAAACCAGTTGAGATGGCGGCTGAGTGAGATGGAGGGCTGCGGGAAGCGGAAACCTTCCTCTTAAAGGGTCTACGCCCAGCCTTATTCTCTGACAGACTCGCTTACTCTGAGCTCCAGCATTGGGGCAGTTGATCAAGGGGTGCCACGGACATATGAGGAGGTGCTGAGCTGTCAGGTTTCAGGGCAAAGACTGGAGGGGCGCTTTGCTCCAGGACACAGGTGCAGGCAGAAGCCATTATTTCTTTGTTAAGCCCTCCTCCCTCTCAGCCTGCAAACGCAGGTGCCGACAACCTGGATAACACAGGTGGCTCCGCTCAGGAGATTCCCTGAGACCCTGCCTCTCCCAACTTGTGGACCCACCCCAGCCACTTCGAGTGATTTTATTCCATACAAACAGGCTGTCTTGGCTCCTGCTGCAACTTTCATAAAATCTCTCAAAGGCTCACAAAACCCACAGAAACAGCATCTGGCCTCAGCATGCCCTATACATCTTGCTGAGTAGCCCCAAACCCTGCACTAGTGCAGCCAGCCTTGGTTTTAGACTTGACTCTTTGAGGCATCAATAAGACTGGCATGGGTGTTAGCCATATGTGGATTACTTGGTGACTCTTACCAGGTGGCCCTGGAGCGCACAGGCTGTGACTGAACTTGGTCTCCAGCTGGACACCTCTCAGGTCTATGCCAAGGGGCCCCTCAGGACACCTACTACATAAAGTCACTCTACTAAGACTGGGAGACTTAGGAACCCTACCTAATACATAGAAACAAACAGAGAGGCAGTCAAAATGAGAAGACAAAAAAAAAAAAAAAAACATGTCCCACTTGAAACAAGAGAACAAAGCTTCAGAAAAAGAATTCACCAAAATGGAGATAAGCAACATATTAGATGCAGAGTTCAAAACACTAGTTATAAGGATGCTCAAGGAACTTAGGAGAAGAGTAGATGAACTCAGTGAGAACTTTAACAAAGATAAAATATATAAAAATGAAGATGAAAATTATAAAAGGGAACTAGTCAGAAATGAAAAATACAATATCTGAGATGAAGAGTATATCAGAGGGAATCAACAGAGTGGAGGAAGCAGAAGATCAAATCACCAATACAGAGGATGGGGAAGCCGAGGTCAACCAATCAGAACAGCAACAAGAAAAATAAAATCCAAAATAATGAAGATAATATAAGGAGTCTATGGGATAACATC
Organism: Pteropus medius; assembly: GCF_902729225.1. NCBI lineage: Eukaryota > Metazoa > Chordata > Mammalia > Chiroptera > Pteropodidae > Pteropus > Pteropus medius. Next base: position 43,125,894 of record NW_024344378.1, read on the forward strand.
AAATGTAACATTTGCATCATAGAGGTACCAGAAGGAGAAGAAGAGCAAGAAGTTGAAAATCTATTTGACGAAATAATGATGGAAAACTTCCCCAACCTGGTGAAGGAAAGAGACATACAACCGCAAGAAGCTCAGAGTCCCAAAAAAGATGAACCCAAAGAGGCTCACACCAAGACACATCATAATTAAAATGCCAAAGGTTAAATACAAAGAGAGAGTCTTGAAAGCAGCAAAAGAAAAGCAGAGAAAAGTTATCTACAAGGGAGCACCAATAAGACTGGCAGCTGATTTCTCAAAAGAAACTTTGCAGGACAGAAGGGCTTGGAGCAAATATTCAAAGTGATGAAAACCCAGGATCTACAACCAAGAATACTTTATCCAGGACAGCCATCATTCAGAGTCGAAGGACAGATAAAGAGCTACCCAGACTAAAATAAGCTAAAGGAATTTGTCAACACCAAGCCAGTATTAGAGGAAATTTTGGAGGAACTCCTTTAAGAAGAAAAATTATGGCTAATGTGAAAAACATGGCGGAATGACAGACGTCTTCAGATCTCTCTCCTTGAAACAATAAGGTGAACATCTAAAATTGAACACGAGCAAGTCTGAGCGTGGGATTTGTGCATAAAAGCTACCACAGATCAGAACCCCAGGTGTCAGGTGGTGGACTGGAAGAAATAAAGAAGTTGCCTTTCACGCCCGCAGCTCCCTGTAGGAGGAGGGGGAAAGGAGAAAGAGCGGCGAGTTCCCTGAACAGCCCTGCCTGGGAAAGCTGTGAGCTTCCCACGGCCAGCCAGAGGCAGGGCCCAGTCATTAGGGCAGAAGGCAGAGAAGTGGGATGGCAGAAAAACAACAGTTGATTTTTACTGGCCACAGTTGCGAAACAGAGGCTGAGGTGCAGCCACCATCCCCCAACCCAGAGGGCCCCTTCCCGCATACTGCAGAGGCAGAACACCGCAGAGCCCTAGGGGGAATCTGAACAAATGCTGCAGAGACCGAAGCTACCTCTTGCAGGAGGGCTGTGGTTCAGCCTTGGATTTTCAGCCGTGGCTGGTAAAAATCAGCTGCTGTTTCTCTGTGGTCCCATCCTGCTTCTCTGCTTTCTGCTGCTGGCAGGCTGTGGGGAGCTCACAGCTTTCCCAGGAAGGGCTGTACCTTCTCCCTTTCCCCTCCTGCAAGAGGTAGCTTCGGTCTCTGCAGCATTTGTTCAGATTCCCCCTAGGGCTCTGCGGTGTTCTGCCTCTGCAGTATGCAGGACATAGATTCAACCAAATGGAGGAAAGGATCAGAGATATCAAAGACATAAATCTAGAAATAAATCAGAAGGAAGAAGAGAGAAACTGAAGAATGAAAAATAATGAAAGAGAAATACAAAAACTAGCTGATACCATCAGGAGAGGAAATGTGAGAATAATAGGCATTATCGAAGGCAAGGAAAAGGAGCAGAGATTAGAAAGCATTTTCAGACAAATTGTGGACAAGAATTTCCCAAATCTAAGGAATGAGCTGGAACTTGGAATTCAAGAAGTCAACAGAACACCCAATTATCTCAACCTAAAAAGGCCTTCTCCAAGACCCATTGTATTAAAGTTATCAAAAATCAACGACAAAGATAGAATCCTCAGAGCAGCCAGGGAGAAGATAATGGTAAGCGAAAGGAACTACCAGCCTAGAATAATGCATCCAGCTAAGTTCTCCTTTAGGTATGAAGGATAAATTAACACCTTTCCAGACATACAAAATTGAGTGAATTCTCCACTATGAGGCCTGCACTTCAGGACATACTAAAAGGGGTCACCTCACCTAAAACAAAATGACAAAAAAAAAACATAATTAGGAGTAAAGTGACTATCAGGCAAACAGAAGCAGAGGAGTGTACTCCTTAATAAGAACAGGGCGTTATAAGCTTCAATAATAAGAGAATTGCTATAGCAAAGGTAGTAATAAATGTTCAGCATACATAGGGACAAATTGAGACAACAATGACTGAAAAGTGGAAGATTCAAAGATTTAAATTCGCAAAGGGGAATGGAAATAAGGCACACAGAAAAAAATGGACGACTGTATAACAATTCTTTTCATATTCATAATGGTAACCACATAACAAATATTCAGAAATGAAGTATATAACAAAACAAGAAGGACCAGAGGGAAAATCCACAAAACCCAATCAAAATAAAGAAAACAGAAACACAAGTATAAGGAACCAATGGAAACACCGAGCTACCAGAAAGCAAAAGATAAAATAGCTATAAGAAAACCTCATATTTCAATAATCACCCTAAATGTAAATGGACTGAACTCACCAATAAAAAAGCACAGAGTTGTGGACTGGATCAAAAAACAAAACCCAACCATATGCTGTCTCCAGGAGACACATCTCAACTCCAAAGACAAATATAGACTCAAAGTTAAAGGGTGGAAAATGATATTTCAAGCAAATGGCATGCAGAGAAAAGTGAGAGTAGCGGTACTAATATCGGACAAACTAGACTTCAAAATAAAAAAGGTAAAGAAATATACTGAGGGACACTTCATAATGATAAAGGGAATCATGCACCAAGAAGACATAACACTTATTAATATCCATGCTCTCAATCAGGGAGCCCCAAAATAAGTAAAGCAATTACTAACAGAACTGAAGGGAGAAACAGACCAAAACACTATTGTAGTAGGAGACCTAAATATCCCACTGTTGGATATGGACAGACCATCCAAACAGAAAATCAATAAGGAAATAACATCCTTAAATGACACATTAGACCAACAGGACATAACTGACATTTACAGAGCCTTCCATCTCAAAACAGCTGCATATACATTCTTCTCTAGTGCACATGGAACATTCTCAAGAATCAACCACATACTGGGACACAGAAATAGCCTCAACAAATATAAGAGGGTTGAAATCATACCAACCACATTCTCTGATCATAATGCTTTGAAACTAGAGATCAATTACAAAAAGAAAGCAAGAAGAACCACAAATACACGGAGATAAACAAATGATAATGATAGTACAACATATCCAAACTTTTGGGACACAGCAAAAGCCGTCATAAGAGGAAAGTTGATATCATTACAGGCCTATCTCCAAATACAAGAACAAGTCCCAATGAACAACCTAATGCTTCATCTTAAAAAACTAAAAAAGGAAGAACAGATGAAGTCTAAAGTCAGCAAAAAGAAAGAAATAATCAAAATCAGAGCAGAAATAAATGAAATTGAAAACAAACAAAAAAATAGAAAAAATAAATGCAACAAAGAGCTAGATCTTTGAGAAGGTTAATAAAATTGATAAAGCTTTGGCTAGACTCACTAAAGAAAAAAGAGAAAGGATACAAATAAAATCAGGGATGAAAGAGAGGAAATTACGACTGACTGCAGAAATACAAAGGATCATACAAGAATACTATGAAAAAGTATATAACACCAAATTTAATAACCTAGAAGAAATGGACCAGTACTCAGAAACATACAATCTTTCTAGGCTGAATCAAGAAAAACTGGAAAATCTAAATAGACCGAACAGCAGTATGGAAATTGAAACAATCATCAAAAATCTACCAAAAAGTAAAAGTGCAGGACCAGATGGCTTCACCAGTGAATTCTACCAAACATTCAAAGAAGATTTAATACCTATTCTCAAACTCTTCCAAACAATCGAAGAGGAAGCAATACTTCCCAACTCATTTTATGAGGCCAATATTAACTTGATACCAAAACCTGGTAACACAAAAGAAGAAAACTACAGACCAATATCTCTCATGAACACAGATACAAAAATCCTAAATCAGATACTAGAAAAACGAATACAGCAACATATTAAAAAGATTATACACCACGATCGAGTGGGTTTCATCCCAGTGGCACAGGGATGGTTCAACATATGCAAATCAATTAATGTGATATATTACATAAACAAATTAAAAAATAAGAATCATATGACCATATCAATAGATGCAGAAAAAGCCTTTGACAAGATACAGCATCCATTTATGATCAAAACACTTAACAGAATTGGTATAAAAGAAAAGTACCTTAACATAATAAAGGCCATATATGACAAACCCTCAGCCAACATTATACTTAATGGTGAAAAACTAAAAAGCTTCCCTCTAAGATCAGGAACAAGGCAAGGCTGTCCACTATCGCCACTGTTATTCAATATAACATTGGAGGTCCTAGCGAGTGCAATCAGGCAAGAGAAAGATAAAAAGAGCATCCAAATAGGAAATGAAGAAGTCAAACTGTCACTATTTGCAGATGACATGATTCTCTACACAGAAGACCCTAAAGACTCCACAAGAACACTACTAGAAACAATAAGCAAATACTGTAAAGTCTCTGGATACAAAATCAATGTTCAAAAATCCAAAGCATTCCTAGACTCTAATAATGAAGTGCCAGAAAAAGAAGTGGAAAATATAATTCCTTTTGCCATTGCAACAAAAATAAAATACCTAGGAATAAATTTAACAAAACATGTGAAAGATCTATATATAATGAATCTACAAGACCATATTAAAAGAAATTGAAAAAGATACAAAGAAATGAAAGAGATTCCGTGTTCTTGAATTGGAAGAATCAATATAGTTCATTAAAATGACCATACTACCTAAAGCATTATATAAATTTAATGCAATCCCCATTAAAATCTCATCAGCATTTTTTAAAGAAATGAAACAAAATTCATCAGATTTGTATGGAAGCACAAAAGACTCCAAATGGCCAAAGCCAACCTGAGAAAAAAGAACGAGGCTGGAGGCATCACTCTGCCCGACTTCAAATTACACTACAAGGTGACAGTAATTAAAATGGCATGGTACTGGCAGAAAAAAAGACACACTGACCAGTGGAACAGAATCGAGAGTCCAGAAGTAAACCCATATTTATATGGGCAAATAATTTTTGACAAAAAAGTCAAAAACATACAGTGGAGAAAAGAAAGCCTCTTCAATAAATGGTGCTGGGAAAATTGGAAAGCCACCTGCAAAAGAATGAAATTAGACTGTTGTCTATCACCACACACCAAAATTAACTCAAAATGGATTAAGGACCTGAAAATAAGACCTGAAACAATAAAATACATAGCAGAAAACACAGGAACTAAACTCAAGGACCTTGGGCTTAAAGAGGATTTTATGACTTTGACCTCAAAGGCAAGGGAAGTAAGAGCAAAAATAAATGAATGAGACTACATCAAACTAAAAAGCTTCTGCTCAGCAAAAGAAACTGTCGGCAAGGTAAAGAGTCAACTATCAGAATGGGAAAATATATTTGCAAGCAACACCTCCGATAAGGGCCTAATATCCAAAATATACAAAAAAACTCATACGACTCAATAAGAACAAAAAAACAAAAGATCCAATCAAAAAATGGGCAGAGGATCTGAACAGACTCTTCTCCCTAGAGGACATACAAATAGCCAACAAATATATGAAAAGATGCTCAACATCGCTAGCTGTTAGGGAAATGCAAATCAAAACCACAATGAGATACCATCTTGCACCTGTCGGAATAGCTGTAATCAACAGGACAAGTGATAACAAATGCTGGAGAAGAGGCAGAGAAAAAGGAACCCCCATATACTGCTGGTGGGACTGTAAATTGGTATAGCCACTATGGAAAACACTATGGAGGTTCCTCAAAAAACTAAGAATTGTTCTACTATATGATCCAGCAATCTCTCTACTGGGTATTTACTCAAAGACTTGCAAACCCATATCCAAAAAGATATTTGCACACCTATGTTCACAGCAGCATTATTCACAGTGGCCAGGACATGGAAGCAACCGAAGTGTCCTACGATAGATGACTGGCTAAAGAAGCTGTGGTACATATATACAATGGAATATTACTCAGTCATAAGAAGAGATGAAAAGCTGCCATTTGCGACAACATGGATGGACCCTGAGATAATCATGCTAAGCGAAATAAGTCAGACAGAAAAAGCTGAAAATTACATGATATCACTTATATGTGGGATATAAACCTAAAAGCAACAAATGAACAGGACAAACAAACAGAGACTCAGGGACATGGACAATGGATTAGTGGTTACCAGAGACAGGTGGTGGGTGGGGAACACAGAAGATGGGTTAAGGGGGTCAATAATAGGGGGAGGAGGGGGAGGGTGAAGTGGGTGAAGGGGATCAAATATATGGTAGCTGAAGGAAACTGGACTTCATGTGGTAAACACATAATAGAATATACAGATGTCAAATGATAATGTACACTTGAAAATTATATAATTGTATTGACCAATGTTACCCCAATAAACTTAATTTAAATAAAAAGAAAAATTATGTAGCAAAAATATCAATAAAGAATGGCAGTCACTACATATTTGTTAACAAGTACTTCAAATGAAAAAGAATTAAATGCTCCAGTCAATAGAGAGGGTGGTTGAATGGATAAGAAAACAAGACTCTTACATATGCTGCCTACAAGAGACTCACTTCAGATTAAAAGGCACACACAGACTAAAAGTGAGGGGATGGGAAAAAATATTTCATGATGGGCTTGGATGGTAGTGTGCTGAATGGAGTAAGTGAGATAGAGGAAGACAAAGGCCATATGATTGCATGTATACGTGAAATCTAAAGAACCAAATAAACAAACAAACCAACAAAAATAGTCATAGATACAGAAAACATTTTGAGGGTTACCAGATGGGAGAGGAGTTGAGGGGGTCAGTGGTAAAGGGGAGGAGATTAAGAAGTACAAACTGGTAGTTACTAAAAGTCATGGAGACATAAAGTACAGCATAAGGAATATAGCCAATAATATTGTAATAACTATGTATAGTGTCAGAGGGGCACTAGATTTATTGGAGTGATCACTTTGTGAGTTATATAGATGTCTAATCACTATGTTGTACACCTGAAACTAATATAGTATTGTATGCCAACTAAAAAATAAAAAATTATTATAATAAAATCAATATGTAAAATGCATCAATAGAGCAGTATAATGCCTTCAAAAAATAACTGACATTCTATTTGAATGTAAAAAAATCATAACAAAGCTAAGAAAGTACCAAGTTGGTAATTAAACAGAGAGAAATCACCAGGGTACTTACTTTTTTCAAATGTTTCTTTTATCCAATTTTTCTTTTAAAATTAAATCGCGTACCTCTCTTACCCAAATTCTATCTTTTAGTAAAAACAAAAGCAAATTTTACAGAATACGTATTATTTTTTAAAGAGAAAAATATCACTTACACTATCATGTTCTCTTATACAGAGAACATTTTGGCAGGTAGTTGGGAGGAAACAATCTTCACTTCTAACAGCTAATGAATTTCTTATGGCTTAGCATTTTAAGAAATACCATTCTTCAGAAAACATTTTTTAACTTTTTTAGAGTCTGGCTTTTTAAAAGCAATATGAACATGTATATTCATATTAAAATGAAATCAAATCTTTCCTCTTTCTGAGAGCTGAAATTCCCTTTTTCTTGTCTTTGTTAAAAATCACTATACCTAATCTACCATTATAAGAAATATCAAGTGTAACATCACGTGCTATTTCATTCTAAAAACTGGGGTTGAATCCTGGCTCTGCCACTTATTAACTATATGCTCTCTGACCTCTATTTTCACATCTATATAATTAGTATAATAACCTCTACCCTATAAGACTGATTTAAGCACTAAATGAGATAATTCAAGTAAAATAATTATCTTATTACCCTGATACAGTGTTCAGTAAATAGTAGCCATTTACTTTTATAACTCGACTAAGTACAACTTGCAAACATCTGGATGTTGTAACAGCCAGAAAACGCTACCAACATATAAACCCTAAACTGTGGCTGTCTAAGAGAAAGCAAACTGATCATATGACAGAAAATGCTAAGCATAAAAAAAAAGTTATCTCATTCACAAGAATTAAACTAAATGGAGATCTTACATCTTAATCATATCCTGAAGAGCATAAGACCTTGGCCCTAACGACACTTTATATCCGCAAAAAAATTTTCAACACTGAGTTATTACCTAAAATATTCAGCAATATATTAGGATATTTCATATACATTTGTCTGGTGAAACAGGCAGGTGACACTATATGTCCCAGTTTTCAGATAAAGAAAAGTAATGTGCACAAGTCCCATGTTACATAAGTGGCTTATCTGAAAACTCAAATCTCCTGAGTTTTTTGCCTAGATTTAGCCTAAATCAGTCTCCAACAAATTGTTACTGACTGCCTACTACTGCAAACCAGCTTAACACTCAGGAAACAGAAATTCATAATTGATACCTCCTACCTTCAAAGGACTTGGAACTTCCTGCAGAATTGAAGTGATATAATAAAGGGAAAAATATAATAAGAATATTTTTAAAAGCAATTAATTCTTACTGAAGGGGCTAAGAAAAACTTCATAAAGGAAATGAAGTTTAAGATGAGCCATAAAGAGTGCACAAAATTTTATTAGCAGAAAATGGAAGAAGACTACTTAAGGCTGAGAGAAGATAATAAGCTATAGTGTGAGGTATTTTTAAGGAACAGCAAATACACTTCTGTGGTTAGAGATGAACAAGTAATAAGATTACTTACTTAAGACCAGGTAAATCCCGGACACTGGCTCCTATTTCCTCTGCTTCTGGGTATAACTTCTCCACCAATTCCAAAGGGCCCCAGATAGTTTTATTGTAACTCAAAAATGATTTTCTTACTAAAAAAAGGAAATACAATGCATATAACTTCAACATATAAAATTGTAGTAACTTCTGTTTTAATATTTAGTTTCAACATTTCTAATAACAATTATTCAGATACCTTTTCTTTTACAGCCATGTTGATCAAGAGCCTGTTTTCCTTATCAGAAATATGCACCTTGGCCATTCTCCCATATCAGAAATATGTAAGCAGGTAATTACAGTAAAAAACAACTGTGCTCATTCTTTACCAGTACCAGAATAAAAAGGCTGGTAGCCCTAGAAGGTTGATTTTTATCAATTTATTAAATTTATTATGAACCAAGGACAAATAAAAAGTTATTCTACTTTTAAACATGAAAAACTGTGGTTTTACTTTTCTTTTATTCTGAGATTTGAGTAATACAAAAACATGAAACCACTATCTGTTTCTTTCTTACCACCTACCAACTCTTCTGCAGATCCAGTGTGCCTATCATGCTCCACCCAAGGACAGTCATGTAGATGGCAATTTTTCCTTAGGGGAGAAAATCAATCAGCACAAAGTAGCGTTATAATGATTCATCAAGATAAGCCTATGACTGTTAGGACATGCCTCATGATATTTTGTGAAGTAAAGGAAAAAAAATTCAGAAAAGAGTTTAAAATTTAACTCTTCTGGCCATCCCTTTGGCAAATTCTATTTCAGCAGGATGGAGGAAAATAAAGACCTCTGTTACTGCTATTTTTAAAAAGGAAAATTTTCAAAAAGGTCGATAATATCAAGAGTAGCCAAAAATATGAGGAAATAAACACTCGCACTCACTGTTGTTAGATAAATCAGTGAAACTTTCATAGATGCCAGTTGCCTTTACCCTTTGACTCAATACTTCTACACCCAGGAATCCTAAATAAACCCTAGCACTTGTGCACAAAGATGTTCTTACAGCACAATTTTAATAGTAAAAAACTGGAAATGACCTAAGTGTACATTAAAAGGAGAGTAGTTAAAGTCACACTATACACATACTATGAAATATTATACAGCAATTAAAAGTGTGATTAAGACATCTATGTAAATGGAACGATCTCCAAACCATACCATTTTCATTTTTAAGAGGGAGAAAAAAAAGGAAATCACAGAAATCTACTTAGAATTAAAAAAAAAAAAAAAAACAAGAATGACAAAGATTTCCTTTAGAGAGGAGAAAGAAGGGAAACTATGTTTCGCTCTATGTGCTTCTATGTTGTTTGATTCATGTACAAACAGTATAATTTTCTATTATTTACATAATCTTAAAAAATTATCTTAAGGCTTTAATTAAAAAGTGGAATCTAAAAACAAAAACATAAACTCATAGATACAGAGAAGAGATTGTTGGTTGTCAGAGAGGGTACGAGTGGATGAAAGTGGTCAAAAGATACAAACTTCCCACTATAAATAAATCTTGGGGATGTAATGTACAGCATGCTATGAAAGAATTACCATAATTAGACCTTCAGTGTCTAAGTGTATATGATAATCTCATATAAGATGTGTATATGAATAACCACATCAATGAGAAGTTACTGCATTTTAATAGGAGACCCTTCTGAATATTTCCTGATGAGTTGCTCTTAGCTGCCATCCTGCTGCACATTTGCTGCTTCTAATCTTCTCTTCAATGTATACTAACATAACATGCAAGAGGAAAATATGTAAACTTTTAAATAAATAATACTATATTGTATTTGAAAGTTGCTAAGAGTAAATCTTAAAAGTTCTCATCTCAAGAAAAAAAATTGTAACTATGTGGTGATGCGTGTTAACTAGACTTGGGGTGATCATTTCACAATATATACAAATATCTAATCATTATGCTGTCTACCTGAAATTAACAATGTTATGTGTAAATTACATCTCAATATAAATATTTTAAAATAAAAAAAGAAATGAGTACATTAATAACATCACATAGAGTTTCTCAAATTTTGATGCCAAGGCTTCTCGGTTTGAAGTACAATTTTATTAAAATCATGTTTAGATAAATATCCTCTTTTGCCTTTTACATTTACCCCCACTTTCATGTGCCATAGTCAGAATTTCTAGGCCTCCGCAACCTACCCAGACTCCTAGTATAACAAGAAACCAAGTTTCTTTTGCTTTGTGATGGTTACCTTACAACTCTAATTCACATAGCCCTCTACACAGCTGCTGATCATAGATGTTATTTTTGTCAACTGTTATTAAGTAAAAAATAATTATACAACATATATTAAATACCTAAATATAATACAAACATTTTACACATAATAATTCAATATGCACATTGTAGAAGACTACAATATTCACCATTATCATCATTTTCAGGGAGTGCTCACATTTCTACAACTCAATCCAGAACACAATTTTTCTAGTTATGTTTCCACGCACTAAAGAGGTTTATATTTCAATAATCAACTACTTTAACGTATTTGTTCAACAGGGCTCAAACTAGTAATAAGAGTTCATATCAGAATCACCAAGCTTAACATTTTTAAAATAACTCTCTGTCTTAGAAAATGGAAACCAATTCAGAGTATGTTGAAAATTTTTTGATTAAATATACTTTTTACAAAACACTAAGCATTTTCTGAGACCACTCATTTGACAACATAAATCAGTAAGATATTTTCTCCCAAAACCAACCCATCATTTTAAAATGTAAAGTAACAGTAATTATGAACTCAAAAAATACCACATTTTCAAAGATGCTTAAGATAGAAGGAGAGGGGATTCTAAAGTTAATTTTTTTAAATCTCGTGATACCTTTAAGACCGTGTTTCAGACAATGCTCCATAACAACAAAGAACTGCTGCAAGGGGGGATAGTCAGAATCCAAAGTGCGGCCAAAGCTTAGGGCAGATTCAATGAGTCCTTTGATACTCAGTTTAGCCATGTTTAACAAGTTGGCTCTCTCTACAGCTGTGGGGTCTTTTGTAGCTGAAAGCACAAGAAAGGAGTCCAACATCATTTCCAAGACGTGACATTGAAACATATACAAACCCTTTCTTTCCCCTATAAAGCCAACAGCGGCTTGTTTCCCCTTGGTGGACAGTCTTCCTAACTAACCTACACCCCTAGTTAACTTCTCATTATGTCCCTCTCAGATATACCATATACCATGCCCCACTCCAGCCAAAGTTTATGAAAATATTCTCAAGATCTTGCGAATTAGCTAATCTCTAGTATTTATTTTACTTTTGTGGTACCTCTTCACGGAGAAGGAGGCTTTTTAAATGACTTTCTGTAAAGATAAGTTTAGAGTGACAGACAACATGTTTAAGGATCTCAAGCAAAAAAAATGGATAGCAGGAACCATCCAAGGATGAATCTCAAGGCAATTATGCTTAGAACAAACTGGCAATAAAAGGTAGTTAAAATTCTAAGATTCCAGTAATCACTAATAACAAACATGACGTAAATAAAAACACATTGACAAATAAGAGAAAACAAGAGAAGCTATTTAATTTTCACTCATTTTAACCCTCTTTCTGTTTTCATTGCAACTGTAGTTCTATATTACATGACTCTTTTATTTTCCCAGAGGAAATAAAAGCAGGTCTAGTTTCACATTAAAGTTGCCTGCCCTTCCACACAGCTGATTCAGTTGAATATCAAGTTAATAGGCACATTTTTAAAAAAACTTATTTTTGATATTTTCAATTCACAAAAATATTTTTTTCTTTCCCACTGATTTTATTCTCAGAAATTCAGATGCTGCCCCATACTCTTATCACTGTTGTGAGCGGAAGACTTTCATCAAACACAGATGACAAAATGAAGTGCTGAAAAATGAAGCACTCAGTAAACAGTTTCATAATCTAACAAATTTAAGACTCCAAGTGATCCAAGTGTCCATTTTTCCATCACTGAACAAAAGTCCAGGCTTCCCAAAGATCTAGTATTCTGATCTCAGATAGCTAAGCAAGAAGCCTGACAGTGAATCCTAAGCAACTTAAAATGCAGGGAGCCACACCTGCAGGAGGAAAATGGAAAATCTCCACATACATCATTTCTTCAAATCTTCACAGTTGTACAGCTCCCTCTTTTATGAGGGGCGAAACCACTTGGTGTTTCATAATCTATGGCAATTCCCAATTTTTTTCTTTTCTTTTTTTTTTTTTTTTAACAGTGCCCATCATCCGCAACGTATGATGAGACAACTAGACAAAGGGAGCCTTTACAGCAGCTCCGAGGCAGGTCCGTGCTGGACGCAAGCAGCTTCCTCGCAGAGGAGCGTTTACAAACCGGCCGCGCCCTGCCGGGCTCACGGATATGTTCTGCCGGGTCGCGGTCCCCAAACCGGGCCAACGGCCGAGAGCCCCTTCCCTGCCTCCCTTCCTCCCCACGACAGGGCTGTCCAAAGGGCTCGGGGCGACCCCAGGACTCTCGCGGAAGGCTCACCCGGGGTCCTGCGCGGCATCGCTGCCCGTCTCCCCGCTCGGCGTCGGGCACCCACGCCAAAACCTGAGACGCGTCTTCCCTCCGCCACCCCCAAACCAGAGAAGTCATCGCCCGTCCCCGCTGTTCCCGAGACCGGGGGTCAGCACCCCAGCCGGCCCTGTCCTCGCTCACTGGAGGCCGTGGGACCAAGAGCTCTCTGTCATTAGCCCCCAGAATAGGGGCGCCTGCGGGAGGAAACGAGGGGCGGCCGCGCGTTGCCATGGCGACCCTGGGCGACCCCGAGTTCGCGGCTGCCCCCGCCCAGGCCCGGGTTCCGGCCCTAGTTCCGACCCGGAGGCCTCGGTGTCCACCATCGCCAGCCCTCCTCTTCCGGCCGCGGCCTTCAGCCCAGGACGCCGAGTCCGGCGTCCGCTGTCTGCCCGTGCCCCTTACCCATGGCGGCGGCGCCGTCTCGGGCGGAGAGTCCCTGGGCCCCGCCAGCAGCTCCCCTCAGGCGCGCGGCGGCCGCCACGGCGTCTGCGACCAGGCCCGCCGCGGCCCACAGCGCTCCCCGCGGCGGGAGGACGCCCGGGCGGTCCCGCGGCGCCGCGACGGGGGCGGAGACCCGGAGCCTACTGCCCGCAGGGGAGAAACCGGCCTTGCTGAGCTTCCCGGAGTCCAGCCGGACCGGAAGAAGGAAAAGGAGCCTGAGGGAGGCCTCCGATGTGAGGAGCCGGAGGGCGGGACCCTGGTCGGACCACCCGCCTCTCACCCTCCGGGCTTCACCGCAGCGCTAAAGCTGCATTTCCAAGAGGATGCGAGCCACGAGCGAACGTTTACATCTGCAGGTCGGGCTGGGTTAACTACCACACCTGACCGCTCCCCTCTCCTCTTTACAAACTCATAGGGAATCAGAAGAATTTAGAAAACCTGAAGCAATTAACAGTAGGCAGTAACTACTGAAACTAGCCCAAATCATAGCGTTTAAACCAGTAGTATACTGGTTTATAAAAAGCAATAAAGAACGATCTCACTAATCAAGGGGAAGAGGTGTCCTACACAAAGCTAGCATTTTCTCATTTCAGGGAGATAAAAGCCTTCAAGGTCAGATGACATTAGGTTTAAGTTATATATCATTTTGGGAAAAATGAGCTATTACCTAGTTAGATGAGCAACTTTTAAGACAGTGGCTAAGCTAGAAATACACCGAGATATTTCAAGAAAATGGGGTGATATTTTTCTTTTCATCACTTTGGCCATTATAAAGTCCTATTATGTTTCTTCTTTTGGTATTTAATTTTCTCTATTGTGAGATGATCATATGTGAATAAAATGGATAAAACATATGCACAGTTTAAAGAATCATTATGCAATGAACACCAGAGTAAGCACCACCAGATCAAGTTAGCAAGGGGCAGCGCCAGCCATCCTCCCCGGAGAATGCCCCTAGCCACACTCACAATCCCCTTACAGGTAAATATTATTCTGATTTACACGAGAATCGTTTCCTTGATTTTCTGTATGTTACTGCTACTCAAATATGTGTTACTGCCACAAAAAATGTAGTTGGGCTTTGCCTGTTTATAAACTTTCCACACATGGAATAACACTACAAACTTAGTTACTTGTTTCCTTTGCTTTACATCATCCACGTGCATGAGTTTCCAGGTTGGGGTATTTCCAGGTCGTACATACATCCTGGTGCAAGGGAGTCTCTAGGTTACATAATTAAGAATAGAATTACTGGAAAATCAAGTATGCCTTTCTTTAAATTTGCTAGATATGCCAAACTGTTTTCAAAACTCTTCTCAGCAATATAGTCTCTGTAACTCCATGTCTATTCTAATGCTCAGAATTGTGAGAATTTTTCATTTTAGTCTCGTGGGTAGGTGATTGTATGGTGGGTTCATTTCATTTTTATATCTGATGACATTGAGCACTTTCCTCATGTTTACTATTTGGAGGTTCACTTTTGCAAAGAAACTGTTCAAGTCTTTAGCTTATTTTTCTATTGACTTTTTATTGGCTTGTATAAGTTACTCGATATTCTACATAATAGTTTGGTGTCAAGTATGTGTTGCCAGAACCTTCTGACTAATATTCTCTTTTTATGGAGATCTTTTATAAATAAATTTGTAATTTTCTTACAGTTGAATTTATGGTTTATGCTTTATTAAGAAATCCTCCCTACCCCAAGGTCATGAAAATGCTGAGTTACATAAGTTAGCCTTTTATATTTAGGCCTGCTTTTGCACCCAGAATTGATTTCAGTGACTGGCATGATAGGGTCAAATTTCATATTTTCTATATGTATAGTCGATCATCCCATACCCTTTCGCCATTGATCTTCCATGCTCATTCTCTTATCAATGAGCATATATGTGCAGGTCAGTTCCTAGGCCCAAATCTCCTTTGATTTTCAAAACCACCCAAGGAGAAAGGCATTATCTCCATTTTGCAGATGAAACTAACTTCAGAAAGGTTAAATGACTTACCCAAAGTCACAGAACTATTGAGAGCCAGAATTTGAATTAATACAAAACTAGGGTCCATTTTCATAATCTCAAACTCTGAGGTTTTTAGTGTTTCAAGGAGTCTAAAACTCCTAACAAGTCTAACCCCTTCTACTATCTTACTGTTAAACGTTGAAATACGACTAACTTGTTCATGAGGAGGAAAAGGAATCAGGATACAGCAAGAGGAAGGGGTCAGGAGGCAGGAACTCTGAACTGATTCAGGAATGGACTACACTGTCATCAAATCTTGGGTTTATACTGTAAGAAAGATCTTGTTTATTAGGCTAATGGTGCTTTTGATCTGTAACTGAACAAAGTGAGTGCCCAAAACATTCGTGATTGGTGGCCACTGCTGTCTTAGTCCTTGACATGAATATCATACTTAGACTATACTACTAGTTTTTTGAGTGTCAGGTCTAACTTCCAGCTAACCCCAAGCCTCTAATTCACAGCAGCTTATACACAATGACTCTTAACCCTTTCAAATAATTGAGTGGCTAGAATCGTGTAATCAAGGCAGGTTCATAAATGACAGGAAATATAGATACTCCTCAGGTTCTTCTTCCATAGGGCTTTACTTTACAGGACACACAAATTTGTGAAGAAGCAACCACTGACTAAACCAAAAAAAAGTCTTACTCATATTACTCCTGGCAACTGAAATTATCTTAGATTCCTTTCTGTTATATAACATCAGCACTCTGGTTTCAGCTTGAGAGCATTATCAATATTTCACTTGTCACTACTGGAAAAATGCTGGACAACCCTGAACTTAATTATTATTTGGTATTAATAATTGACACAGTAAGGTCTAACAGAAAACAATTTATTTAATAAAAACTTTAATAATTTTTAAGGTAGAAGCAACTGAGAAATGGGATTTTCCCCCTAGACGATAGATACAGAGGGTAAAATTGGTCACCATACACATAATTAAGTACTTCGAGGTAATTCTGTTTTACAAAACATCTTTATACAAAGAGGAAAAAAATGAGTAATGCCCAAAACAAAGGGGCATATAAACATAAATAGGTACGAACAAGGATATATGATATACCTTTTTGTCATCAATTCAGCAAACAAAATTTCTTCTCTAAAAAAGAGTAAGAATTATTCTTTTACATCAAAATCTACTCTAGAATACTGAAAATAACAAGTGGGAGAGCAAGAGAGAATTCGAAATTGGAAATAATCAATTTATAAGTATTAATTTAAAAGACTAGGTTTAAAGTGAAAACATATCTGATAACAGAAAGCAAAAGTCAGAGGGGAAAACCAGCAAAATGGCCTTTGGACCAGGGAACTCAAAATATAGAAAAGACTCACATCTATGTTTTTAGCACCACAAGATTATGTTTAAATAATAAAAACAAACCAATTTTATTTTCATTAATCTTGAAATTTTAAACTTAAAAAGTTTAAACCTCAGATCCAAAAGTTAATCCATCTTTAAAGCTAGTAAATATTTATCAAATTCTTTCTAGGTCACACTAAAACACATTTATAGGACCTATAAATTGAGACTTCAGTTTTGGGTATACCTGTACTGAAAAAAATAAATACTGTGTTAAATTTTGTATGGTGACAGAACTTTATGTTTAACAAGACCATGCCAAAAAATAAAAAATAAATAACTCCACAAAAAAACAAAAACCTAGAACTCTGAACAGAGTACATTTACATCATTTCATACTCTTGGGATAAAAGTTATCTCGACAGCCTAACCAGGCACTGATTTTACAGCATGTCCAAATTACAAATAACAGAAAATAGAGATCACTGCGTTAGTATGAAAAAAGCAAGAAAAAATGTTTTATCTTCTTTGAAAATCACCCAATATGTGACAAAGACTTTCATGTTCTCCTGATGGAAGATCAATAATATAAAATAAATTAAGGAAGATATATTTAACACAATATGGAATCACATAAAAACATTTATGACATTATTTAATATTTTATAATTTGGTTTACAGGACCGCTAAAATATTATTATTTTTATGACATTCTATGGATAATAATGTATTTAAGCAATAAGGTTTATATATAAATCTAACATCTTCATAAAAAATTTTAAGATGATCTATTTTTAATATAAATTGCAATATGACAAGGAACAACTCTCCATTTTTAAATATAACGCTTTGTCCTAAATTTAAAAAGGAAAGTTATATATTGCAGTGAGGAACCAGAAGGGATAACCAGTATTCCTACATATGTTCTAGGGAACATGTACTCTGTTCCCAGGGCAACCGATCAAGTTCCTTTTTTCTCCCTTTCTCACTTCACAAACTATCCTTCTCCATCACCTTCATTATTTCACTTTTTGCTTAAAATTACTTCCTGTGAATTGTTTTCTCTCTCCTTTATAGAACCAGACCTTTGAAATACGCCCATGCAATGAATACACAAGACACAGTTTTAAGTTATACAAGTACATAAAGTACTCACAATAGCACAAATATGACAATATATAAAACAAAAAGGATATTAATTTTTCTGAGTTTAGATGATAAAGTAGCTTCCCCAAAGGAGGATAGCAGTATAGGGAGGGCACACATCCCAGGAGAATAAGTTTATGTTTGGCTCTGGTTATAGCAACATTAAGACGTCGCCAATCTTTCAAGAGTTCGCCAAGCTGAAAGAAATATAATTTTCAATTATTTGAGTTTTCTTATATATTTGAGTTTGTACTGGCAAAGAATATAGTTTGTCTTCAACTTTTACTACTTTCAAAAACATATATTACAAAAAAGATTCATCAACACATTTAAAAATCCAGACAGTTGGAAAACTTGACCACAATGCCAATTTCAAATATTTTATCTTGGGTTAATATCCTAGTCACAATTTAAAATTATTAAATATATATAATAAAAATTAAAAAGTAGAGCTATCTTCACTCATTGTAGCATTGTTTGTAACAGTAATAAAAACAAAAAAAGACTCAGGGGAATAGTTAAATATATCATGACACGTATATACAAGAGAAAACTATGCACTGTAGGAACAGAATGAAATCTCTGTGTATTGACATGGAAAGATATCTAAGCTATTTTATCGAGTGGAAAATGCGAAGTCTAGAATAGTGTATATATTACCTTTTGTGTTAAAAAGGAGGGAACTATGAATACTGATTCATATCTCTTTGTATATGCATAGGAAACTCTAAAAGTTTATCCAAACAAACAAAAATGTAATTATCTGTGAGGATAAGAATAGTAGAAAAGAAATAGAGTAGAAGGGAGGCTTTTTACTGCATATATGTTTAAAACCATATGGAGGTATCACAATCAAGAAAAATGAATCAAGAAGTAAAAATGCAAAAAAACAAAACAAAACTTGGAATTATCTATAAATCTGAAAGTACATGTAAGGAAGACTTTATGTTTAAAATTCCCCAAAAGCAATAGCCAAGAGGTGGAAACAATCCAAATATCTGTTGATGAATGAACAGTTAAACAAAATATTCCTTTGCACATATATACATGCAAAGGAATATTATTTGCATATACCTCTACAAAAAGTAATGTTATTTGTATATACATTTGTATATACATGCAAAGGAATATTATTCAGCCTTTAAAAGGAAGGAAATTCTGGCACACGCATGCTACCACATGGATGAACCTTGAGGACATTATGCTAAGTGAAATAAGCAGGTAACAAAAGGACAAATACTGTATGATTCCACTTATTTAAGGTACCTAGGAGTCAAATTCATAGAGACAGAAAGCAGAATGGTGGTTGCCAGCAGCTGGAAGAAGGGGAAATTAGGGATTTGTTATTCATGGGTACACAGTTTCAGTTTTGCAAAATGAAAAAGTTCTGGAGATATATTGTGCAATATTGTGAATATACTTAACACTACTGAACTATACACTTAAAAAATAGTTAAGATGGTAAATTTTATGTTCTGTGGTTTTACCATAATTTTTTTTGAGAGGAAAAAAATTTGTCCCACACAAATAAGCAGAAAATACAATTAACTCACAGTTCCATCTTTATTACTTCTAACAAAAGATACTAGAATGATACTTTTGTCTCTTCCTTGGTATTTGTCTACTGTATTAACTTCAACCATCCCAACAGAAGAATGTGCCAATAAATCATTGATGATCTTTAATTGCTGCCTGTATGGTGCAATGATACCAATATCCAAGGGATTACATCCAGCCTAAACAGAAAAAGACACAATTTAAAATGAAAAATCTTCAAATTAGCCAACCAGTTTGCTTAGGGCCACTTTTGTTATTAAGCTTTACTAAATTTATTAAATTCAATGTTTACTATATAATGTGCCCAATTGATATTTATAACAGACATTCCTATTGCAAGGAGTAAATACAATTATTCAATTTGCTCTAAATCTACACCCACATTTTGTGAGATGAAATAAATTCTTCAGACAATTGTTCCCTTGATATTAGAGGTTTGTGGTGGTATAACGGTTTTCATGCCACTAGAACAGTGCTGTCATACAAAAAAAGTATGAAGAAATACAGTTCACTTTCTGCTATCCCTTACACTGAAGTTTCTAGCCCCCAATCATGCTGACTACAGCACCACATTGACACCATCAGAATTATCTGATATTACAAAAAGTTACCTTAAATGGAAACCCAAATTTTTACTGCCATTATAAAAATTATGTCTGAGACAAGTTTTCTCAAAATAAAACAAAAACAATCAGGCTTCAGTCCTCTTATCTTAATAAACTAGGGTTAATGCTAATCTTAAATTCCTTGAATTCTAACATTCTATTACTCTGCACTAATATTAATTCTATTACTCTGCTAATATTAATTAGCCCTTAAAATTAAATTCTAAATTACCTTAATAAAAATTGAGGTCAGGAAAACTATGAGTTTGGCTTCTGTTATATTGCTTACACCGCCCTTTTCAATTTGCTCTGGTGCTGGAACCTAAACAGGAAAATATGCATCCTGCTTGTAAAACAATCTCTAGAGTTAAGAATACTATCAGTACACAGGTAGTCATAAAGACTATACTACCAGTTGTAGGGACAGATGAAAAATATCTTCATCTTAAAAGTTGAAGATAAAAGAATTAACAAAAATGAACGAGATTCTTTACTTTTAGAAAGCCACCCAGAGGCAACCATCTTAAATATGCTATAATTCAGACTAAAATCTCTATGAAAGCCAACCGCAACTTGGGATTTACATACCTTACTTTGTTATCCCCCATTTTAAAGAGTCAAAAGCCAAAAAGAAAAAGAAAACAGACAAACAAAAAGAGTCAAAAGCCAGAAAAGGTAAGTAACTTGCCCGATGCCTCACAATAAGGAGCTAGGAATCAAACTTAGATCTGGCTCTAGTATCTGTGTTCTTTCTATTTCTTTGTTGCCTTTTATACAAATAATGCAACAGATAAAGTTCCCCAGACCCTACCATACCTGGTAAAACTCTCCAACGACTACTTTGCTCCTACATTATCCCTTAGTAACCTTGATTATTTTTAATACAACTTATTTGGAATCCTGATGCTAAGAAAGAGGGAACCCGAATAACAAAAATAGAGAATCTGAGAAGTCACTGGTGAGATAAATAATTGTAAATTATAACCAATAAATTGGAATTGTAGTGTATAAAAGCAGTTATTTGTGAGATCAGTATAAAAGCAGTAATTTGTGAGATCAGTTTAACAGAGTTAATTTCCCAGAGCCTGCCTGCCCCTCAGTGATAACCGAAGGGATTTAAATAGTAGGATGAAAGGAGAAAAAAAATTTTAAAAAGTTTGTTTGTTTGTTTTTTACCTTGTCTGTATTAAGAAAACAAACAGGATTGTTTGGCTCAAATACTCCAATCAGCCAAGGATTTTCAGAATAATCAGCATAAAATTCCAGTTCCAGCTTTACATCTTTAAAGTTAGGTAGGTTTATCACTGCATTGGCCACTTTGTCTGATCCACACTCCAGCTTTCCTCCATATGTCAGTTTATTACTTAAGGACATGATTTTACTAAGAAAATCACAAAAGTAATTTTAGTTTTGGTAGACAAAAAAAACATAAAAATCACTCACAGTTGATGCTGTTACAAATACCTGTTCATTCTGTACTGCACAGTTAATTGTATAACGGCATTTTTATTCTGCTCCAGCCTCTTGAATAAGCTTTCACTCATGCCAAGGGCTCTGTCAACACAAATTCAGGCTTATCAGTGTACTGTAACTGTTGCTTAAAAAGAATCTAGTTTAAAATTAAAACTTCAGTGTCTGCTTACCTTGCTTCCTGGTTTAGCACCAGAGGAGGAAGCTGCTGATGATCCCCGACCAGCACAAATCTCCGTGAAAAAAAAAGTGGCCCTAAGCAAACTGGTTGGCTAATTTGAGAGGCTTCATCCACAATACAAAAATCAAAAACTTTACGAGAAAATATTGGATGGTTTATTCCCATACATGTAGTTGCGACTATAAGCTAAAAACAAATAAAATAGATAGTTATTTAACATTTCCAAGAAACATAACTTGTTCTTCCCTGCTTTGAAATTAAAAGATCAAAAGTTTTTTTCCCCCAATAACAGGAATTCCCTGATATCATTTAATTCTGAAACATTTATAGCATGCAAAAAATTTCTTTTTTTAGTACAAGTTGAAAAAAAAAATCAAGTAAAATTTCCAGACACTTTTAACAATGCTCAAATTTGGATCGTTCCAAATAGAAATCTGAAACATTCAGGAGGCAGAAAGTTAATAAAATTTTTCTTTAAATGTCAAGTAGAACTTCACTTCTGGGAAGATGGAGTACTTTTTCTTACTTCTCCCACAGAGTACATCTAAAAACTCTGGCCATTATATATGACTTACGAAAGAAATATGAAAGGTGGAGAGAAGGCTGGCAAACTAGGGACCCTGGGACTCAAGGAACAGCATAATAGTTTGTTCCCTGAGTTTTCTTTTTGCATCATATATCCCAGATTTGGAAGCTAGCAAGCCAAGAACACCAATGAGTACAGACCTATAAAAGTTCCAACAAAAGCCAAAAGAACAAGAAAGAGAAAGCCTAGTAGGCCGAAAGAATCACTTTACTCTAGCCAAACACCATAGAAAAAACTGTGACCTCCCATAACCGATGCCAGCAGAGGCAGAACGGGGAAACTACACTGCAACTGTCCCAAAGCTATAATAAGGCTCCCCAATACCCTACCAGGGTAGTGTTAGAGAAGGCCAAGTAGGGGGCCAGGACTTTCATCCTTGCTGACTGGTAATAAGCCCCCACCCACAATGCCAGTGGAAACTGCTTGGGGAGTTTCCAGCAGTAATGAGGAGCCAACACCTGGTATGTTAAAAGAGGCCGAATAGGAAATCAAGACTTCAAGTCCTACCTGCTAGTAATGAGGTGGCATACCTACTCTTGCTCTACTGGAGTAGTGTCAAAGGAAGGCAGCTAGAACAGAAGTTTTAAGTAACATAGTACAAAAATGCTCAGGTTTCATCAAAAATCACTCATTATACACAGAAACAAGAAAATCTCAAACTAAATGAAAAAAGACAAGAGATGCCAACACCAAGTTTACAGTGATGTTAGAATTATATGACAAAGATTTTAAAGCAGCATGATAAAAATGTTTCAGTGAACAATTACGAACACAGCTGAATCAAATGAAAACATAGAAAGTCTCGACAAAATAGAAAGTCTCAGCAAAGATAAAAGAACCAAATGGAAATATCAGAACTGAAAATACGATAACCAAAATTTTTTAAAAACACAGAATAGGCTCAACAATGGGACAGAGAGAATCAGTGAACAGAGACATAGAAAAGTAGAAATTATTGAGGGTGGGGCTAGGTAAAAAAGAGGAAGGAATTAAGAAGTACAAATTGGCAGTTACAAAATAGTCCTGGGGATGTAAAGTAGATCATAGGGAATATAGTCAATAATATTGTGATAACTGTGTATGGTACCAGGGGGAACGCTTCATAAGTTATATAAATATCTAATCACTATGTTGTACACCTGAAATTAATATACTATTGAATGTCAACTGCAATTGAAATTTTTTTAATTTCAAAAAAATAGAAATTATAGCCTAAGAAAAAGAGAGAAAATACTGAAAAAAACAATAAACAAGCCTCATGGACCCGTAAAACATAACAAAAGATCTAACATTTGTGTCCTCACAGTCCTAGAAGAGGGAGGAAAGTACTAGAAGAAATAATGGTTAAAAATGTCCCAAGTTTGGAAAGAGACACTAAGCTGAGGAAAAAAATCTACTACAAGACACATTATAATTAAAATTCTAAAAACTAAAGAAAAGAAAAAAAATACAGACAGTAGTCTGAAAAAAACATTACTTTGTTATAGGAGAAAAACATTCTAATTTAAATGTCAGCATATTTCTCATCAGAAACCATAGAAGGCAGAAGGAAGCGGCAGAAGATTTTTCTAGAACTAAAAGATAAGATTAGCCCAGAATCCTGTAACTAACAAAACTATCCTTCAGGAAGGAAGGGGAAATTGAGATACTCTCAAACTGAAGAAAAAAGTAAGAGATTTTTTGCCAGCTGACCTACCACCCTAAAAGGGTGGCTAAAGGAAGTTCTCTAAACAGAGAGGAAACGGTGAAAGATGGAAACTCAGAATATTGGAAGGGAAAAAAAACATAGTAAGCAAAACTATGGATAAATACAAAATCCTTTCCATCTCCTCCAAATTATGTTTGATGGTTGAAGCAAAAATTATATCAGTCTGATATAGTGCTAAATGTATATAGAAGAAATATTTAAGGCAAGGGCAATTATAAACGGGAAGATAAAGAGATATAAATGAAAGTAAGGTTTCTTCCCTTATACTAGTAAAACGACGACACCAATAGACTGTAAGTTATGTATATGTAATGTAATAACTAGAGCAACCACTAAAAAATATATTCAACATGATGCACCAAAACACTATAGACAAATCAAAACAGAATTTTAAAAATGTTCAAGTAATCCATAAGGCAGGAAAAAAATCAGAGCAACAACAACAAAAAAACCCCAGAAAACAAAAAATGACAGACTTAGGCCCTAACATACATCAATAAGTGTGATAAATGTAAATGATCTATATGCCATGTACATTTTAAAAGATAGAGATTAAAGAAAACAAGTAAAAACAAATAACAAACAAAAAACAGAGACCAGCATAGTAGATAAAAAACATGACCCAGCTATAGAATTTCTACAAGGAAGTCACTTGAAATTTAATGACATAGGCATGCTGAAAGTGAAAGGATAGAGTCCCATATCAATTGATTTTCATTTGTTGAATGATTCTGGCATCATGGCAATAAATCCCACCACCTGTTCATGGTATATAAACTTTTTAATATGCTGCTGAATTTCGTCAGTGAGTATAGTGTTGAGAATTTTTCCACTCAAATATACCCAATGGATTTTTTAACACAGGTGAAAAAGCAATTCAGTAGAGGAATGAAAGGTTTTTTCAAGAAGTGGTGCCATAGCAACTAGACATTAATAGGTGAAAAAATGAACCTTGAACTAAATCTGACACCTTATTCAAAAATAAACTGGTCACAGACTTAAATGTAAAACATGAAAGTGTAAAACTTTTAGGAAAAAAAAATAGGAAAAACTTTCAGCATCTAGAGCTAGACAGAGTTCTTAGACTTGGCACTAAAGCAGAATGCTTAAAAGTAAAAATATTACATACTGCTCTTCATCAAAATTAAAACCTTTTCTGCCACGAAAGACCCTGTGATAACAATGAAAAACAAGCTACACAGTGAGAAAATATACACAGATTACATTTCCAATAAAGGACTAATATCTAGAATATATAAAGAACTCTCAAAACTCAGCAGTAAAAAAATTAAACAATCCAAACGGGCAACAGATATTAAGAGACATTTCTCTGGAGAGGCTATACAGATGGCAAACAAGCACATGAAAACACCATTAACCATTAGGGAAATGCAAATTAAAATCACAAAAGAGATATCACTATACACCTATCAGAATGTCCAAAATGAAAAATAGTAACACCATCAAATGCTGACAAGGATCATTCATACATTGCTGGTGGGAACTTTAAATGTTACAGCTTCTTTGTAAAACAGTTTGGTAGATTAAAAAAAAAAAGAAAAGAAAACGCTAAACATGTAACTACCAAATGACCCAGAAATTTCACGCCAGAGAAATGAAGGCTTACATTCACAAAAAATCCTTTACGTGAATGTCTTTAGCAGCTTTAATAATAGCCAAAAACTAGAAACAATCCAAATGTTTTTCAATGAGTGAATGGTTAAACAAACTGTGATACAGCCATACAATTGAATGATACTCACCAACAAAGAGGAACAAACTGTTGATAATGCAACAATCTGAATCTCCAGAGCATTAAGTAAAAAACACTAATCCCAAAAGGTTACATACTGTTCAATCCCATTTATATATTCTTAAAATGACTATATTGTAGAAATGGAGAACAGGTAAGTGGTTATCAGGGGTGAGATAGGAAAGAAGTGGGTGTAATTAATTATAAAAGTGTAACAGGAGTGATCCTTGTGGTAATGGAACTAACTATTCTGTGTCTAGACTCCTTCAGTGTCAATATCCTCGTTGTGATATGTTATTATAGTTTTGCAAAATGTTACCAACGGGCAAAGGGTATACACCATCTCTCTGTATTATTTCTTATAACTGCATGTGAATCTATAATTATTTCAAAATAAAAAGTATAATTTTTTTAAAAGTCAACTAAACATATGTCTTAGCCACTTCAAAATTTTTCAGTATTTGGCATAGATATTAGACAAAGGAGTTGAAGGAACAGTCTATAAAATCTAATTTATTTTAGATGATTTTTTTAAAGACAAAAATATCAGTTAAGACCTCCCAATAAAAACATATAGACATTAAATAATAAAATGTAAATTAAGTTCTATATCAAAGCCTAGAAATATCCATCACAAGACTGTTCAAACGCCTCTGCTTGTAATTCAAACTCACTAAAAAATCCTGATTAACAGTTTTGTAGGTATGATACTGTAATATAACAAGAAATATATATTTGGTCTTCCTCTTTGTTCTTGGCAGAGCTCCTAAGCCCCTTGGAATTTCCTGAGTGGTAAGAGTGAGAGGAATATCTTTTGCTATTCATAATAAGCATCCTTTTCAACCAAACCAGAGTTTACAGCAGTGAGGAGACTGAGAAAGGCAGCTGGAACCATGTGAGGAACCATGTGATTAGAAGATTAGAACTTTCAGCTCCACCTATCCCTCTAGTTCCAATAAGGGGAAAGGGGCTGAGCTAATCACCAATAGCCAATTATGAATCATGCCTACATGATGAAATCTCCATAAAAAACCCTAAACAAATGGGTCTGGAGAGCTTACGGGTTGGTAAACACATAGCACTAGGACAGCAGCTCACCTAGCGCAGGCAAAGAAGTTCCATGTGCCTTTCCCCATACTTTACTCTATGCTTCTCTTCCATTTGGCTGTTTCTGTATTGTTTCTTATATAACATAACCAGTAATAGTAAGTAAAGCACTTTCTTGAGTTCTGTGAGCCATTCAGCAAATTACCAAACCCAAGGAAAGGGTCATGGGAACCATCATTTATAGCTGGTTGTTCAGAAGCACAGACTTGAATTGAGAACTGAAGTAGGGGGCAGCATTGTGAACCCCTAACCTGTGGGCTCTGCACCAATTCCAGGTAGGTAGTATCAGAAGTGTTTTGAGTCTTCCTTTACCAGGATATTTCCTTTACTGGGATCCCTGAATAATCAACCAAAACCTCATTTCGGTTCAGAAGCAAAGAGCAAACAATAAATTAGTAAACTGTGGTTTATATGAATTAATCACATGCAAATTTGGTCAATGCAACTGAATTTCCCAGAGTGCCATTTCTCCCCTCATTTTGGCTACAGAAATTACTGTCAGCATTATTATACCATACTTGTACTTACTTGACTACTGTAAAGTTCTTCTAAAAGAGCTAAAGATTTAATGGACTTTGATCTGCAAATTTCCTCCTCTGTAAATTTCTGGATATCTGGATGTACGTTCTGAGTATGACCCAAGCGCAAAAATCCTATTTTAAATTTTGCTAACTTCAAAAGAATATTGTCAACAGCAGAGTGTGTATAACTGGTCAACAAAACACTAAAACCACAGGCATAGAGAATTCTTACCTAGTAATGAATAAGAGAAAGGAAAACAGCATTAGTTTTAATTCTAGACAACTTTTAACATGCTTATACTTTTGTAAAAGAATTAGAAAACTTTATACAAAGCATATCTAAGAGCTGAGCCAAGTATACTGTATTTTAAATTATAATGCCAAAATGTTTTATGAAAACATGGCATTATCACATTATTAATGTTAATATTATTAGTGACGATAAAATTGAGTACATATGAATTTTGATGAGAGCCTGGCACACAGTATCAATATTTGCTGCCATCATTATGATTATTCTAAGGCTGCTCAGAAATTTACTAATAGAAAAAAATCCAAGAAAAATCTATTTCGACCAAAATTTTAAAAAATTTATCATTTTTTAAAGAGAAAGAAAACATCATGATACATATACCACCAACGGAAAGAGATGCTACACAATCTAAAATGGTAGAAATCTGCAATATGATTACAACTATTTGTGATTTAGCTTTTATATTTCTCATGTCATTCTAGAAAGTTAATTTGAAATGAAGACATTTTGATCGAAAATTCAGCCCTTTTGATATCAAACATAACATTCTCTGAACTAAGGAGAAACTGATTTAAATATTTACTTTCTAAGCAAAAGAATAATAACCTTACAAGAGTGCATATTGTAGTTGTCTTGCCTGTTCCAGGCATACCCACGATGAGTGTGTAGTCTTTCGAAAGAAGTACCTTTTTCATTGCTTGCCTCTGAGGCTTATTCAAACCTGCATTTAAATTTTAAAATAACAACAACAAAAAAAAGAGTTGAATTTCAATGAGCAAATTACAAGAAAAGTAATTTCTATTCAAGTCTTCTTCAACCCATCTTTTCAAAGAAAATATGGTGAAGTTAAAGGATATATGTAAACTACTTCCAAAGAGATTTAGTCTAAAAACTGTAACTGTGTATTAATTATGAAAACACTAGACTATAATATAGATTAAATAATAAATAGAACCAGGAAAAATAAATGAAAGCAGACATGCTATGCTGATTATAGCATACCTTTTAGAATGCAGGCAACTGCATCCTTTGCATCGTGTGGAAGAACAGAACTGAGGTAAGAGATGAACTGAGGTTCACGGAAGTCAATGATTAAATCTCGAAGTTTTTGGCTGAAAAGAAAAAAAATGTTTTAAGTAATATTCCTTAGGAAAGTGGGGTAAAATTCAGATTCATTTACTGTTACAAACCTGGTATTAGTATTTTTCATCAATTTAGAAAGATTTCCTAATGGAGTATCTATACCACAATTTTTTTCTTCCTGGTCCACTCTGAACAAAGTTGATTCTGGGAGCACTGACAAGTTCCTAAAACAGCAGAACAGATGTACATGGATGTTTTTCATTTAACATAGTCAGTTAGTCTGTATAAGAAATATGTTGCTAAAAGAGTAAATGGGTCAGAATAACTGTTAAAATGGGTATCAGCCCCTAATTCATACTTGCAATCAAAGACAGCACAAGACCCTGGACTGATGGGAAAAGGAAGAAGGGGAGGGTACAAGGCACCAAGGTCAAAGAAGTTAATATTTAGGAACCTATATTTGCTGACAATTCACTTGGCCTTGAAATCTAACCTGGGCTCACCACTCACAGAAGGATCCTGGGCATAAGGCTCCTTCCTCCTCCAACCAGGAATGCAGGTCTCTTTCCTGATGCCTTCTACCACTCCTCTAGCAGCTCCTAAAGCCTTGGGGTCCCTTGGGGTTCCCTCCCTGGTCCTCAGTACTGCTCTTTCTTGTCATTTTCCCTTGGTGTCCCTTAGGGTCCCCTCCCTGGTCCTCAGTACTCTTGTCATTTTCCCTTTGGTCTCATGCCTTCATATGGCTATAAATTCCAAGTATATATCTTCAGGCCTAACCTTACATTCATTCCTCACCCAAGGTTCAGGTTTGGATATCCAGCAGGCAGCAAGATCTTCCGAGTTGGTCGAAAACAGGGCTATGAAAGCTCAGTATATTCAAACCTGAACAACTCTTCATTTCTGCTGAACCTGATCCTCCTTCTGTGGTCCTCAGTTAACAGTACTTGCAGCCGCACTGCTGCCTTGATCCTTCTCTCACCCTCAACTTCTTCCCAACCCGCATATCCAATCAGTCTCCAAATGCCAGCCAGTTTTACTGTCTACATACTTCTCAAAGTCATTGCAACCTCTCTGCCAAACCGACTCGGCCCTCAATCACCTTTAGCCTGGGCCACAACAACAGTTTCCTGGTTTCTCTGTTCTCAGTTCTACCTTCATTAGTTAACTCTACTCTCCACAGCGTATCCACAGAAAAAAAGCCTATCTGATTACTATCATTCTTCTGTTTTAAACTCTTTAATACATTTGAATGAAGTCAAAACTTCTTAATGTGGTATATAAGACCTTCTATAACCTGATCTCTCAAATCATTCCCTTATCTTTTACATACCAGAAATAATTACTTGTACTTTCTTGCATGCTCCACTTCAACTATATCACACCATCATGCCTTTACGCACCATGTCCTTTCTTCCTGGTACACTCTTCTCACCTTGCTTCACCAAGCTAACTTATTCATCCACAGGATAAAGATCCAGAACGATCGTTCAAAAAGCCTTCCCTGACCCTCCTATTCTAGTGTTAAATCCCATCAATTGGAACATTTGTCATATTAGACTAAAAATATGTTTATACATTTTTCTACCCACAAGACTATAACCCAAGGATTTGCAATGCACATGGTAGTCCCTAAATAAACACTGCAAGGGACTACAGAGAATCCTAATACACAACACAAATATTGTTGCTCATACTCCCATATGAAAATCAGCCTAGAGTTAGTTAGGGCTTAACTAGGATTACTGATTGGTAGAGAACATGCCTCGTCATTTCCATTAGTTACCCAGAAGTCACTGTATCCCAGTTGTTCATTTCCGTCCATTAAGAAATGGTGATGCCTGCCTGCACTTAAATGCAAGGAAGCCTGAGAATACAGGAAGAAGGGAATATGGATATTGGTGAACATGGGTATTAGTCTCTACCACAAAATTTCATAGCAACTATTCTACTATTTAAATTTTTCTTTAAACCAACCCATTTTGTTTTGCGATAAATATACTAGCACAATTATAAATGGAAAAAAACATTTCCATAAAAAAATAAATCAATAAAGGAGAAAGAAATGGTGAGTGCCCAGAGTACTAAGATGGAGAAATAAGCTTTAAGTTAACACAGAGTATCTACCCTGCCTGCTATACACATGGTTGTGAGAATTAGATAAGACTATGCCCACAGCGCTATGGAATGTGATATACTAAACAAAAGTTTAGCAGTTTGAAAGTTCCTCAAAACGTTAAACACTAAATCAGCATATGACTCAGCAATTCCACTATGAGATGTCTATACAGGGAGATAAAAATATGTTCACATAAAAATGGTATGTGAATATTTATAGCAACACTAGCCATAATGCCCCTAAAGTGGAAACAACTCAAATATTTATCAGCTGGTGAATGAACAAAATGTGGTCTATCCACATACCAGAATATTCAGCCACAAAAGGAAATGACGTACTAATAAATGCTGAAACATGGATGAACCTCATAAACACTAAGCTAATGAAAAGCAACCAGACAGAAAAGGTCACATACTATATGGTTCTATTTATATGAAATATCAAGAACAGATAAATCCATAGGGATGGAAAGCAGATTAGTCGTTGCCATGGGCTGGAGGTAAGGCAAGGGAGGAAGTGACTGCTTAAAGGGCACAACGTTTCCTTTCAGGATAATGAAAGTGTCTTGGAACTAGACAGAGGAGATGGCTGCACAACATCATGAATACACTAAATGCCACTGAACTGTGCATTTTAAAATGGTTAATCGTCAATTTTATGTTATACGAATTTAGCTCAATTTTTTAAAAAGAGAAATGAAGCATTGATACATATTACTACATGAAGATGAACCTCAAAAACAGTAAGCTAAGTGAAAAAAAGCCAGTCACAAAAGATCACATATAGGATCCCATTTATGTGAAATGTTCAGAACTGGTTAAATCTACAGAGACAGAAAGGAAACTGGTGGTTGTCTCGGGCTGGGAGAGTGACTGCTAAAGGGTACAGGGCTTCTTTTCGGGGTGATGAAAATGCTCTTAAATTGATTTTGTTGATGGTTGCATAATTCTGTGAATATACTAAAAATCACTGAATTTTACGCTTTAAGTGGATAGACGGCATGGTATGTGATTTATCACATACTTTAGCAATAAAGCTGTTACCGCCCTCCAAAGAAAGAAGTATCTCATTACCTATCTAATAAACAGGTTACCGTTGTCATGTTAATCTCCTTCACATAGCCCCTAGACAAAGCAAATAGTGTTCTTTCTTCTCCACTTAAAATAATTCTGTCACCTGCC
Organism: Pteropus medius; assembly: GCF_902729225.1. Taxonomy (NCBI): domain Eukaryota; kingdom Metazoa; phylum Chordata; class Mammalia; order Chiroptera; family Pteropodidae; genus Pteropus; species Pteropus medius. The sequence goes on from NW_024344378.1 coordinate 43,158,017, forward strand.
ATTAGATTTGTGAAAGGTATGGCACCATTTTTACGTTGGAAATTATGTAAATATTGTCCATCGCAAACTGTCTTTACGTGTTCTCTTCTAATCAGGTTTCCAATGCAGCTGCCACTCTGCTCCCTATGAAAGAGAGAGAGAGAGAGAGCGCGCTTCCATTTATATCACATATATAAATATTTGCAGTTTTCCACAATTTACCTGTTCATCTGACCCCTGGAAACTCTAATGTTAATATTGAGTCTGTCATTTTTACGTTTTCCACAATCTACACTAAAGTTTTAGAAATGCTAAGGAAACATTCTATCAGCTTGAAAATAATCTCTCACCAACAGACCTCTAGGCAAGTACTAGGGAGCGCCTCCCTTGTACCCACAGGCTGGGATCTCTAAACAACATGAGTGTCGACACTTGATCCTTGAAGGACACCCCATCTCCTGTGCATAACAACATTAGAGAAGACAAACTGTAATAACCTGTTCCCAAACCTGATGTGAAGGAAACAGTTACCTATTTCCTTCAGTGTTTACACAAGATTTTATAATTATTGTTGTTAAAATGGCAAGCAAAATGATAATTCCACTGCTTCTAAGAAATAAGTATTAAGCATTCATAATCTCTCAGGCATGACTATTAAAACACTATACAACTTCAGAAGCTTGCTGACATGTACACTTATTATATTCACTGTACTTATGTAGTCTATCGATAACTACTTAAACTTTCTCCACTGTCATGTTTCCTGTGTTAAAGTCTAGTATTAAGGAAATAACAATCCAATTATTTCTAAAGCCACATTATCATCAATATTCATTCTGGAAAGAAATAAAATGGATGAAAAGCAACTAAACATTACATGAAGAAAAATACTATCAAAGATATACAAAAATGCAACTTTATAAGGAACACGTAAAAAAACAAATCTCACAAAATACAAGATTGACCAACTTTAGAAAATTTTAATATCTGAAATAAATTTAAATTTTTAAAAAACATTAATTATTATATACATTAGGCATGTTTCTTGAAAGAGTGTGTCACCTCTTTTCCCTCATATGCCTATGAATAAATAACATAGTAGGTTTCCTCTAAATATAGAGTAATAAAGACTACAAAAAATACTAAAAATATAAATTTTTAAATATTAGTATTTAAAATTTTAAGTAAAACTTCATTAATTTGTACTATACTCATACACTAAAATCCGCCTTATGATATAATGAAGTTTATACTCTTTTCACTGATGAAAAAGGATTTACAAATAATTTTTAAAATAAGATTTCTTGAGGCATATTTATCCTACTGAAAATAGCTAACAATGGTGCTTTACTTAGAAACAATTCATTGACAGCCATCTGGACTTGGCATGTCTGTACCATGCTACATAACCTATATCTGTCATGAATTCCAGATGACATCCCACTAACTAATCTAAATTATTGAAGTTTTACTGTATTAAATGGACCACTTACATTTCTGAAGAAGGCATTAACCATATATTTTGGTGATTCTTTTTATTATCCTTTGATTGTGACTCCAAGGTTAACATTAAATACCAAAGGCTGAAATACTCTAAATGTGTACGCTTTAGATGCTGGGTTTCTTCTTTTATTTTAGGCAGCATGCCAACCGGGACTGAATTGTCATCCATCTGTTGTTCAACTGCTCTAAAGATAAAGTTCCAAGTCAGAGGTGTGTATACAACATTTTACTGGCTGACTATGAAATGAGGTATTTCTAAAATAAATACACATATATGACAATCATCATAACTTATAACCACAGCCTCTAATTTTTTTAAAAAGTCATTTCAACATTTTACAAGTCAAATGGCTTTTTACAAAACAAAATGCATAATAAACTCAGTACTTCATTATTTTGCCTTCACTGACTGTCCGCCTAACAACGAAAAGTTTGGTATGCTCTAGTCTTCATTCCTGTATGCTATGCAGCAAGCTTTGGCTTTTTGTACAACTGCATTTCTCAAACTCACAATTATTTATAAATCTAGCTCTGTACCATAAGAAAGTCAACATAAAACAAAGAGAATCATGTGGAGTATCAATTTTGCTTAACACTAATTTTTAAATTTTCATATAGAATCAAAAATGTCATAGATAGCTTACAAAACACTGAAAATAAAACATACGATTTCAAAAAAAATGTACTTGTATTATAGGCCCAGTCTTCCCATGGTTAATGGTCCTCTGCCATTTAAAGACTCTTTGATACAATAGTTTTAAAAGTCCTTTATGTGAATTTTCAAGCTGAATTAGAATTTTGGTTGAGTTGATTTTGTTTCCTAGTCTGTATTTACACCTAACTACTTGTTTGTGCACTTCAAAACTTTCACTGGCCTAGGATGGTATAAATATGTATTACTATTCATAAGATAGCTAATAAACTTCTCATATGTAAAAAAATAAACATATATATACAAGACAAGTCCTTTGGATCATATCAAACTGTGTGTCTGGAAGAATCAATTTCCCTGTTTTTTAACTACAAAAGGCCTGAAATTAAAATAGTAACAAAGAGGTGAAAGACTTTTTGAAATATCGTTTAAGAAAAGTTATACTATATTCAAAATGCCCATACTACATCTTTCTTAACCAGAGTCTATAAGTCCTAAAATTATTTTTATTTCTCCAAAACCAACATGCAGCAAGATGAAAATGTCCACTTCTGGAAAAAGTTTAAAAAGTATTCTGTTATTCCCTAAGGAAACGGGCTTGTTGTAAAATATAAAGTGTGCTCTTTATTTTTTCCTAGTCCTTTCATTTTAGAAATACTATACACAGAAAAATAACTAAAATGAAATCATCAATCCCAGACCAGTCAACAATGTTAAATGATTGTGAATTGAGTATATACTTAACCGGAATTAATATTTTTGGAAGATAAAAATACCTGCTATATAGAGCACAGTTGCCCACTTGTGAACAATATTTACAGGTTTGCTGTTCATCAATTATTTGTGGCAAAGGAGCAAGGTTTGTCTTTTCCTTTCCAGTAGCAGATTTGTTAATACAGTGAAATAAAGAGGATGCCATCTGGTTTCTTAGCTTTAATAATTCTATGGGAAATAAAAAGGTGGGTGTTTTTTAAGAATTAAGTAAAGTTTATCATATATCTTTTCCACTGCATAAGTAAGACTTTCAGATTTAAAAACATAAAGTAAAGAACAACATTCATATTTCTCACTATTCTACAATAGCCACTGTTAACATTTTGGTATAATTCCTTTAATTTTTGTTCACTTAAGTTCTTTCAACTATGTATCTCATAACTAGTAAATATTGTGAAGTTGGTGTTTTATTAGTTGAATGCTAAGGATAAATATCTAGAGTATAAGGATAAATATCTAGAGTATAAGATAGGAAGTTTATTAAAATAAAGTTTTGCATAATAAAACTTTTTAATGTTTTCAGCTATACTGTATATTGTTAACATTCTTTTTAAAGAATACAACTACAAATTACAAACTAGTACTAGGCCTAGTAAGTGCAGTGACCTACTGTTAGGTATAAATACAGGCATACCTTGTTTTTTGCACTTTGCTTTACTGTACTTCACAGTGCGTTTTTTACAAATTGAAGGTAAGACCCTCTACCAGCAAAAACATTATGACTTGCTGAAGGCTCCATGATGTTTAGCATTTTTTAGCAAAAAGTATTTTTAAATAAAGGCATATATTTTTTTTCAGAGAAACACTACTGCACACATAATCAACTACAGCATCATGTAAACATACTTTTATATGCACTAAGAAACCAAAAATTTGTGACTCGCTTTATGGCGGTGGTCTGGAATGAAACCTACAGTACCTCCAAGGTATGCCCGTATGAATCGCCAGAAGCTGAAGGAAAAAACAAACTAACTAACAAAACCTAGAAAAGTAAAACTGAGAGAAAAGAGCTCAACCTCTTTTATCAAGATGTCTGGCAGGCACAGGGTACATCTGGCCAGTTCTGAGATAGAGGAGTAGGCCGGCCTCTGGATCAGCTCTTCTCTCTTGACTTAGCAGTGTATACAGAACAAGCTGTGAAAACATTGTACATTTTGTCAAATAAAACTTTAACTTTCTATTTTTCCATATGTGTTTTACAATCAACACATACTGTAGCTTTAAAATCAAAAGGTCAATGAACTATTTCCATTTTGAAAATAACATGAGCCAAATCAAATCAGTAAAGGTAACACATAAATTCAATGTCAAATATTTAATTCCACAAAACATAGTTTATGCTTCTCAGTTTTACACAGACAAAAAAGAAGTATTTCAAATTTTTCTTAGAAAATATTTGGGTTTCCAATAAATTAAAGAGGGAAATTAATGAAACATTTTGAAGTTAATAGCTTTTAGACACTATTGTTCCTGGTTAAAATACATGAACTAAACACTAAAATGCATAGTTATATCATAGTTACTGTGACAACTAAATAAGAGTAACTCTACAGAGTTCACTGTCTTTTCCAGAGCACGAGGTATCATTAGCTATTTTAGGTTTATGGGGTGCTCTTCAGAGAAGACATTTAAGACAAGTTAGAAATGGCTCCTTTAGTTCATGAAAACACCTTAGCAGCAAGAGTAAGTCATTTTGTCTTATACAACCTAACAAGCTGATTTGTTTTCCAAGCAATCTCCAAGATTTAAATGTTAAATGATTTATGAAGGCCCAGGTCTTTAAGGAATAATATACAAAAATACCAAGATCAGTAATTATAATTAACATGCCTAAGTATAATGTCAAATTATAATTATATTCTAGTTTTCTCAGCTATATTTAAAATATAATGATTACCCTAAGGAATAAAAAATAAATGAATAAACACAATGATTACTTTATAGAAGACAAAAAGCATTATTTGTAGCATAAATATTAATTATATCTACAAAGTCATCATTAGGTGCACAAGACATTTACAAAAAAAAAAAAATAAGTTAAATATCATTAATTTTTGTTCTTTTATCCTACCAAAAATATTGGTCCTTGTGCAATTAACAAGTATGACAGAAATACTGAAGAAATCCCAATATATAAGTTTTGCAAAGAAAATACAATCCTAGATACCTCAATGTTCAAAGACATTTATAGAAATACTTATGGTAACCTCAAATATCTACAAAGTAAAATGTGGAAACATTCAGTCTTAGGAAATAATCACACCAAAGTTTGATATTTTAGCTTGATATTCTATATTCATCTGTAAACATAAGATTCTTATGAAGGGCTGTTGCTATAACATTTGAGCTTACAAAGCATATTTTGGGAAGTCTTCTTACAAGCACCCTACTTATGTTCCCTGATACAACAACTTGTAAAGTTAAGTGAACTTGTGAATGACAGGGTAGAGGAGTCATCCAAAACTAACTGCCCTTCTGTGTTAAGTTTTTCTCTCAGTGAAAACTGAGGCAGAAGGAAAAAAGTATATAGGACTCTGCTTGTGGGACTTACAAGGAGAAAATATCTGAAATGATATTTCCTACTATGATAAAAAAATTGGGGTTGAAATTTTACATTATTATTATAATTCAACTACATCACAGGTTAAATAAGTTTTTATGAGCAGGTTTAGGGGATCATAACTTCATATTTTTCCTTCAGAAAATGTATTTCAACTGATGAATCACTCACTTAGAAATGAACTTTTGGAATAAGATCCATTTATAAAATAAAGATCTTCTTTAATTGAAGTTATTTTATAATGTAAGTTTTTTCTGTATTACCAAAGTGAAAAAGTTAAAAGAGGAGAAATTTATGTCTTTCCTTGTCCTCAATATCTATACAAGTCAATGAATAACCATAATTATGTTTTTAATGTTTTCTTGTTTCTTGCAATGAATATACAATATAAACTCCATTTGTTTGACCTTTGTTCTAATCAATTTCTTTTTAAATACAATACTATTTTATTATTAATATTATTTTATTCTTTAAAGTTCTTCTTGCAGCTTCTCTTCTTACAAAGATAAAAGTTCCAACTGAACAAAATTAAATACAGTAACATTCTTTGCCTTGAAGGTACTACAGATTAGAGCAGCAACCTTAGAAGAAAGGTCTTTGAACCTAGATCAATTTAGATACTGAAAGGCTTTTATATTTCTATTCCTTTTACCATTCAAAAGTGATTTCAGTCAAACTTGTCCTTAAAAAGCAAAAAATTTTCAGTCTTATGTACACAGAACACATTTTTTCCCCAAATCTTTGACTTCAAAAAATAGCTTTTCTTCTATCTTGGCATAGTCTTCCTTCCTTAAAAGCCCTTTAGTCTAGCCAAGTCTTTAGTTCATAATTTCAGTCATTTCTGTATTACCAAAGTGAAAAGCTCAAGTCTTCTAATAGGGGAAACCTACTTTTTCTTCTACCTCCAATATCTGTAAAACCTAATAATAGGTGAAACAACAACAAGGTTACCTTACTTTTCATTCCCAAATGGAAAAGCTTTAGTGAAAACTTTTGGTGTTTGGTACACAATTAAGAATGGCGAGAAAGATTTAATAAGAAAGTATTCTTACAGACAACAGTATGGTGGTTACCAGAAAGGAAGAGGGTCACAGAGAGGATGAATGGGTGAAGGGGGTCAAATATATGGTGATGGAAGGAAACTAAACTTTTGCTGGTGAGCATACAATGCAATATACAGATGATGTATTATAGGACTGTACACTTGAAACTCATACAATGTTATTAACCAATGTTATCTCCCCAAAATTAAAATTTTTAAAAAAGAGTGTTTTAAAATCCGACTACACAATTCAGTATTTTGAAACTGAATCTTATTTTATATAAAATCTGCTGAAATAATAAGTAAAATTCCAAGAGCAAAAAGGAAATTTAAGTTGTACTGCAAATGTTATTATATTATTGGTTATTCCTTTAATACATATTATACCATAAAAATACATTAATATTACATATTTTAGTATTATCTTTGCCTATTTAAAAATGTCTAGAACATACTACAGACTGCCAATGTGGAACTGGGCAGAGGGAATGGAAATGATTAGAAAACAAAATAAAACTTTATGTTAATTACTTTAAGTCACTATAATTAATATAAATTTCAGGTAATTTTGAAGGACAACAAAAGATTGTTATATTTACCAAAGAAAAGAAAAAATGATTTAAAAAAACTTGAATTTAACATAATGGTGAGACACATTTTTATCATTTTGATAAAAATAAATATAACCAAATTAATGGTAGGGAATAAAAGAATGAATGATGTTTCCTAATGCGTGTCCTAGGTAGATGTTACATGAAAACCAGAGTTCCATGGTAAATTAGGTTTAGAAAACACTGGATTAAACACAGCTAAAACAAATCATATTACTTTAATATTTCTCAGAAACTTTAATAGGCTAATGTGTATCATTCAGTCTACAAATGTATTTGGTTTCCCCAACTTACATGACCAAGGATTTCTTTTTTTAGGAGCATCTGTTTAGACTGGTAGTTTGGCAGCATAAACTTGGCAACACTGGCTTACAAGGTCAGGTGTTGTTATCTCTTTGCTGGAGAAACTTTCTGCTGTAGCCATGTATACATTTAAAAAACAATCTGAGTACTCTGGATGTATCACAAATTGAAAAGTACTATATAAAACTCAAACATTACCTGAATTGAACCAAAATATATGGAGCAGACCACATTTTTTTAAAAAGCAGACTACATATTTAAACCTATTAAACAGACAATTTTCTTATAAGATTTATACCTGACTACGGTGTTCAATAGAATTTGATTCTTTGCCAGTTTTAAGTTCCAATGGCATTATTTTATATTTTGTTGTACATCCTCGATGTATTTTCACACCAACTGTAACATCTATTTTGCCCTTCAATCCAAACCGAGGGGACCAAACACTTTCTTCGATATCCAATGATTTTACAACTTCAATATTACATGTTGCATTATTGTTACTACCATCACTTGGCCTAAAAAACAAAACACGAAAATGCTTCATTAGAACATTTAGCTCACTTCTCATCTGCTACCATTGACTTTCTATTGCACACAGAGAATGTGAGGATGAGAAAAAGTCTATATACCTTTATAGCAGTAAAGTATGGTTCCTGGACTAGTAGCATCAGCATCACCTGGGAACCTGCGATAAATGCAAATTCTCAGGCCCCACTCCAGACCTACTCAATCAGAAACTCTAAGGGTGAAGGTCAGTGAATTATTTAACAAACTCTCCAAGTGATTCTGATGCACTGTCTGATAGGTTATAACTCACATAATTTAAATTTTGTTAATATTCATCATTTGTCCTTTTTAATTAATTCCTACTATAATCTTCCTAACTCGAGCCTTTATTTCCTTAGGCGTAGATTATGCAAAAGTCTCAATACTTGGACTGCTAGAGCCACAATACCGATCTGAATATTCTGATATACAGTAATTACACAGATTAATACATAATGGCTTGCATGTGGTTGTAGGTAGAAAGGGATGTGTTCCTTCATGTAACACTATATTAAACTGGGTAAAAATGAGTTGTCTTTCCCCATTATCTATGCAGTGTGGGGTTTGATCACCCAACACTTCATTCTTATACCCCTCTGTGACAATCCTGTGAGGAGTTCATGTGCTCCTACACTTCCTCATTATTTCCTTTACTTAATCATTAAATTAATCCATCTCTGTCACTATCGATATTTAAAACTAAATACTCAACATTGTTTTTATATTACAAGAGGATCTGATTTTAATATCTTAACTGTTAAATAAGCCACAAGCACAGGAAGGAGGAAAACAAGGAATATATAAATGTTGAAGCAATTAGAAGAGATGAAAATAATTTTTAAAGCGTCTTACACTTCTGTTATCTAAGAATTACTCATTTTCAGAGCAGTAAGTAATTCTATAGGAAAAAAGTCAAAAAAAGAGCTTCTGCTTATTAATCCTATTTTAGGTTGAAAGCCATATAAAATACTAAATCTAATAGAAATCTTACATGAAACGGATAAATTTCCTAATAAAACACTATATCATATAAAATCGAGATTTAAAAAGTATAAGAATTTTAGCTGTTAGAATCCATGATTTAGTTGACCTGATTTTCAACTTATTTAGATCAACAGCTATTTCTTAACTAATGAAAATATTTTCTAAGAAAAAGAATGCTATCTTAATAAATTTTAAAAACTGTTCCAAGATGCTTCAAATATAATCTCCAGTAATACAGTTCTGCAATCTTTGAAGATGACAACAGAGGAATTCTGGGAAGCCACAACTTAATCTGTGGAACAAAGGACAGTATTTCAATTTAACTAATATGATTTTAATCAACATAATTCTGTCAAACTCCTTTTAGAACCACCTGACAGAATATAGTATCATGAAAATAAAGAAAATATACATTTACTACCCATGGGCAAGAAAGGTTGTCTCTTTAAACAGCTTTTAAGGGTCTCATTCTGTGCTTTACAGTCTAATCATATTTTCACCCCTGGAATCACCACTGACTTTTCTTTCCTTCACACTCCATATCCCATCTAAAACCTATCAACTCTAACCTTTAAAAAGTGACCAGAATCCAACCAATTTTCATCACTTCTGCAACTGTCACTCTGGTCTAACACACCACCATCTCGTTTAAATTATTACAAGAACCTTCGAATTAGTCTCCCTATCTCAGCCCTTATCCTACAACATTGTCTCAAAAGAATAGCCAGGATGATCCTTTAAAAAGTAAATCACATCAACACAGAAACTAGCACAGCGAGGTTAAGGAACTTGCCTAAAGCTACAAAGGTAAATTGTGGTAAAACTGGGATTCACATACAGGTTCAGAATGTCCTTTGAGGTACAGAGAACATTAGAGAACACATTGGTCTAGAAAACTAACTGTTCCCAAGACTTCTGATTCACAAATTTCGAACAAGTTATTCAGATCACAAAATGTCATAAAATATTGAGAATTAGAAAGGGTTAAGAAAATTGATATAAATGGAAATTGTGCCTATTTAAAGATAAATATAATGTTGCTGTTAAAAAAAGAAGATACCAGATTAAAACCCACTGTGCAAAATCTCCAGTGGCTTCCCATCTAATAAGAACAGCCAAAGTCCTGAAATGGCTTATGAGGACTCTAGACAGCTACTTCTGCTCTCTCTCCCACCCCACTTTACTCCAGCCGCACTCGCAGGTGTGTCAGCCACAGTGCGTTTGCCTGAAATGCTCTTCCTGGAAACAGCAGCACAGCTCCCTCCTTCATTTCTTTCAGGCTTCTGCTCAGCGTCACTTGATTAGAGATGTCTTCCCTGATCATTCTAGGGAAATATGGCCCATTGACTCTTCCTTCCTTCTTCTCCTCCCCACTGTTCTACACTGCATTTATCACAATCTGGCACACTGTTGTTTACTTGTTCAATAGTACAGAAGCTTCATGAAGCCAGTGGTTTTTTTTTTCCTGCTACTGTAAGCCCAGCACCTAGAACATTACTTGGCACATATTAGGCACTCAGTAAATACTTGGTGAATAGGTGAATTATAAAAAAGAAAAAAAGTATTACCTATAAATTTATATCAACATTACTTTAAGGAGAGAAAAAGTAAAAAAAATTAGATGGCTAAACACAGTATTTAAACATATAGCACAAATCCATGATAATCAACATATGGCAGTCCACATGTAATAGTAACACAGAGAAATATATATGAAATTAAGAACCCCCCCAAATATTTACAATTTTTTTTATTTAAAATACCTACATACAAAAATTAGATGATTTATTATAATGAAAATGGAATTTTCTATTCATTAGATTATTATTTGCCCTAAAAAGATGCTCAGGACTATAATTTATAAAATAAGCAAATGAAATAGTTCTAATAACTCAACCTTCAAAAGGTTTTAATTTGACATACAGAATAAATCCTGGTCTAAACATAAGAACACCATATAAGCAAAGAGGGTTTCTTACAGAGACAGCTGCATCTGAGGGAAGTCTGTTGAAGTACATTTATTCATGAAATCTCCAGACCATTTAGAAAATGAAGGCAGATACTCCTCTACTTCTTGTTTTACTTCATCTGGATTCAGATTTAAGCGGTACCTGCCAAAGTAAGAAATTAAATACAAAAGCATAAATATGAAAAAAGTGAACAAGGACAAAAATATCCAAATAAACATCCCGAATACCCATCGACTAATTAATGGATAAACAAAATGTAATCTATATATATACAATGGGATATTATTCAGCCTTAAAAAAGGAAGAGAGCAGGCATTTTCTTCCTGACTGCTCATGGTATCTTTGTCTCAAGGCTACTGATAGCAAGATGTTGATAGGAAATGCTAAAATTGGGCACCTCGACCCCACCTTAAAAGCCACAGCTGTTGCCAGATGGTCAGTTCAGAGATATCAGTCTGACTACAAAGGAAAATATGTGTTCTTCTTTTACCCTCTTGACTTTACCTTTGTATGCCCAAGAGAGAGTGCTGCTTTCAGTGACACGGCAGAAGAATTTAAGAAACAGAACTGCCAAGTGATTGGTGCTTCTGTGGATTCTCACTTCTGTCACCTGGCACAGATCAACACACCCAAGAAACAAGGACTGGGACCCATAAACATTCCATTAGTGTCAGAGCCCAAGCGCATTACTGCTCAGGACTATGGGGTTTTAAAGGCTAATGAAGGCATCTCATTCAGGGGCCTCTTTAACATTGATGATAAAGGTATCCTTCTGCAGATCACCATAAATGACCGCCCTGTTGCCCACTCTGTGGATGAGACTCTGAAACTAGTTCACGCCTTCCAGTTCACTGACAAACATGGGGAAATGTGCCCAGCTGGCTGGAAGCCTGGCAGTGATATCATCAAGCCTGATGTCCAGAAGAGCAAAAAATATTTCTCTAAGCAGAAATGAGTGCTGGGCCATTTTAGGGTCAGGCGGCAGTGGACAGCCATAAGAACAAAACTTCTTTTGTACTACTGTCATGCTTAAAACACGAGATCTTAGACTTATCCCAGATGTGGTATGGGAGAGGACTGGCCTTTCCTGCAGGGGTTAGGGAGGCCAGCCTTTCTTCTGAAGGAAATGGCCTGAAATTTGCTGGGGGTCAGGCCAACCGATGTGTACAGTAGTAGGGCATTACTTTTGACTTTTTGTAATTTCTATTAAACTGGAACCAAGGGGGGTGAAAAAAAGAAAAAAAGGAAGAGAGCAGAGCCCTATCAGTCCTCTGAAAGAGTTGGTTCAGCTGAGAAGACAAAATCGGCAACCCTAGCTCTGCCAACATTTCCCATATAAATAGTAAAAAACAGAATTACATCTTGGAAAACAGACTGATGTCAACTAGTCTGGAGATCACAATCATCACTAATAAAAACATTTCCATGAGAAAAGATGGGCTGCAGTAGTCAAGAAAGAAACAGAGACAGCAGAGTATGCCAATCCTTGCTGCATGTATCAGTCACTCATAAAATGCCAGTGATTAGCCATTAGTGGATTTACATACATTATCTCCATTGTAACAATGCAAAATAGGCATTATCACCTTTTTCAAAATTTTTAAGTAACTGCTTCCATCATCAAATCAGCAAAGCTAGAATTGGAAACGAGATCTATCGGACTGCCAAACTCATACAATTTTCAGTGTCATACTGTTTCTAAAATTAAGGCAAAAAGTTTTTCACACTCTCTGAGAGCAGCTAAGGAGTCTGTTGTGCACATATACAGAATATTTTTAGCCAGAGCTCTTGATATGCAATTTTAGAACCTTTTTCACAGAACTGCAGGTACTACAATCCTATAATCTGCATTCTAGTATTACACTAATTTACATTGACTAGTCTAATGGCCAAATAGCTTAGAGGTTCTAGGAAAGAAGTTATATAATAAAATCGAACCCACAGTGATCTCATAACTACTTACATTTCCTTCAGATGCCTTATTTCTTGAACAGTTTGAAAAGCAAGTTCTTGTAGCTTTTCTGGGTCAAAGCTATCATTTATTGCTTTCTGAAAGACTTCATGGAGAATTGTACCAATCAGCATTTGGCGTGTGGCTGGATCAGAATTCTACAAAAAAAATTTTTAATCATTCAAAAATTTTACCTCACAACATATTAACAGACATAAATGTGTATTTATTACCTATTTATTACCTACATGGCTAATGTGCACTGGTAAGACAAATGGTAAAATATCAACCTGTTTTTTATGGTGGGTGGGATTACAAGTGACTTCCACTTTCTTCTATTCAGAATGATCTGAATTATTTTACAAGTATGAGTTACTTTTAAAATCCATATATTTCCATTTGAAATAAATTAACGAATATAAAGAAGTTCAACATATTCTCAAATACTGAATGTAATCACCTCTAATTTCACTTTATAATTTACCCAAACAGAAAAGTCAATAAAGGCATAGCTCATAAACTCATGCAAGTAAAAGATATTATTCAAACAAAATTTAAACTTACAGTAGAGATTTTTAGCAAGAATTCTCTCCACTCAAAAAGAAACACTATTTTTCAATTAACTTGAAGCTATCAAAAAAGTAGATAAAGTTCACCAAACCATCCATTAGGAATTTTTTAAATTTACAGAGAAACTCTTGTACTATTTTTGCAAATTCTATGAGTCTAAAATTATTTTAAAATAAAGTTTTAATAGAGTAATATTCAGGTCTACCTTATAATATGTGGTTAAAAGAAAAGTTGATGTTTTCCCTCAACTGAAGGAAAAAAGTGGATAAAATAAACTACAGTAAGTGACAACTAATATTAACAGAAAATCTATATATTTTTCTTTTTCTCTTCTTGCTCAGCTGTAATTTTGGTTTCCTACATACGTGTAGATTAATTGTGTAACTAAAACAATACTCTGCAAGGAGGAGGAAGCTTTTAACAAATAAAACCCCAGATTCAACAAATATATGGCATTGAAACAAAGGAGGTGAATCAAAGGCAGAAACTTAGACGTATCAACCAAACATAATACAAAGACCTTGTTTGGCTACTGAGTCTAACAAACCAACTGAATAAAAAGATATTTTTGATAAAAGACATTAGACATAAACCAAGCATTAGATTAAGAAATTACTGTTTTATTGTGTATGATAAAAATATTATATTGTATTTATATATTTTTTAAAAACCTCGTTTTCATTTGCTTGCAAACTAATATGTTTGGGAAAAGCAGAAAAGGTACATAGGGGGTTATTATAATCATTTATGTGATTTATATTTGAAATTTTCCATAATTATTTTAAAGGCACTGTGACATTTATTTTTAGTTTATTGAGAATCATATGAAGCCAAGTTTTGAAATGTCTAAATGCATTAAATTACAAAATTATCACTTACTTAATTTCCTTATCATTAGAATTAATTATTTCATTAGCATTGACAAGATTCAAAGGATTCAGGCACCTGGCTTGGAGTCCCAGGACTGCCAATTACTAGCTACATGACTTTGGGCAAGTCACTTAACCTCTCTTAACCTGATTTCTCTCATCTGTAAAAGGAAGCTGATTAATACCATCTACCTCACAGGATTGTTGAAAGGATTAAGTAAAATAAAAGTGTAAAAGTGCTCTGTAAACTCTAAAACCCTGTAGAAACTAGCTGTTAATATTATTCACCCTGAAAGTTTCACTCAGGATAGCTCTTCTCATGCATCGAATACTACTGGCTATGCTTGTGCCAGAAATCAGCATGTCTGGATACAGAATCAAATATCCAAAATCTTCATCTATTATCCAAGTATGAGATGTACAGTCTCCCTCCAAATGAATGATGTCCCCTGGCTCTACTGGTACAGAGCACCTAAAAACAAAGCAAAGTCAAAGTATCAATACATAGTTTAGGTTCCTGCACTTAAATTTAGTAAGGAGGCTTCAAAAAATAAACATTTAATCTGAAGAAATATGTATTTCTAAATTTCTGGATTTTTTTTTTAAATTAAATACCAGGATGTAGTCTTCTGAATCAACTCCTAGTCATTTTACCCCTTTCCACCTTTGAAACACACCATGGGTTTTCCTTAAATCTCAAAATGGAAAACTGCTTTAGCATCATCTACTGAAAAAGCTATCAAATCTTTAATGGTATAATATAAAGCTCTAACTATAGACAATGTTGTTTTAATAATTAATTCTCTAATTCTTAAGACTACAGAATATCTCAGCTTCTATAAGTTTTGGGGCATGAAGTCAAACCCAATGTACCAAGAATAAAATCCTATTTAACTAGTTCAAACCATTCAACTTGAAGCCTAGAGAAAAAACCTAGACAAATTGACACCTCCACCTTCTCTCTACGTCTCCACTTTGCCCCTCACATATCACACTTCACTTGAGTAGAGAAATCTAGGTTCAAAGAATGTTCTTATGCTGTAATTAATTTTCCTCGTAGTAAGAACTGAGTTTTAAGCTGCCATCTTAAAATAGAAAAGTATCAGAAAATAGGAAGCAGTCATTTAATAAGTCCCTCTGTACTTATTCTCAAATGACAATAAAAAGCAAATTTTGGAATAAGGGATTTAAGATGTTGGAATAAAAGACAATTTTTATGTAGAATTAATTCAGGCTGAAATATACTCCCTTTATTAATAATTAAATTATAGCGAGATGCACACAAGCCCAGGGTTTTAAGACGGTCCCCTTAAGAATCTTCCAGATCAGTGCTAAAAGTCACACAAAAATTACCAGTCATTCCTGAGGATGCACAATTCTTTACAGTCTAGCAACTGGGAAGCAGTGATGATTAGGTGCTTTTCACAGTTTCCTTCTTCATTCTGTACAACATTGACAGCTAATACCAGGTACCGGTTATCCACTCCTCGGCTTAGGACTGTTTTAGAAAAGGAAGCTTTCACCTTCCTAAAATATACACATACAAAACCAATGTAACACAAGCATGAAATAAGAAGCTATCCAATCTCCTTTATCTAAAAACCAACCTTCTAGTTTTTAGGTTTGTTTCTTCTGGAAAGCTTACCACAATGACATTAGCCAAAACAGGTAAAAATTAAGAAAGCAAGGACATAGAATGCTATTATAAAAACTTCCCAGAAGCAATGCCATTTAAAAATGCTTACGATATGGATTTTTCCAATTATAATCATTAATCCCCATGATTATGAGGATTAAGGAAAAATTGAAAAACATGAAACAACACATTCCTACCAGTGGTGCAAACTTTCTCAAAAAATAAATAAAAGGGAATGTTTTGGACACTATCCTCTTTGTAAATAAAAGAGATGTTTGTTATAGAAAAGCATACATAGCATAGGGGTTCACTGAAGTCCTACTGTAAGCTACAGAATCATATTACTCTTTAAATTAAGAGCATAGTTAGAAATCACCTAGTCCAACCTATTTAAGGCAGGAAATCCTTCTATGAAATCTCTCTGGGGATAAACCAGCCCCCCTGCATTGTAGACAAAGCAAGCTTAACATATTAGCTCATTCCTTCATAAAGAAACTCAGAAATTTCTTTCATAATGGGTAAATCGATTTCACAATACTTTTATCTATTGATCCTAGCCGCCTGAAACTATGCAAAATAATCTCTTCTCTAGAAAACATTAAGTTTCTCTTAAATCTTTCCAGTTTGATTGCGGTTAAGACTCCGAGTCAAAAGTCATTACCCCTCGAATTATACCCACCCTAGGTTCTAATATTTTGTAACCTCCTCATTCACCTACTCTACGCAGCCTCAGGCCATGAATGTCCCAAGGTAAGCTGAGACGCCTTAAAGATCTCCCCAAAGGTACTGCTGATCAAACTCCCAAAACGCAAAGGTCCGTCAACAATAATTAGCACCACTACTGAAAATAATTATGGCTATTGAATAGTTATGGCTATTGAAAATAATTCCACACCATGATCGTGGGTCGTTTCCCCGACCATTCAAACCGACATGAGGATGCAGCGTTCTCCTTGGGATAAGGTCTCCAACTAAACAACGAGAAAAGCATCTCGCAGTTGCAATTTCCTTTTTTAAAGACATTTAAAGTGGCTGGGACTCTCCAAATTCGGGAAAGACGTGAAATCAAGGGAAAGAACTGCTGGGCAACGGACAGTCTCCAGGCTCTGGTACGAGTGGGGCCCCCCAAAAGGACCCTGCAAAGCAGACCCCAGCTCTGAAGGCTCGTCTGGCGCCCCAGAACGCGAGTCGGGTGGGTGCGGCCTCTCCCGCTCCTTTCTTTCAAATCTCCCGCTTTGCTCCCAGACCCTCCCCCCGCTCCGCTTACTGCTCCGCCGGCGGTTCAGCCTTCTCTCTGAAACTCTTCTCCATGAGCAGCTCCAGATCACCCAGCTGCTCCATCCCAGGTGCGGAGCCCGCAAACAGTCGCCAGGTAAAATCAGGGGCACCGGGAGAAACAGGGCAAAGGGAGAGGAGCGCGGGTCCGTGAGGCGCCTTGCGCATGCGCCGACCAGCCGTGGTCCCAAGAGACCTGCGCGGGCAGCCCCTCCGGCCTGGGGCTTGTTCCACGTGGTTCCCTGCGCCGGGGCGACCCGGGACCTGAAGGCGGCTTTGCTCCCTTTCCTTGGGTTTTGGTAAACAGGGTGTCTTCATAATCTGTCCGAGACTAGATGCTCTTGCCTTCTCTTTAGACAAGCCAACCCATTCCCAGCGCACGCTCTTAGTTTGAATCAGAACCATTTGCAGTTTCTCAAATCCAGGCCTCCCTTGTTAGCTTTCAGAATTTTGCGTTCCCTGGAAAACCACCTCTCTTCCTCCATTTTTTTTTATGGAAAACTCTAAGAAAATAGAAGCTGTCAGGTAGGAACTTTCTCGTCATGCTACGAGTAAGTCTATAAAACTACCAATATCCACACCGGCCTTAAAACCTCTTTCTACTTTTTTCAAGTTGAAAAAGCCATCCTCCTTCAATGAGCAAATCCTCTGTACTCAAAATGCCAAGGCCTGGAGTATTCTCAAAGTCATTACTTCTTCAGTGATTCCCGCATTCTCTTGTATCAGCAATCTGTTCCTCACTATTTGATTGCTCCCAGGCTTATAATGTGGCCCAATATCTCCCACTTTTAAAAGATGTTACCTTCAAGAAATTTACCCCATTCCTCTCTTGACCACTCTCCAGACCAAATTTTTTTTAAGGAATTCTTTAAGGCTATCAATTTCAACTCCTATTCACTTTCCTTTTGTTTTTAATTTTTTTAATTAAAAAGCAATTTATTTTACATATGTAGAATATTAACCACCTTCAAAAATAATATTACAGAATATTTAAAATGTACAGAAAGGTGTAAAATATAAAATGATCACCTCATAAGCCTGTCACCTAACTTAGTCTTTATCAAGAGCTGTCCCACATTCATTTTTATTCATTTTTATTCATATAAAAATTATGAGCAACTTCTTGAAAAAAAAATTGGAAAAGCCTTGCATGCAGTAAATACAGATTTTGAACCAGTGACGCCACACCCAAATGGTTTTACTCTAACCTCAAAGGCCTTCCTCAGGCTCCTTTACTATCTCTTCCTTTTCTGCTCAATCTCCACATGTTAAAAGTCCTCGGAGTTCAGCTCTCAACAAATTTATCCATCTATTAGATCTCTAGGTAATTCCATCCATTTTCACAGCTTTAAATATCATCCCTATCTTGCCAACTCTCAAAGTTAAATTTATAGGCAATTATTTTCCCCTGAATTCAAGAATCCAACTGCCTATTTGACATCTATACTTAGAAATATTATTGGGGAGGGGAGGTTCTCAATTACAACGTGGCCAAAATGGAACATTTATTTCACCCACAAACATATTATTTTTAATAATAGCACTATCCACCCAGAGGATAAGGCCAGAAACACAGAAGTTATCCTTAATTTCTTTTTATTATTACTCACATTAAATCCATAGGCAGACCAATAGCTTCTGCCTCTAAAACTATCTTCTCTTCACACCTTTCCATCTCCACTGTCACCACCTGATGATTATGTCTGTAAAACTGCAATGGATGCCTACATGTGCTTCCCATTCTTTTCTCCCTGTAATTCAACCCTTTTCCCCAATACTTTATCATGAAAATTTTCAAATGTACAGAAAAGCTAAAAGAATTATATAATGAACACCCATATACCTATCACTTAGAGTTTACAATTACCGTTATGCTATCTTTAGTTTATCACATGTATATTTATCTAGTCATTCCTCTATCCATCCATGAATTCATGTTTTTTTAATGTGTTTCAAAATAGGTATCAGTGCATTTCACCCTTAAATATCTAGTATGCATATCATTAGCTAGAGCTTAATATTTATGATAGTTTAATTTTTTGTGTATTTACATGTAAAATTTAAATTTTACATAAAATGAAATTGTCAAATCTTATGTGTACGATTTGATGAATTTGGGCAAATGTGTTTAACCCAAACCCCTACTAAAATACAGAATGTTATCACTCCAGAAAATTTCATGCCCTTCCCAGGCAATTCCCTACTAGAGAGGCAATCACCAATCTGATTTTTTTTCACCACAGATTAGGTTTGTCTATTCCAGAATTATATAATGGAATCATATGGTATGTACTATTTTGTATCTTGCTTCTTTCATTCAATATAATGTTTTTGAGATTCATCCTTACATGAGTGAATAATTTATTCCTTTTTATTGCTGAATGGTAGTCTACTTGTCCAGTCCCCTGTTGATGGACACCTAGACTATTTACAGAATTTTGCTATCTTGAATAAAGCTGCTACAAATATTCTTGTATAAGTTTTTTTGTGGACAGATGCTTTTATTTTTCTTGGGCAAATATCTTGGAGTGAAATTTCTGAGCCATATGTAGTTTTACATTAGATTTATAAAAAACTGCCAGACCTTTATCCAAGTGGTTGTAACATTTTACGCTACCGCAAACAGTATATGAACATTCTAGCTTCTGCACATCCTTGGTAACATTTGATGCTGTCAGTCTTTTTAGTTTTAATTTGTTTTTCCATCAACTAATATTATTGAGTACTTTACTACATGCTCAGTCATTTCTACACTTTCTTTTGTAAAATGTTCAAATCCTTTGCCCGTTTTTAAAAATTGCATTGTCATTTTATTATTGAGTTACAGAAATTTTCTATATAATTCTGGACATAAGACCTTTGTCAGGAAGGTTTTGCAGGTATTTTCTCCTAGTCTGTGACTTGCCTATTCATCTTCTTAACAAGATCTTTAGATATGCAAAAGTTTTAATCTTTATGAATCTAATTTATCCATTTTTCTTCTATGATTTTTGCTTTCTGTGACCTAAGAAGTCTTTTCTATTTCCTAAGTAATAAAGATATGCTCCTACATTTCTTCTTGAAGCTTTATTGATTTTTTCATTTAAGTCTATGATCCATCTCAAATTATTTTTTGTGTATAGTATGAGGCAGAGATTGAGTTGTCCCAGGCCCTCCACACATGCGCCCATATGTATATCCAATTTTTCAAGTAGTACTTGTTAAAAAGACTTTCCTTCCCCTTTGGATTGCTTTGGCACTTTTGTTAAAAAATCAAATAACCATATTAGTATCGGTCTGTTTCAGGACAGATTGATATTCTGCTCTTTTGATGTTTGTCAGTCTTTATGCCGGTACTGCACTGTCACAATTACTACAGCTTTATAGTAAGTCATATAGTCAGGTAGTGATATCATTGTTCTTTTTTAAGTTTGCTTTAGATATTCTAGGTAGGTCTTCTGCATTTCTATATAAATTTTAGAATTAGGTTGTAAATTTCTACAAAAAAGCCTGCTGGAATTATGACTGAGATTGCTTTGGATCTATAAATTTGAGAGAATTTATTTCTTTACAATATAGACGTCTATATTCATAAATATGGTTTATCTCTCCATTTATATATATCTTCTTTAATGTCTCTAAGCAACATTTTGTAATTGTCAATGTAGAGATCTTACAAATTTTGGTTAAATTTAAGTATTTTATATTTATTTTAAAATTATTTTGCAATTGCTTTCTGCTAGTACATAAAAATATAATTTTTATATTTACCTTATATCCTGACACCTTGCTAAATTCACTTGTAATTTCTAGTAGTTGTTTTGTAGATTCATTAAGACTGTCTATGTAAATAATCACATCATCTGTAAATAGAGGCAATTTTACTTCTTTCTGATCTTTATGCTTTTAATTTCATTTTCTTACCTAAGTTCACGGGTTAAATAGAAGTTGTGATACTGGGCATCCTTGCCTTCTACCTTATCTTAGTGGGAAAGCGTTCAATATTTCATCATTAAATATGATGCTAGCTATTTCACCATTAAATATGATGCTAGGGGTTTTATAGATACCTGTTATGGTTATCTAATACTACATATAAAATAAAAGCAAATCTCCAAATTTTAGTAGCTTAAATCAACAACAATCCTTTTTTAGCTTATGAATTTTCAATTGGGGGAAGAGCTTGTCTCTGTTCCACGGAGCATCAGCTGAGAGCTAGAGGATCCACTTTGAAGATGGCTTACACAAATGGCTGGCAAGTTGATGCTGGCTATCAGTTCCCCTACAGGAGCTACTTGGCTTCCTCACAGCATGGTGGCTGTATTCCAAAAGACCAAATGAAAGCCATTTCAACATCATGACATAACTTCAGAGGTCACATAACATCACTTTCACTGTAGTCAAATGCCCATTTAGCCAGATTCAAGGGGAGGGAACACAGTCTCTACCTCTTGATGGGGTGAATGTCAATGACACATGAGAAGAGCATGTGAATGGGATATATTATTGGAAAATATAATCTGGCAAGATGCCTTTTATCAGATCGAGGACGGTCTCTTCTAATGTGATTCGTTTTTATAATGAATCAATGTTGAATATTGCCAAGTGCTTTTTCTGAATCAATGTTGAATTTTGCCAAGTGCTTTTTCTGCATCTATTAAAAGATCATGGTTTTTCTCCTTTATTATTATGAGAAATTACACTATTGACTTTGGTTCTTAAAGTTGGCATTTCTAGGATAAACTCAACTTGGTCATGATAAACTTTTTATACATTGCTAGATTTGATTTGCTAATATGTTAAGGTTTTTTCCATCTTTGTTCTTGAAGGATACCGGTCTGCAACTTTTTTTTGTAACAACTTTGTCAGGTTTGGGTATCAAGGTTATGCTGGCATCATAAAATGAGTTGGGAAGCGCTATTTTCTAATTTCTAAAAGTTTGTATAAGATTCTTCCTTAGATGTTCAAGAGAAGTCACCATCTGAGCCTGGAGTTTTCTTTACAAAACAATCTTTGATAAATTCAGTTTCTTTAATTGGTTGTGCAGATTTTGTTTCATCTATGTCAGCTCTGATTGTGATTTTCAAGACATTTGTCCATTTCATCTAAGTTGTCATTTCCTTGTTAAAGAGCTATTTAGAAATCCCTTATCTTTTTAATGCCCATAGGATCTATAGTGATGTCCTCTTTTTTCATTCTTGATAATGGTAATTTATGTTCTTTCTTTTTTAGTTATTAGTGTAGCTAGGGACTTATGTTGTTGATCTTTTCAAAGAACGAATTTCGGGTTGTTTTTTTTTTTCTATTGTCTGGTGTTTTTTTAATTTATTTTTTTAACTGAAAACCATTGTTGGCATAGCAGAGTGATCCTTGTAAAAATATAATCAGACATTTTTATCCCTCTGCTGAAAATCTTCAAAGATTTCCCATTTCATTTAGAATAAAAGACAAAATCATTACCATATCCTATAGAGCCCTTATGATTTAGCTTTTGTGTACTCCTCCAATCCCATTTGTTGCTACACCTTCACTCACAATGTTTCATTCATACTGGCATTCCGAAATTTCCTATGTCAAACCAAGCTTTTTCCTATTTCAGGGATTTTGTATGTGCTTTTCTCTTAACCTGGACCATTCTTCCCCCACAACTTTTTGCATGGCTGTTTCTTTTTTATCCTCTGTATGTCTAGTTAAAATTCAACACATCAAAAAAAATTTTTTTGAGCCATTCTAAAATAGCTATGATCTTTACATCCCACATTATTTTCTATCACGTAATCTATTTACTCCTTTAATAAGCATTTCCATAAACTGTAATCATATGATTGATTGGTTTATATTTGACATGTTCAAATTTATTGACACGTTAATAGTTTCCTTTGAATAGAATGCTACTGTGTTATACTGTGTTATACTGTGCACAGCATCATAGCTAGTAGAATAGGCTATAGATTCAAACCGGCTGAATTTGAATCCTACTTCTACTTTTTATTGTGTGAACTTAGACTAGTTACTTGATCACCCTGGGCCTCCCATCTGTACTAAAGGAATATTAAATAGTACCTATCTTATAGTATTGTTGTACTATAGTATTGTTATACTGCTTAAAACAAGGCATGGAACATAGTAAGTCCTCGGGAAATGTACATGACTTATTCTCATTGATTTCTAGTGCCTAATGCAGTGTCTGGTATTCAAAGAATGGATATGAGGAACTGTATAAAGTGTACATTGCTATACAAGTGTGTCATGTATCATTGGCCCAACTCAGCAAGGCAATGCATTACTCATATAACAAGTTTTATTATTTGCCATTCTTCCTGGATCAAATTAGCAACAAGTTGGTTCATTTCTGTGAAATAAACCAAATGACTTTCTTTCTAAATTGTTCTTTCCATGAGCTATTTGTGCCTCATTTCTCCCTACTAGAACATAAGATCTCCAAAAACAAGGACTAATCCTTCCTTCTTCCAATCAGTAAACATCACTGAGTACCAATTTCATGCCACATCTTGTGCTACTTATAGGGGTGAAGGCATGGCTTTACCCTTGAGAGAACCAACTGGGGGGACACAGGTAAACAAGCAGATACCATAAAGTATGGTACATACTCTATTAGAGAAATACTCCGTGTTAGATCTTACTGAGCATCCAAATCAGATTTTAAGTACAGCTAACAGACCTCCCAAGGTAAGCCCCCATAATGCTGATATAATGCCTGGTACATAATGGGTGCTGAGTAAATAAATAAATGTTGAGTACCCTTGGGAAGAATGGGGTAAGAAGATTATTACATATACCCACTAACCTTTCCACCTCCATACAGGTAACCACTGAGAGCTAGGAGTCAATTCCTAGACCAGACTACTGTCCCATTCTATAGATCAGAGGGGTATAACAACCTATAGGCAGGAAAACAGTAATAATGGAGAACAAAACAGAAATAGTCAATCTTCAAAGAGAAAAGAATCTGGCAAGATGCACTTGGGTTATCAATCTGAAATAAATCATATATAAATACAGTCATTATTTTAAATATCCTTCCATTCTGACTGCTTATGTTTAACATTTGTGCTTCAATAATGTAAATAGTTAAAAGAGAAATATTGTCAGAATATGAATAAAATTTATTTTTAATACCCTATGTATTCTATAAAAGACACAGAATGTAAAGTTATATTTAAAAAAATATTCACAGTCCTTTTTATTGATAATATAACTGAGGTACTTATTTTATACATTTAAATAATTTTGAGACTAGATAACAATATTTACCTACGGTGTAACCCAGAAATGAAAATATCCAAAATAGTCTAGGAACACATGTATTTCTAGCTGCAGGTACATTTATAAACCATACAAAGATACATATTTATTTTAAAATAAAGACTTTGAAAATGAAACTAGTTCATTTAATTTTTACCAAGATATGACAAGAAATCTTTTATGCAAAAAATAAAAAATTGAAGCAAAAATAACTTTCACCTTAGCTTTCTAATGTCTTAAAAACTACATCAATTCTACAAATCACTATTTCTGAGGACAAAACTAAAACTGTTCCCCTTCACTTTCCATCATGCTTATAATAAAACATAAAAAGTATTATAAACACAATAAATGGAATTCTAACATTTTAAACCATTTTACTATAAAGGATAGCAATTCAAATCAGTTTTACATTTCTATTTAAGTTTATATTGCACTAAAATTATTTTACATGGAAGAACTAGTTGATGTATCATAACATAATTCCTTAGAAAAAGCCTTTGACATTCACAACTATTTAATGGATATTTCAAATGGATATTTCAGAGTCCACTCAAATAAATTTTCTAGTATACATCAAATAATTTAAGAACATGAATTTATAATGCTAATCTGTTTTGAAAGCAAAGATATCCGATATTTATTATTACTGCCTTTGGAAAATATATTGACTTTTTAAAATATTTATATCAGTCATAGTACTTGGTAATAACATTTGAGCAATACTTGAAAATTATTCATTTACTGTTGAGTCTCTATATGACTTTTTAAATACATTTATTTTTATTAAAAAATGAAGAGAAAAAGTATTTGTCCTTTTCTCCAGTAGAGCAGAATTATGAAAAGAGAAATAATAAGAATAATACTTCAGTGCTGGCTTCTAAGCTATGGTTTATATAACTTAAAAATTCAGTTCTCATCATTCTGCTGCAATATAACCAAGCCTGTTTATTATAATAATAATAACAACCAATATTAGAGTTTTGGGGAATCATGATTACAATTAAAAACTTGGAACAGCATGATAAAGCTAATGGCGACCTCTTGAATCCTATTTTAAGTTAGTTCTATTTCCAAATAACACTTTTAAAAGGTTTCAAATAACCTAACTGATTAGCCAGCATCAGTTTAGGGATTTTTTTAAATGTTCTACGGTATAACTTTTGGCATCAAAAAGTATAGTAAGCACTTTTTATTTGTAATGAATAAAAAAATCAAGTACTAAAATACCAGTGGTTCCTGTGACAGGGTAAATATCCTCTTTCAAGTAATGTTCTCCTTAAAAATAAAATAACATTTTATTCCTCCTTCTGAGAGTTTATTAAGGAAATCACAATTTTTTCTTAGTTGAGGTGAAAAAACTGCTTCATAAGTTCATATGTTGTAAAAGCCACTGCTTGAGAGGGAATGCAGCGAATGTAATTCAGAGATAAACCACGATATAATCCTTTTCGAATTCCATGTTGTCCATAGACATACTTCATAGTCTCCCGCATGGTACTGAAAGACAATGGTTAAATAACACCTTCATGCCCTTTCATGAAAAGACAATTTCAGGATCCATAATAGCTGTATTTATTTATTTATTTATTTATTTAATTGAAGAAATTATTTAAATTCCCCCTTCACCCCCCGCCCACCCGGTCATAATAGCATTTTTAAAAGGAGCTAAAATGCCATCCTAAATAGCTTTGGGAAAGGAAGTGCTAAAATAAGCTAAAAATTCACACTGAAACAGCAATTCATTCCAAACTACTACAAGCACTACCCATATAATTGCAGGGCTCATTAATACAATGTATTTTGTTTGTACTATGTCTGGGACATTTACTGTCAACACTACTTCATAATAATATCTGAAATGCTGATGTTATCTGTTTAAAGTATGACCAGTTTTCCTTTAAGCTTTCATTTCAGCTTAAGTTCTATACTATAACTAGCAGATGGTTACAGAATTAAAGCTTGAAGTACTATCTTTCAGATGTCAGCAATAAAGACTTTCTTGTTTCAAATGGTGTGTTCTTTCCTTTCAAATCAACATTTTGGGCTTTGCCTTTCCCTTTCAATAGACAATCTGAACTGAAATCTTCAAAAAATCTTTTGGGTGAAACGTAATTCAAGGTCCTGAAAAAACATTCTGCTTTTCCCCTGAGGGACAACACATCGCCAAACAGAATGATTCTAAATCTCAATAGATTATAAAAAGTTCTAGAACTGTGCTGTGCAATAATGGTAGCCATAGCCATAGGTAGCTCCTGAGCACTTGAAATGTGGCAAGGCCATGTTGAGATGTGCTGTGAATGTAAAACGCACCCTGGATTTCAAATGGTTAGTATAAAAAAAGGATATAAAATACAGAAATATTGAAGTGATATATTTTAGATATATTAAGTTAACTAAAAATATTTTTTAAAAATTTATTGTTTCAATGAATTGTTGAAAATCGCATAGATGATAGAGGCTTTGTCCCTCTTGCCACCAAATTAAAGCTGAGACACAAAGCAAACAGCAAGCAAAGTTGCCTGGGATCTAGATGAAAAGAAGCCCTACGACTAGGGATAGAAATAAGAAATCACCCTGCAAAGGAAGAAAGTGGGAGGGGGCAGAGAGGCGAGGCTGCCTGGTCCCATAGGCTAAGTGGGACAGAGGCTACCACCACAGCCTGGCATCTGCAGTCCGCAGACACCTTTTTTTTTTTATTTTCACTTTGGTTCGTGATTTATTCACTTTTATCCCCGTCTCTTTAATTCCTCCCCCGCGCTTACACCTCTGACCTACAGATGTTGCTGTCACCCCTTAAGAACTGGATCTCTGAAGATGGGTGTCTCCTCTCACATGTTAGGGGCCTGGCGTACCTGCACACTCTAGGGGCCTGGCGCACTAGGGGTATGGTCCATGGCTACACCTGGGGTGCGAACCCCGGACCTTCTGCGTATAAAGCAGATGTGCTAACAGCTACACTACAGAGCCACCCTCGATTTATTCATTTAAAAAAGAGCAAGTTTAAAGTGTTTTTTAAGAAAACCAGGATCAAGAACTGGGTTGGTCTTAGGTGCAAGGTCAAAACCCACCCTGGCCCATCCACCCTGCCCACCCAGAGCATCCCTTCCTCTGCCATCAATGCTGCATGCCTTGTCTTCACCCCAGAAATCCCATTGGTCACTCCCCCGGTCTCCCTGCAGCCTTTTTCTACACACAGGCTGCCTACCTGGCCGGCCATCTACTCCGCTGGCTGCCTGACTCCTCTCCATGTCTCTCTCCACCTGGAGGTCAGGCAGCACACAGCGCTGAGACCTTGTTTGCTACCTGCACTGCCTCAAGGACACTGACTTTTGGTCCTTTCAGGAAAGGACTCAGTGGAAGGCAGAGTGTCTCCTGTCTCTGCTGTCTGCATAGCTGCACTGTGGGCCAGCCTTCAGCCGACAGCCACACTCAGGCCATGAGCATAGCCAGCTCACCTGTCTGTCAACCCTGCGCATCAGCTGAAATCGCTTTGCCTTTGAACCCTCTCTGCCTAAAATCCCTTTTTTTAAAAAATTAGTTTCAAGTATATAATACATTGGCTAGACTTCTATATAGTTCGTAAAACGATCCCCCCAATTGCTCCCTCCCTCCCCTGACTCTCCACCTAGCCAACATATTAATGCTAACTGCATTCCCTATGCCATACTCTTCATCCTCCTGACCATCCATCAGCTACTAATTTATACTTCTTTAACCCTTCACCCAATTTTCCCAGCCTTCTAAATGCCCCTATCACCAAATCGTCCACATTTGTGAGTCTGTTTTTGATTAGTTTGTTCTTTTTATTCCTTAGATTCCATATATAAGTGAAATCATATATTGTTTATCTTTCTCTGTTGTCTTAAATATCTACTAGGTCCATCAAAGCGGTATCTTTTCCTATCCCCTTCCTTTTCATATGTAGGGGTCTTGTTTTCTTATCCTTACAGCCACTTTATCTTTTGGTTGGAGCACTTAATTCTTTTCCATTTAAGGTATTTATTGATAGGAATGTAGTTGTTACCATTCTCTATTCCTGTTTTTGATGTTTTTTCTTCTTAAAGAAGTCCTTCCAACATTTCATGTAATACTGGCTTGGTGGTGATAAATTCCTTTAGCTTATTTTTGTCTGGGAAGCTCTTTATCTGTCCTTCAACTCTAAATGATAGCTTTGCTGAATAAATTATTCTTGGTTGTAGATCCTGGATCTTCATCCCGTCAAATATTTTTTGCCAAGTCCTACTGTCCTGCATAGTTTCTTTTGAGAAATCAGCTGCCAGCCTTATGGGTGTTCCCTTAGAAGTAATTATTTGTTTTCTCTTGCTGCTTTTAAGACTCTCTTTGTGTTTAACCTTTGGCATTTTAATTATGTGTCTTGGTGTGGGCCTCTTTGGATCCCTGATTTTTGGAATTCTGTAAGCTTCCTGGGGTTTTATGTCCATTTCCTTCACCAAGTTAGGGAAGTTTTCCATCATTATTTCTTCAAACACCTGTTCAACATCTTGATTTCCTTCTGTTACACTGATCGAACATTTGGAGCCTTAATAGTGTCCCATATCCTCTTTAAATTATTTTTATAGTCTTGGCATCTTTTTTCTTGCCATTCTGATTGAGTGTCCTGATTGGCTTTCCTGTCCTCTAAATAGGGCATTTGATCCTCTTCTTTATTCACTTTGTTTATTCCATTTAGTATATTTCTCATCTCAGATAATGTGTTCTCCATTTCAGACTGGTTCCCTTTTATAATTTCCATTTCCATTTTTATGTTTTTTATCTCTTTGTTGGAGTTCTCTACACTTCCCAAAAGTTCATTAAGCATCTTCATAACCAGTGTTTTGAACTTTGCATCTGTTAGATTGCTTGACTCCATTATTTCTGGATCTCTGTTCTGTTCTTTCATATGGTTTCTGCTTCTTTGTCTTCCCATTTTGGTTGCCTTTCTGTGTCTGTTTCTATGTACTAAGCAAAGCTTCTAAGTTTTCTGGTCTTATTAGTATGGATTTGTATAGTAGGTAGGTGTCCATTGGCACAGACCTGAGAGGGATTACGCTGCAGGCCAATTTAACCCAAGCCTCTGCTCCAGTGGGGCCACCTGTTAAGATTCAGCAAGCACTCCACAGATGCTGTGCTTAAATTGCCTCAAAAGGCCACACCGAGGCCAGCTGCCTCCTCCAGTATCTCAGCAAGGAGCACCTGACTCGCCGAGGATACATCTGGATGTGGCTTGGGTGGGGCTGTGAGTTGGGGGAGGTGGAGTTTCAGGGAATCCTCTGGGTGGAGCGACCTCTGTTATCCAGTTTGATAACTTCACGGCTATGGCGGTGCTGTGTCCAATGCAATGGGAGGGGGGAGGGCTCAACAGAGAACGATGGATTCCTCCAGCACTTCTGTACCAAGCAAGTCTCGCCTCAGCCCTCACTCTGACAATATCTACTTGAAAGTCCCTGGTGCCCCCTGTGTGCACCTGAATCAGCAGTGGTGCTCAGAGTAAGCAGGTCTGTCACCGCGAAAATCCGCTTGCGGACACGGCCCCTTTAAGAGGCGTCTGCTGCTGCTGCTGCTGCAGCCTCCATCCCACGTGGCTGGTCAGGACCAGACAGTCCTGCATATTCGCCCTGCCCTACCTTCTGCTGTTGCAGTGTGAATTCTTGGATTTCTCCCCAGTTGTATGGCTTGTTCATCCCAGGCGATTTTTCCTTGCTACTGCTTCTTGTTTCCGTCACAACTTTGATTTGATCACCAGAAGGATGAACAGAGCCTCTATCGTCTATGCCATTTTTTTTTTTTTCAAGGACCTGCAGACGCCTCTTAAAGGGGCCATGTCAGTGACTGGACTTTTGCAGTGATGAACCTGCTCGCTCTGAGCACCAGCACCGGGGTCAGCTGCTCACAGGATACCAGGGCCTTATAGGGGGATATTGAGTTGTCAGAGGAAGGGCCAGAGGCGAGGCTCTCTCCTGAGAGAAGTGCCGGTGGTATCCATTGTTCCTCCGTTGAACCCTCCCACTTCCCAGTGTAGAGAGGCAGCACCGTCATAGCTGAGATGTCATCAAACTGGATAACAGAGGTAACTCTGCTCAGAGGATTCTCTGAAACTCCACCTCCCTCAACTCGTGGCCCAACCCAAGCCACATTCAGTTGTGTCCTCAGTGAGTCTAGTGTTCCTTGCTGAGCCAACTCCAAGACTCACACTGGTGGCAGCTGACCTTAGTTTCTGGCGTGGCCTCTTGAGATAGCTATAAGCATAGCATCTGTAGATTGCTTGCTGAATCTTAATAGGTGGCCCCACAGGGGCACAGACTGGGGCTAAACTTGACATGCAGCTGAACCCTTCTCAGGACTGTGCCACTGGACACCTACTATACAAATCCACACTAATAAGACCAGAAAACTTTGCTTAGTACATAGAAACAGATACAGAAAGGCAACCAAAATGGGAAGACAAAGAAGCAGAAACCATATGAGAGAACAGAACAGAGATCCAGAAATAATGGAGTCAAGCAATCTAACAGAAGCAGAGTTCAAAACACTGGTTATAAAGGTGCTCAATGAATTTAAAAAAAGAGTAGATGAACTCAGTGAGAACTTTAACAAAGAGATAAAAAACATAAAAATGGAAATGGAAATTATAAAAAGGAACCAGTCAGAAATGAAGATAAAGAGTATATTAGAGGGAATCAACAGAGTGGATAAAGAAGAGGATCAAAGCACCGATATAGAGGACGCTCAATCAGAACAGCAAGAAAAAAAGAAGCCAAGACTATAATAATACTTTAAGGAGCCTATGGACACAAGTAAATGTAAAAATATCCATGTCATAGGAGTACCTGAAGGAAAACAAGAAGTTAAAGAACTATTTGAAGAAATAATGATGGAAAACTTCCCTAACCTGGTGAAAGAAATAAATATACAACCCCAGGAATCTCAGAAAGTCTCAAAAAAGATGAACCCAAAGAGGACCACACCAAGACACATAATTAAAATGCCAAAAGTTAAATACAAAGGGAGAATATTAAAAGCAGCAAGACAAAAGCTGTTAGTTACCTAGAAGAGAGCACCCATAAGGCTGGCAGCTGATTTCTCAAAAGAAATTTTGCAGGACAGAAGGGCTTGGCACAAAATATTCAACGTGCTAAAGACCCAGAATCTACAACCAAGAATACTTTAGGCAGCAAAGCTATCATTTAGAGTTGAAGGACAGATAAAGAGCTTCCCAGACAAAAATAAGCTGAAAGAATTCATCAACACCAAGCCAGTATTACAGGAAATGTTGGAAAGACTTCTTTAAAAAGAAAAAACACGTATCAAAAACATGAATAAAGAATGGTAATAACTACATTCCTATGAACAAGTACCTCAAATAGAAAAGAATTCAGTGCTTCAACCAAAAGATAGAGTGGCTGAATGGATAAGGAAACAAGATCCCCAATATGCTGCCTACAAGAAACTCACTTCAGATTAAAAGACATACACAGACTAAAAGGAAGGGGTGGAAAAAGATATTGCCTTGATGGATCTAGAGGGTATTGTGCTGAATGAAATAAGTCAAATAGAGAAAGAAAGTATCACGTGATTTCACGTATATGTGGAATCTGAAGAACAAACTAAACAACAAAAATAGAAATAAACTCAGAGATATAGAGACTATTTTGAGGGCCAGTAGATGGAGGTTTGGGGGAATGGTGAAAAAGGGCAAAGGGAATAAGTAAGATGGATAGTTACAAATTAGACATGGAGATATAAAATGTAGCATGAGGAAAATAGTTAACAATGTTGTAATAAATATGTAAGGGGGAAAAGGGGTACTAGATTTATTGGGATGATTACTTATGAGTTATATAGATCTCTAATCACTATGCTGTACAACTTAAACTAATATATTGCTGTATGCCAGCTATAATTGAAAAAAATTCATTGAATTGTACAATGTAAATATGAGCAACTAATTGTCTATTATATTTCAATAAAGCCAGGAAAAAAATTTCTTCTGTTTCTTTTTATACATTTTTTAATGTGACTACCAGATAATTTTAAATTACATACGTGGCTCACATTATATTCCTATTTAACAGAGCTGCTCTAAAGCGCAATCTTTAATGGGAGGATTAGGACCTGTTTAAAACCTTACAAAGTCATCAAATTAAACTATGGGAGATAAAATGGAGGATCTAGACTACTGATGAAATGAAAGCTTAAAGGACAACTGCTCATCCGTCCTTTAAACAGTCCTATCTCCCTACTTACTTTAAACATTACATTTCCTAAACAAAAAAATGAATAATGACAAATAGAGAACTTACAGGCACTTTTCAAATTCTGGAAGAACAGTTCCTAATTGCATTCTCCGACGAGTTACATCAAATGGGTAGCTAAAAGAAGAAAAAGGCAGAAGGACTTTAAAATAATTTTTAGTTTTCTACTCAACAATTATTGCACACAAAGCCCTAGATATGCTAGGAATTAATGTGTTCCTTATTGTTTTGTCTACTCTGGGAGTCAGGATATAAGCACATGAATAAAATTAAATAACAATTGAGGTTTCTAGACCTTTGCTTCTGTGGTTCCCTCAGGTTAAACAATTCTTCCCTCCCATCACCACAAAATCAAGCTCTATTCCTTCCTCAAGGCCAAATTAAATGCCACTTCCTGAAACAGGGTTTCTCACATTTGGTACTATTGACATTTTGGGTTGGATAACTCTTAGCTGTAGAGAGTTGTCCTGAGCATTGTAGGATGTTTAAGTGTATCCCTGGCATATGCCCACTAGATGCCAGTAGCACACCCTAGTTGTGACAATCAAAAATGTCTCCAGATATTAATAAGTGTCCACTGGAGGCAAAATCATCCACAGCTGAGAACCACTACCCTAAGAGTATTCACCAAGTCTCCCTCTATACAACAGACCAACAAAAAAAATTTCCTTAAGAGCTAAAATGAACAATATAAATAACTGCATTTAGAGGGCAGAGAAAATTCTATGCAAAAATTGCCTGAAATGAAATATACAAAAGTAATCGCTTTTAGGAGTGGGATGCTAGGTGATTTTTTAAAATTATTTTTATTTTGCTAATAATTTTGCTAATATTTTGACCACTTATATTAGGTCTTTTGCTAAACAATTTATGCACATTATCTCAT
Organism: Pteropus medius; assembly: GCF_902729225.1. Lineage (NCBI taxonomy): Eukaryota > Metazoa > Chordata > Mammalia > Chiroptera > Pteropodidae > Pteropus > Pteropus medius. The sequence continues at coordinate 43,191,631 of NW_024344378.1, forward strand.
TCCATCTTTACAACAACTGCTTGAAGTAGGTACTGTTATCCCAACATTAAGATAAGAAAATTGAGTCTTAGAGACATTCTTCAGTGTCACAAAGCTGCTTTCTACTTTCCTATTCAAGCTCTCCAATATATACATAAGTGACATATGACATAATTACATACTTTATATACATTTAAATTTACTATGAAATAATTATAATTTTTTTAAAAACCCATGTACCAACTAAATAGCTCATGAAATAACATTACCAATAGTTGAAGCGCCCTACATACCTCAACAGCATCTCCAATAATTATTTTTTAATGGGGGGTGGAGAGATGAAAAAACTTTACGGAGATAAAGGGACCAAAATATCAACCTGGAGGAGTCAGCTTCCAAGCAGGAACAGATAAGATGTATGTGGATAGAAGGAGTTGATTAGTAGAAAGGAGAGAATATAAGAAGACAAGGTACAAGGATCAGAACGTGGGAAATAACAATGAGGAAGAAAGAAAATAGTATTGCAGGTAATGTACCAAAGTAAAAAGTGATAAGACTCAGTAATTATTTGGATATATAAAATGTGAAAAATGATTTCAAGGTATTAACAGGAGAAGATTAATGATTATCAATGACAAATAGCAAAGTTGGGAGCTGAAGACCGTCATGACAAAGACAAGAAAGTCATATCTGAATTATAAAGTTTGCGCTGACAGCAGAAGTCCAAGTAGTAACAGCCAAGAGCTTGCTAGAAAGGTACTGGTGAGTCAATAATGTAGATTTAAATAGAAATGGTTATCTGTATAGAGGTGACTGTTGAAACCATAAAGATAGAGGAGCTATTCTAGATATTTAAGGGAAGAACAGAGGACTTAAGTCTGGCTGGGCCTTAAAAAACTGGCACAAATAGGAAGAGGAGGACATGAATCAGCAAAGTACCTTAAAAGTTCCAAAGGTCAGGGAGCATGATCACCAAGAGAAGGCACTGTTACAAAAACCAAGGAACTAGAACAACTGTTAGGAGGGTAAAAGATCTGAAAAGGAGCCATTGGATCTGTTAAGCGTCAATGGGTATAGAATATAGTTTAAGAAGAGAAGTGGGAAAGAAAAGACAATTTTAAGGAGCTAAGTTGGAAATGAATAATAAAGAAAAGGGGGCAGTAAAATCAAGAAGAGAACCAAAATAGCTAGAGGTGTTTGTGTCTCTGCAAATGAACAAGGTTCCACACCTAGGTTCCCAAAAGTAAATCACACACATATTTTCTGTTAACTTAAATCTAGCATAGTCTGCTTCCACACACAAGTGCACTGAATCTGCTTTCACAAAGGTAATGCTTAAATGTAAAATCCAATGAACACCTTACTTTTCAGTACTTATCTTACTTTGACTTTTCTTTTTCCACTGGATACTCTTTTTTGAGTCTTTGACAGTACTATTTCCTGTTGTCTTCCTGTTTTACAGGATACTTCTCAGTCACAGAAAGCTTTTCTTCATTCTGCTTCTGAAAAGTTCCTGCTGCTTAATATTCCCAGCCTCTTTTCATCTCATCTATTCAATCTTTCTTGGTCTAGAGAAATTCTTTGAAGCACCTTTCCAATTATAATATAGTAATACCTTTATCTATGTTTCTACTAGAACTTAAATTAATCTATAACTCCATTATATTACTACTGTCTTAATAAGAGTACAGGCTTCTTGAGGCAATAACTTTGTTTTCCCTTCAGTGAATGCTTAGTACACTTTCTGACACAAAGTAGGCTTTCAATATTTTAGCACAAGAATTATGCCTCATTAAACACACAAATACAATAAATGGCTCAAATTTCAGAAACTTCATATAGACAAATTCCTGAGAAAGTATGGATGAAGACTACACTTAGTGTTTCTTTCTAGCTTTCTTTTTCTTTTAAATGAATCCACAGGAAATTCCGTAGGTTCAAACTAATTTGGTCAGTTTGGCACATAATTATTTATAATATGCTAAAAGTGTGGGCACATGTAAAAAAAAAAGTATGATATTAATACTTATATTTTACGAGAGATCCTGTATTTTAATAATCTATTAGAAAAAATAAAATGATTAACCAATGCTGAGAATCAGAATTGGGTAACTGTAATTTGACTGAGTTAAGTTGATGAAGAAACTTACGATATTGTCTGTGCTATTGCTCCAGCAAAACCACCACAAAGTAAGTTTATGTGAGTTTTCAAAACTAAGACATTAGGATTGTCTGATGAAGGTCTGCCAAGAAGGGTAGGAGCATGGGAAAGCCCAACACTCTTTAAGGTACCAAAAGTAAAAAATGAAACACCTGAAAAACAAAATATAAATTCACCACGAGCTTAACGGAACATGAGCTGTGAAAAGACACTGTTCTTACATAATAACCAATTAACTCAAGGAACTAACTATGCATTTCCTGTTTCCTAACGTTTGGCCTAATCTAAGATAAAAGATTTAATTAATGTATATCACTAACCTAAAAATGACAAAATTACCACCTATAAAAATTTATAGCATTGGTTTTTACACAATAATATATAGTTCAGTTCTCTGAATTAAGGCAGTAGTTAGTATAATGCCACCTTATATATGAATAGAATTAAACAATTTTCCAAGGTTTAACATGATAAAAATTAAACTCATTATTAATAATTATGAGTAAATATGACAACTTCTATTTATAGTAACAGTAATGGTGATAAAGATAAGGCAAAAAGTTCAGAAGTGAGAAAGCATTGTTATTTTAACTCAATGTCTAATTTTGCCTGCAAGGAAGAGTTGTGACCATGAGAGAAATATGCATATTGACTCACAAGACACATGGAATGTAATAAATATTGAATTAAGTTATTGGTAATACGTAGTTGGTGCTTGCTAAACATTTACATGATTTTATAATAGACCCATTAAAGTCATACATTAATAAAATCAATAATAGAATTCAAGCATTCCTATTATCTAAGCATTACTTAAGATACCTTGATATCTACTAAATTTTAAAAAGCACATTTAAAAAGATACTTGATGCCTAAGAAGAAAAAAGCACTAACAAAAATTCAGTCTAGGATAATACCTCAACATACACATTCTTTATACAAAATTCTTATAATCTTATAGCATTTTGAAATAATGATATACATTTTTAGAATATTCATATGCTTTTATATTTGGGGAATCCATTCTATGGATTTAATCTAAATATAGAAAAAGCTCATGACAAGGAAGTTCATAGCAAATTAAACAAAAGTAGAAAAATTAGAACTACTTAAATGATGTGAAATCATATTTAGTGAAATATAATGACAATTTATAAAAATAATGTTTGTAAAGAGTATTCAAAAATATTTTTTAAATTTGGAAAATGGGGAAAAAATAAGAAATGAAGTTATATACATATACTATAACTATGTAAAATATATTTTAAAAACTAAAACTAAAAACAAAAACAATATAGAGAAGAAAGCAGCAAAATATTAAAGAGCACTAAAAAAAAAAACGAGTTCTGCTTTCAGCATAATGGCAATATTGGTATTCTGAGGGACTTTGTCACTGCAGAATAACTATATCCATTATGGGGCATGCAAAAAAGATGAGAAGGTCTCCAAGAATCCCCAGCACCACTACCACCAAAAAAAATAAGCTGGAGTCCACTTGGGAGTTGTGGGCCCATGAGAAAGGTGGAATGACTCTACATATTGATGCTAATACCAGCAGAGCCAATCAGATGGATCCTGCCATTGGGCCTATAGAATAAAGAATCACTGGGTCCGAAGCTCAGAGATTAAGATCAAGTAATGAGCTCATAATTAAAGACCACTAAGAATAAGAGGAGGCAAAAAGTTGTATATTTATAAAGAATAAGGGGGTAAGGATTCAGAAAAATAAGCAAACAAGAAAGAAATAAAAATAAACATAAAAAGAAAAGCAATGAATAGAAATCAAATAGCAAGGTATAGAAACAAGTCCAAATATATCAATAATCATAATAATCAGTAAGTGGACTAATTGACAATTAAATATTTTACAGACTAGACTAAAAAATTATCCAGCTATATGATGATAACAAAAGAAACACTTAAAAGACATGAAAAAGTAGAAAGTAAAAGGATGATAAAAGATATACTAGGCAAATATTAACTTAGATCTAGCCAAAAAAAAAAATCCATTATGAGATGGGGGAGGAAGGATTTGAACAATAACTAGATGATAATTGGAATTTTTTTTTCAAGTTTCAGATGGTATGTGATAATTCTTTAAAAAAAGCATAACAAGCTGAATAGAGATATTATGGATGAAATAAAGTGGATTTGCTTTAAAACAATTTGGGATGTGGGTTGAGGGAGTAATTAGGGAGTAGATAAAACAAGATTGGTCATGAATTGATCATTATGAAGCTGGGTGACAGATACATGGTGATTCATTATACTATTGCCTGCTTTTGAATATGTTTGAAAATTTCCAAATTTTAAGTAAAAACAAATAAATAAAATAACAAACTCATGGGATGTAGCTAAAGCAGTATTTAGAAAAAAAATGCTTACATTAGGGGGAAAAAAACCCAAAGCCTGAAAATTAATGAAGTAAGCATCCAATTGAAGCCTAAACCCAGAGAACAAGAGATAATTAAGACATGAACGAAAAATCAATGAAGTAGAAAATAAAGGTAGATTAGAGAAGAGAAAAAAAACCAAATTTTATTCTTTACAAAATCTGATAACTGATAAACTAAACAAAAATGAAAAAAGGGACATGACTATAGACAGAGCAGATGTAAAAAAAAGAAAATGAAGGACTATCTTTTGCCAAAAAATTGAAAACTAACACAAAATGGTTAAGTTCAAAATGGTAAAGAAAGGTATAAATTACTGAAAATGACTCACAAAAACTTGAACGATACTACGATCATTCAAGAAATTAAAGCAATATTTTATAAATCATGCCACAGTGAAAACTTGCAAGAAACAGATGATTCTAACCATTCTATGCAAATTCTTCCTGAGGATGGAAGAAGTACTCTTCAACTCATTCTATGAGATCTAGATACCCAAACTACACAAAGATATTACAAGAAAAGAAAATTACAAGCTAATTTCAATTATGAATATAAATGTAAAACTTCTAAAAACAATTAGCAAGTTGACTCTAACAAGATATAAAAAGATCATTATATCATAATCAATTTGGGTTGACATTAGAACATCTATTAATGTCATTCATCATATTAATAGATTAAAAGTGAAAATTATATGATCACCTCAGTAAATGCAGAAAGAGTATCTTATAAAATTCAATATTAATTCAGATAAGAATTCTTATCAAAACTTCCTGAACCTGATCGTTGATACACACTACCGTAAAATATTATGCTAAATGAAGAAGTATTAGAAATATTCCCTTTAAAATCAGTAACAAGCCAAAATGACCAGGATCATTACTTCTATTCACTGCTCCACTGTAAGTCCTTAGCTAGTACAGTAAGATAAGATAATTAAACATAAATTTTAAAAAATAAGAATTAGAACAAAGTAAGAAAAATAATGTTATTTGCACAGGATGTGACTGCTCACACAGAAAACCCAAAATATGTTGGCTGACTATAATATCAACAGGTAGGATAACAGCCAGTTATAAGATCATATAAAAATTAAATCAAGCTATAAACTGAAAATGTAATTTTCTAAAAAACGTAACAGCTAAAAGGTGTCTATATCTAGCAAAAATGTCCAAGAAATGTATGAAATTTCATTCAAAATCCCAACAAAGATTCTTGTGCAACATCAAAAACTAATTCTAACGTGTGTGAAATAGCAAAATACCTATGGTAGAGCATTCCTGGAAAAAAAAAAAGAAAGCATAAGGTCAAGGGACTTGTCCTACCAAATATAAAGACTTATTATAAAACTATACTCTATTATTGTTTTAAGAAGTAGCAATGCAGATGACTGGGGAAAGGAGGGACTACTTAATAAATGGTGTTAGGTCAAATGGTTACCCTTAAAGAGGTAAAAAATTCCGACAGATTAGGGGCTTAAATATAAAATGCTAAACTTTAAAAATCATTCTTAGAAGAAAAAAAAAAACAAGATTCTGCCAAATTTAAAACATACCTGCGTATGGAGCCATTCCTAATAGAGTGGGCATCAGGCCTCTGTAAAATCCAAGGAAACCGCCTTCCTTTTGAGTGAAGAGAAAGTAGATTACACGTGCTCATTATGGTAAACATCAAAGAACAAAAGCATATAGTATAATGAAAAAATTATTCTGGGACCCACCTTAAAACACAGATCAGTTTTCATTATTATTATTATTATTATTATTATTAATGTCAATTAATTGTAAATATTTAGATATTAAAATATTTTCCTAAATATAAAAGGACATGTAATATAAATGAGAAAAGTAAATATGTACCTTTGTATAAATTGTTTTGAATGCATGAATAATTCCTGTGTAAGTGTGTTCCCCTTTCACCTGGAATGCTAGGCGTACTCTAACCATGTCAAGAGGGTAAGTACAGATAACTGCTGTCATACCTGAAAAAAAGTAGAAACTTATTTGTACAAGAAAATTTTTGACACATGTATATCTCTTTCCTATCATTATATCATACCATACATGTCATCTACATGAAAGATATATGTATCTTTCCTATCATTAGTTGTGTTCTCAAATTTTTTTTTTAAATGTCAAAGCACTGTCGTTATTTTCTTTTTGGAATTTAGGGGGGTCAAATGTGGTGACAGAAAGAAATCTAACTATGGAAGGTGAACACACAGTGTAAATATATATATGCCTTACTGTTAAAGTGTACAGCTGAAACATTGGATTTCGTTAACCAATGTCACCATAAAAAATAAATAAATAAATATTTTAAAAAATAGAATTTAGGAAAATTTGTTATCGACTAAACATAATGAAAACATAAATGTCCAAGGTCATAGAAATTATTGTTTTAGGGATAATATCTCCTGATAAATAAATTTAATATTAAGTTATAGATATTCATCAATATATAATTTCAAATTCTATAAACTATCCAGCTATTTTCTTTTTAGGAATTTCCTGGTCTTTTATTAACTTGGTCCTGAAGAAGGAATTAAAGTCCTAGATATGTAAATCTTCAATTTATCATTCCCTAAAGTCTGGAAGAGAGGAAGTTAGGCCAGTTACTTTATCTGCCCCTTCTGCCCAATATTTATTAACAGAAAAACACTCTTGCTCAATTATTGATGGTGAGCAGTCTTCACTATGGCTCCCCTGAACAAGACTAAATTCTACCATATTCGTTCCTGATGAGTGGATGGCCTCATATCAGAGCAAATATTACGACTATTTCCCACACATTTTCATGCCGACTGCTCAGAGGATATTTGTTCTGAATGACAGAATGCGGAAAAGAGCCAGAATGATTAGATTAACTTATCTGTGATTTATGACTTCCCACAATAGCACTCCACCTTGCTCTGGATGGAAAATCCCCACCCATTTTAATGTGATGGTCCCTGGCCTCCCTTAGTGTATCTAACAGTGGCCCAGATGTTCTATTCTTCAACCTTTTAAACTGACCAGTGACTAGATATGGGAGTCTGTGTTTTGAAAGTATAGGGTTGTCTAATTGCCCAGGAACCAAATGCCTCAGTCTTAGGATACTATGTTCAATAGGAAACACCCTGCCTACCTTAGGAATAAATGCAATTTAAGGATAAAAATAGAGCTGAAAAAGCTGGTGACATTTGAAAAGAAAGGAAGGAATTAGATTTAACTGGTACTCAAAGCTTCTCTGATACAAAATATTTGGTCACATATTCCTAATTTCCTTGACATTTCCAGCACAGCGCAGATGCAGTAACAAAAGAAACTTCTTACACGAGAAGAGAAAGACACAAAGGTCTGGAGCTTATGTTGGAACACAACTCTTCTGTTTTGGTTATATACAGTTAAGTTCATTTAGTGTCTCATCCAGGGTCTGATGTAAGCCCACATTCTCTTCTTCGGTCTGGGCAAGTTTTTCTTCCAGGTCATCAATCGTCTTTTCCAGTTTTGTAACCATTCTCTCTGCAAATTCAGCACAGGTCTCAGCCTCTTTCAGTTTGTCAGAAGTTTAATTTCTTCTTCATATTTATCCTCCTTTGCAGAATACTTTTCAGAGGCGGCCTCCAGCGACTTCAGGTTGTTGGTGACATTCTTGAGTTCTTCCAGATCACCACATTTTAGTTCAGGCACCTCAGCACGGTCTCCTGCCCTCTCCAGCTCACCCTCCAGGATGACCAACTTACAAGCTACCTCCTCATATCTGTGGTCGGCCTCCTCTGCAATGCGCTTGGCCTCTTTGAGCTGCATGCAACTCCTGGATCTCCATCCTCTCCTCATCTTTCATGGCTCGGTTTTCTATCACCTTCATTCCCCTCTCACTTTCATCAGCAGCCTTTTCTGCCTCCTCCAGCTTCTGCAGGGCCGGGGTCAGTCGTTCTTGAGCCCTGCCCAACTCCTCCTCAACGAGCTGGATGCGTCGATTGAGAGCTACCACATCCCCTTCGGCTTTCTCGCGCCACTTGCGCTCGCCGTCCAGCTCCCACAGCAGGGCCTGCGCACGATCCTCTGCCTCGTGTGCCTGCTGCTGCAGCACCTGGATCTTGCAGTTTCACCGCCTGCAGGGAGTTGAGGCCAGCCATGGCGCGGAGGCACGGGGGCGCACGCAGCGGGCACTGGGCTCAGCTGGACTTGGCTCGGGTGAGAGCTGCAGCAGCCGCGCCCAGACTCCAAAGCCTTTGCCCGCGCCAGGGCCGCCCCCGCCCCCTGAGTTATATTTTAAGTTAAAAAAAATCTCTATTTTGGTAAAGATATATGTTATGTTCAATGTACGAAATTAGAAAATATAGACAGAAAAAAATTATTTATCCTTTATTAATAATCACTTAAGTATATATTCCAAACCTTTTATACATGTACATTTGCACACATGTAAACACACACACTTAAAACTTATATTGTAATTCTATTTTGCAAACAATTTTTTCTGCTTTACGTTATATTGTGAACATCTTTCCTTGTGAGAAAAACATTACCCGGATGTACTGTAATTTCTTAAAACAATCTTCTTAGATATTTAGGTTGTCTCCATTATTTACTATATGATATTATAATATCAAACAATGCTTTGGTTAATGCATTTGTGCATCATTTCTATTATGGATAAATTCATAAGAGAACTATCAGGTCAAAGGGCAAGGCTTTTAATAGAAATTGCTCTCCAGAATGATTGCGCCAATTTATAATGTCATCCATCAGAATAAAAGTTTTATTTCTCTTGTATTATGTAATTATTAGACAATTAGAATATGCAATTATTAGATAACTTTTCCAACGTTAGATGGGCAAAAAGCATTCTGTATTATTTTGGCTTGTTTCTCGTATGATTTTTTCTTTTTTGGTAGTGGTTTTATAACTTTGACAATCAGGGGTCAGTTCTCATCCACGACTGTGTAGATTTTTAAAAGTGGTTACCGAACTATTAATACATAGGTAACCAGTGTATATAGCTTGTTTGATGAATCTTCATCTTCATTATGTTTTCTGGACAACTGCACATAGACACACATGGACAAGGATATGGGACATTCCTTATTCTTTTGGCACAGATATCTTTGTTGAGCACATCTGGAGCTCCCATCTCCTTCATGGCAAATTTCTGGAACTCTTTGATTCCCCAAGAACACATTTCTTGAAGCCTACTCCATGGAGGCACTCGTTAATATTAACGCTGTTATTCTCTGGTCACTACCTTATGGTTGGCAGAAGGGCCTTTCATCTCACTACCTTTTTTTGAAGGAGCCATTCTGCTGGGCTCATGTCAGAAAGGAAGAGCTCAAGGTATTGTCATAACTTTTTTTCCCTATGTACATTTTAGTACTGTATTTTTAACATGATAATTTCTTGTTTTTATTACTCATACCAAATAAAAATATAATTTTTTGCCATAACCTTGACTCAGAATAGCAAACCACTGATGTAAAAGTGGCAATTTAAAGTGATTTCTATATTCTTGACCTAATTTAAATTTTTACATTTAAATTTTCTTTTAGTATTTGTTTAATTTTATTTAATAGACTTGAGATATCTTTCCCCGCTTACTTAGCAAATGCTGCTGTAATTGTGCACCATTTTTATCAGCCCAGATGGGACTCTAAACTGACATTCAGAGTTTGCTTCTCAGCTCTCCCAAGAAGTTTAAATCAGTTTGCCATTCCTTATATGTGAATGGGAAGAAAATGTTTTTTATGTTATTATCTAGGTATCTTTCATGGCATCTCTACCTGGGTGATTATACATTATTTCTGAGCTAAAAACCTATACAGCTAATATAAAGGTAATACTTAATGCAAACACATGCAACCCTTAGTTCTCTTGAGAATGACAAAAACGCAATTCCTTTAGACCAATGAACAAAAATTCAGTTTAAATAAGTAATGCAATTTAATTTTAAATAAAAGCAATACTTTGGATCAAGATTAGCCTAATGGTGACCAGAACATGTTAAACTAAAGGTACGAAAAGCTGATTCATGATTAGCTTATCTGTGGTTTAGCTGTAAGTGATATTTTAAACCTTCTTTTTTTAGTTTGCACATAGCAATAAAGACTGTCTACTATGTGCCAAGCACATGAAGCCAGAAAGTTAATATCCCCAGAAAAACATATTTAATACAAAGTGAGTTTGTTAGCTAGTTTAAATAGCCACAAGAACTAAGTCCCCTAGCACCCTGTTAACTATCTTAGAAATTACTTAACCATAGGCTTGTTAAACTGTGGGAAGGATAAATAACCAAGACAGCAGAAATAATAATAACATACAATAAGAGTCACAGGATATATAGCTTGCAACCCTGCACACTGAGATAACCTATTGACACGCATTGTTAATATGGCTTTCAGCCCACAAAGCAAATGACCACATCACTCTGTCCCTGAAATCTGACAAGAGGATGATGCCAGGAGGGAAGTAGATGACTAGAAGGTGAAAATTAACTGCTCACCTAATCAAGGACCAATCAGCGAGACTCACAAGCCCAAATCTCTTACTCATAATTTTTGTTCTATAAAACCTCTTGTCTGTAAACCATTTGAGAAGTTATGACTTTTGAGCATTAGCTTTCCCATCTCCTGGGGGGAGCCATTCATAAAACAACAGCCAGTCTTTCTCCACTGCAAAGCCCAGTATCAGTTCTCACTGACTCACTGTGCACACAGATGAGCACTGGATCTCTTTTGACAGAGCTAGGTTTCACACAGCATACCAAGAACTTTACAAATACCACCTCTAATCCTCACAAATATCACCAATGATCCTACAAGGTGAACATTATCATTTCTGTTTTACAAATAAGAAAACTGGCTCAAAGTAGTTAACCAAAGTTGACCAAATCCATACAGTAGTTTCTGTATCACTCATTAAGATTTGAAAGTGTTTTTTGGCTCATTTAATGACAATATGTTGCCTGCCCTATTTTCTTATTAAACATTCGCTTAGTACCTTCTAAACTTAAATTTTTAGTTCGGAAATATCATTAGTCCAGTGATTACAAGTGTCAATTCTCCACTGCAGTTTGATTGTAAGCTCTTCAACTGAGCTATTTGTTTTCAAGATATTTATTTTCAAACTATTTAATGTATTTTCTACTTACTAGTATTCAAACCAGCCATGTCTGGCAGTCATGGCAGTGACTTTTCCAAATAGCCTCTTTTAAGCTGAATCTAAACTGATATATTTGGTGTTCCTGAGACAAGGTTTGGCAATAACATTCATTTAAGTCACAATAAATACTTTATTGCGAGGATATTTATAAAACTACATATTCTTAAGTTTGGCTTAATATTTTGCAGCTTGTGCTGAAGATTTTGCAAGGACATTTTAAAAAATAAAATTAAGAGAGATCACAAACTACTTCCATCTTTACTGAAATGATTCACATTAAGAAGTTTAACAAATATAGAAGAGAATAAAAGGCTGACCATTTCAAGACTTGATCATGCTGACACAATTTGGTTAAACATCAGATTTTGCTAGGATTTTCCCAAATCATTACTATCCACCTTATTTTTACAACTTCTGTAAATTTGCACAACTCTTTTTTTTTCTATTCTCTAATCTGGATCACTTTGGTCTTTCCTTTCCCATTTGCTCTCTGTGACTCCAATTATTTCTTCTTTCCTTCTTGAATGTTTCAAGCCTTCTCATCTTCTTACTGGCTTTAAGTGGCTTCTCATGAAATAACTGGGAATTAACAAAGTAGTCCAAATGAAAAATTGGTAAAAATGAGTACATCCAGAATTTTGTAAAGATAAAGGAGGCATTAGCTTAAAAATTGCAAGACCATGAGTCTGGCTGAGGAACTGGCAAGAACCCCCCTATTATGGGCTTCACAGTATTCCTGGCATCACCTCTTCTTATCCCATAGCTTGAAATCTCACACAAACTTAATTTCTTTAATGTAATTTTTTTTCTCTGATTCAAGTTGGTTTTGCCCAAATAATGGCATCGTGACTCACTTGCTCCCTCCTCCCTCCATCCTCTGTAGGCCTGCTCCTTTAATCATTAAGCCTTAGGTCATAAGATTAAAGAAGCCTTGAGTCTATAATCATGAGGACACTAGGTTTCAGTTGGGCTTTAGACTGAGGATAATATCTTGGCTTTGGATGTGTTTCAGCCCCAGCTCCATCGAGGCAGAACTGCCACCCCACTAAGGAACTATGTCATGGAATCAGATGGATGGTGCCATGGTTGATTCTAGAACCGGATACAATGATTAATTACCTCATCCTCCTGCAGTCGTCCAGTCAGTAGCACCCATGACCCCAACTCCCTTAGTTTCTATGACTACTGATTTTTCCCTATATAATCTGTACTCCTGAGATACTTGGTGGGGTCAGGCCTTTGAGCAATAGCTTGCCTGTGTCTCTGCGACTTCCAGTTCTTTAATAAACACTTATTCTATTTAGCTCAACTCCCGTATCAGTCTTTTGGCTGAGTCTCGGTACAGGCAACACAAGCCCCAGACTCGGTTGCCCTCCAGTTTCAGCATAACCTAATTATACATCACAGAATGGTAAAAATAATGCCAATGATTACTGGAATGCTAAACTCATGATTTAGTTTTATAACTTTTTTCATTTTATTTCATCATGTTTTTATATGGTATATTTCTTTTAAATTTGAGCAGTCAACTCTTCCTAAAGAAAAACAAAACCTTTTAACAAGGATATAAAAATTACCCAGTTGGGTGTTTTTTCTTGCTGTTCAATATTCCTAAAAGCCATTTAATGATTTAAACGTAACTTTAAACCTTGGAATTTAGGGAAAGGGTTCCTACTAATTTTGCACTGATAAATCTTGAAAACTTTAATAATTTTAAATGTTTATCTTTAAAAAGAGAATGAAGTGATAAATATTCTCCTCATAATCATATTTTACCCTTCACTCTAAGTATAAAATTATGAAGCCCTCTACAGGGCTGGATTTAGACTTTTAGAAGCCCTAAAGATTATGACATCTTGCATTTTTCAAACTAAAGACAATATAACACAGTAAAGTAAGTTTGAGGATATGCAATCATGTTCTGATTTTCCTCATGATGACTATGTCAGTCCTTTAAAATATCAAATGTTCTTGCTTTGCTGGGGATCCAAGCATGGCATTGTCTACCTGTCAAGTAATCTAGCACTAGCATTATTTTCTTGGTTTGATAGCTTTACTAATTTCAGCTAATTTATTTTTTATTTTTAAACTATTTTTGACTTATTGTCAAAATTGGTCAAATGGTCAAAAGAGGCTAGTCAGACTCTATCACTAACCAGCTGTGTAACCGCACCCAAACTTAATTTCTTTAACATAGTGTTTTTCTCTAATTCAAGCTGGTTTTGCCCAGATAATGGCATTGTGACTCACTTGCTTCCCCGCCCAGCCCTTAGCCTCAGAATGCCTGCTCCTTTAATCATTAAGCTTTAGGACATAAGATTAGCCAAGCCTTAGGTCTATAATCATGAGGATGATAGGTTTTGGTTGGACTTCAGACTAAGGATAACATCTTGGATTTAGATGCGTTTCAGCCCCAGGCCCATAGAGGCAGAACTACAACCCCACCAACCACTGGAGCCAGGCCACAGGTACAGACTGGATGGTGCCATGGCTGATTCCAGAACCAGGTACAATAACCAACCCCCTCCAACAGTTCAATCAGTAGCACCCACAACCCCAAATCCCTTCATTTCCATGACTACTGATTTTTCCCTATATAATCTGTACTGCCAATCTGTACAGACACGGGGGGAGCCAGACCTTTGAGCAATAGCTGGCCTTTATCTCTGGGACTTGCAACTCTCTAATAAACTTTTTCTTTGCTGCAACATCTCTTCTTTGGTTTAGGCGTGCCCAGGCAGATCGACCCCTTTTTTGTCCCGATAACAGCTGTGTGACCTTGAGCAAGTTACTTAACCTGGGTTTCAGTCTCATTATCTATAAAATGGACATCATAAAAAGTAGTCATCCCAATTAGGGTATAAGATGATTAATATATGTAAATACCTAGAATAATATTTGGCACATAGTGTGGCAGGCTGACCCTGCCTGGCCATTTCCTGCTGGAACGAGTTCATTCCTGACTGCCCCCTACCCCACCTCAAAGACTCTCCAGCTCACATCTGCTGTCTCATGGCTTGCCGACCAATTCATGTTCTTCCTTATCTCTGAGGCTGTGTAGGAATAACAAGACTGTATAAAACTGCCTGTTATGTTAGTTACAATTGGGGCTCAGCCTTTGGATAGGAATCCGCTGAGCCGGTGCCGGCATCAATAAGCGCTGCTTCCTGCTTATAGCCTCGGTGTCCCATCTCTCCGTTCGAGAATCCTACAACAATAGTAAATATTATATCTAAGTGTTAGCTATTATTATTCTCCCAGTCTATTCTTTTTTAAGATATTCATTTTCCGACCCTTTCCTTTAAGAACTAAATCTTTGTCTCCTCTTTTTACCAAATTCCTCTACTCCTAATCTCTCTTTTCCTTCTCATCAATGCTCAAGAATTCAAATAAAAAAGAGAAGCACAATCAGAGGATTACTGGAGAGGAATATGCAACAAAATAGGAACTCAGTTTGACACTAATAAGGAATGACGTATCAGCCCAAGATGGAGGCGCCCATGTGCAGCAGGGGGCTCAGGCTGTGGGTGCTGTCCTAGAGCCGAGAACTGCTATGTACCTGGCATACCCTGCATACCTCTGCAGTCTGTGCCAAGAATCAGGTGGCCCAAGTCCAAGTGGGCAAGGGGGACAAGCAAGTGACCTACGAGGAGGCACACGCGCACCACCACATAGCCCACCGCAAGGGCTGGCTGGCTGTGCACACAGGTACCTAGATGGGGAGGACCATGCTGCAGAGTGAACAGTGGAGGATGTTTTTCTTCTCAAGTTCATGCTGGGCACCTTCCCAGGCTGCCTGGCTGACCAGCTTATCCTAAAGCGCTGGGCTAACTAGGTGGACAGCTGTGCTCTGATCTTGAGGCAGCTGCTTGCACACAAGTCCTAATTCCTCAATGGGCTACAGTAAGATTCTGCTGTCCCACTTCTACAAGTGTCCTGTGCATCTGCCCCTCCAAATTGTGCCCTCAAAGGTTGTGTATATCTAGGACAGTAACCTTTTTTGCATCAAGCTCTAGCCTGCAAAGGACAGAAACGTGTAAAAGGGGTGAAATAGAAATGGGGAAATATATCCCCTCAAGTCCAGAGGCTTCACTTTCAAAGCTGTGTTGCATAAATGGACTCTTCATGTTGAAAAAAAGAATGACATATATCAGTCATTCAGAGGGTGGTGACTGGCATTTTCAATTCATAAAGCTAATGTCTCCCATTTAAGACTTTTTCTGTCATACATCTCCTTACTATTCTACCAGCACTGCTTTACAGGAAGGCCAAAAAAAGCCCTCCAAGGGCAAATAAGAAAAATCAGAAAATACTTACCACAAATAGTGGTAGTGATAATTTTCCTCTTCCTCCATTTTATAACTACAATTCAGTACAAAGAGCAGAATATCTTCACCTATCAGGGCCCAAGGAAACTCAAACAAGTTGAAATGTGCTTGCAATTTTTGTGTATGTGCCAACTTTTCTTTTCCTTCAGTCATAAAACTGAGGACTTAGTGATGAATTCAAACGGACTGAAACTAAGAGGATGAAAAACCCCTAAATTCTCATCCTTTTGTTATCTCTATACTCTAGAACTATGAATTGTGGTACCCAAGAACATACTTTAATCAGCAATTAGATTTTGCTGATTTGAAAAGCTTAGAAATGCTTGACATTACCTCCCATAATCATTGTATGCTTAAATAAAAAAACAAAAAACCTCTGGTGGCAAATTATATTTCTAACCACAATACCAAAAACAGATAATCCTTGGTCATTAAAATTTTGGAGATTATATTCTGAAAATATGGCAAATATAATTTTTTATTCTGCTCCAGCAAGAAGCACGAAGGATTTCTTCACAAAAGAACTAACACTACAAGGAAGAGGCAGTAGAGGGAAAAGAGAAGTTAATATGAAAAACTGGATAATAAAAAATTAGACACAGGGTTGGAATAGAGAAGCATATCCTGACCCTCGTCAAGCTCCTTCTTCCCCAATTTATCAGTGAATATGAAAGCAGATTTGAGTTTTTAGAGATGGCTTTCGTCCCAGCTTATCACCATCCTTCCCTATCTGAGGCTACCACAGTGGGAGCAGCATCCAAAACTTATGACATATCCAGAAATTGAAGTTCATCTAAAAGCACATGGATTCTAAGTAAATACTTTAGACAAAGGAAGGGCTCCATGAAGTACAGATATAAAAGCTAAGACACAAAGCTAAGGAAATTGGTCTAGAGTAGATGTCGAAGGGAGTTCATTTCTACTATACCCTGTTCTTTGGAAGCAAATCACTGCTTCAAGCCTGATATTAAATATCAGCTAGAAATTACAAAGATACATCTGTCTATAGCTGTGCACGATCTCTGATTAGTATAGTAACTAAAATTATGCTCTTAGAGAATATTTAGGGAAAGATAATTATGACATTCAGGAGCCACAGTTGCAATCATTATTACACAAGAATAATTGTGTAAGTGACTGTGGATGCCTCTTGTACAGCAGTCTCATGTGGAAATCAGAGATCTCAGATAACTGCATGAGGTAAGTCTAGCCAAAGGGCTAGAAAGCAGATGTCTGAACATCATGCCCACCCCGTGCCCTATGCATGTACAAATCAGGCCTCAAATCAATTAATTAAGGAAAGTAAGTCTGATTAAAAAAAAAAAAAAATTCAAGAGTTGGACTATCAGTTCAGAAGAGCAATTTCTTCAAACATTTAGGAAGCCTGTTGCTTCTGAATTCTAGATCATGGCTCGAGGGGGATAGAGATCCCTTTTAAATATAAAGGTATCTGGGAAAGGTACCACAAAGCCTCCTTGAAATTCTCAAAAGAACAGTGTGCAACCTGTTCTAATGATCACTAGGCGGCACCATACAGCTATTCTAACTGCTAATGCCCAGCCCCTGCCCTGATTGGTTGCTATCCACATTATGTTGGATGTTAAGTATTTTGCATATCACCTCTACTTATAACTAAAAATCCCTGTGTTACAAATGAGACAAAAAGAGGAATTTAGGTGGCTGGCTGAACAACCAGGAAGATGATTATCTATGGCCATAATGTCTCCTACATTTATCCAAAGGTTTTTGTTGCCTTTAAGCCTGTTTAGCATCTTACCACATTCCTTTCCCCACCATACCACATATGTAGACCTCAAGGGCATCAGAACTACTAGAATGCTTAATTGCACATACTGAAAAGCAGGAGCCTATTCACTCAGTAAGGCCAAATAATCTATATGCTCTAGCCGCCCATTCCTCTCTCTTTGCCCCTGCTAGTACACATCAAGAGATGGTACCGAATTTTGGTTACAGGAACCTGACATAATCATGGGGTATGTCGTACCATGACTAAAGTAATAGTCAAAAAGTTATCCGAAATTCTACAAACCCTGTGATAACTACAATTAAGATTTTAATATATCACCTTCCAATGGTCTTATTTCCATTAGCAGAAATAAAAATTGTTAACTTGTTACAAATTTTTTTCTATGAATATTTATATAAGTATTCACTTTTTAAAAACCAAAATATGGTACTCACTTTGGCAGCACATATACTGAAAAACAAAATACGATATTTAACATTCTCTTTTGTAAACTGCTTTCTATTTATAATGTAAACATCCTTGTCAATAAATACAATTCTACAAAAAAATATATTAACGGATGTGTAGAATTCTGATATATGTACTTTTTTAAACCACTCTTCAATTGCTACATATTTAAATTAATTTTTGGTACAATAAATGAAACTACAATTAACATTTTTGTTGCTAAATATCACTATATATATCCCTACTTCTTCTCTTAAATAAATTCACTGAACTTAGTATATGATAGAGGTGGTACTTAAAATCAAGGAAAGGATAAATTATTGAGTAAATAATGTTGGCACAACTAACTAGTCATTTAGAGAAAAAAATTTATTCAACCCCTATATCATTCCTTATATAAAAATAAATATTAAAAAGATCAACATAAAAAATCAATATAAAAGTTTTAGTAGAAAACATGAGTAAATATTTTTAATCTTAGAATAGGGAAGGCATTTATAAAGACCAACCCATTTGGCTATGTAAAACTTCTATATGGGGGGAAACAACTTTTACATTATGTTTCTAAAAATCTAAAACTGGGAAATAAAATATTAGCAATATGTAACAGATAGAAAACTAATGTCCAAACTTCCAAACTCATAAAAATGAATATTTAAAAAATAGAAATAATTCGAGTCACAAAGTAAGAGAAATACAGTCAATAAAAATTTGAAAAGCTGATCAATCTTATTCATAATTAATTGCCAAATATTAAAAATTTGATAAGACCCAGTGTTGGTATGGTATGTAAGGGGAAAGGTCAATGAAAGCATTGTAGAGATCAGTTTGGCAATGTCTATCAAAATTTAAATACATATATCCTTTGATAGATAAAGTAATTTCCCTTCTCGAAACTTATTCTACAGATATAGTCATACAAGTACAATGTTATTTGTGAAACAAAACCTGAAAACTTCCTAAATATCAATCAATAGGAAAGTGATTAAATAAATCATGGTACATTCATATCTTAGAATATAACAGTTTTTTTAAAAAATAAGAAAGATCTATGTATTCAGAAAGATCTATGTATAGTCTTGAGAACTATAGAAGAAAAGTTCTAATCCTAGAGTAGTATTAGAAAAAAGCATACATAAGAAACTGCTAATAATGACTGCTTCGAGGGAGTGGAACTATTTTCATTGTATAGGATTATGCATTACTATAGTCATTACAATTTTTTGAAAGAAAAAAATAAACATTTCCAGAAATAGAATTGTCAATACGTTTTTCACATAGTTGTAAATTTAGATTATTTCTTGCCATTTCTTACTGTTAAGTACTCTTTTTGAGTTACGATATTAACAATTTCTTATATAATTGAGTATACAAAGATAAAAATGTAGGCTACTTAATCAGTCATATATATCACCTAAACCAAATTAAATATTTTAATAGAAAATAAATTTGTCAGAAATAAAATATACCTACTCTTACCTGCCATGGATCCAGCCATTAATCTGTGCACATGACCAGAAATTCCCAGCTTTGTAGTAATTAACTAGAAACCAAAAACATCAAATTAAATGATATTTTTTAAATGCTGCCCATTTCACTGTTTAATAATGAAGACTTATTTCAAAAGAGTTACAGAACTAGTATTAAATGTGAGTGACATAAGCACAATTATACAAAACTGGGCAGCGTTATATCACATCATAAGGAGGTCAGGTATTTCCTCTGTAGTCTCCGCTCTAATTTTGTACTTTTACAGAAGCAACCTAGCTTAGAATTACCAAATATATTATTCTACACATTGATGACCACAAATACTTAAAGTATGAATGGGAATAATAGGAATAAAGTACTTCTATAGGCAATGAAGTCTTGATATACTGATGGCATCAATTCTGACTAACTTAGAATACTGTCATTTTAAGATACCCTAGGAAGTTTAACATACTTAACCCCTTTCTGAGTTGTTTGAGGATAAATTCATTCCGCTACAAAAGAGAAACTTAATCAACAAGTAAGACAGGAAAAGCTGTTAACTTAGATCATTACATAAAAACAGACTCTCACAGTATAGTTGCACTATTTTATTTAATAAAAAAATCCAAAGCCATAATGTTCCTCTCCTATAACTGAGAAACAAAAAGCACATTAAAGAGCTATTAATATTTTGTGAATTTATAATTATCTACTTGAAGGATACTTTGGCTCTTCTTCATAAGTGCAAACATAAACAATTTATTCAAAAACGACTAACAATTACAGAATAGATAACTCCAAAACCAGTTATATTTAAAAATTTAAACTATCACAAGTCTTATTCCTTCAAAAAGGCATTACTTTATCCATTCATCTAAAGTAACTTTAAAGGCCAAAACAAATGCCCTGTCAACTAACTGTGATTATTCAAGGACACGAAAGAAGAAAACAAAATAAAAGTTCACCGTTTTATAATGCTCAAACGCCATAAACTGGATTGCACCATAGGGAAAGATTCGTATCATCATTGCACCATTCCCTTTATACAATCCAAGGTATCCTTCCTTTTGGGGAACAGCACACAATGCAGAAAATACTCCTATTTTTAGAAAGATTTTTAGAAGAAAAATGCTATTAAAACAGAGAAAACTATCTAAATTCAAATTTTCATGACAATCACAGATAAAGATTACTATGCCATTATTCATGATGTAATTTTGCTTGAGGAATTACATAAACAGTAATTTCTATATAACAGTTAAACCTACTTAAAATACATTATGGGTTCAAATTACATAAACATACTGCATGTAAAAATATAAAATCTATAAGTGATAGTAATTATATTTATAATTATCACAAATTATATTAAACTATAACAATCTAAAAAATATTAACAGAAACATATTCAAGGCCCAGATATTGTACTGCAAATGATCAACTCTATCTGGAAGGATCAAGAAAGTCTCCGAGACTGACGCTGATTCATCATGTACGGTTTGCTACACACGTATACCACTAAATAAATGAAACGAATAAAAAAACTATTAAAACTATTTAAATTTGGGGGCAAATTTTCATTATTAGGACTCTTTAATTAGTAATACTGATAAACAAAAGCAGGAGTTCTGATCCTATATATTGATATATTTATTATTCTATTAACTTATTTATTATTCTAATAATTAATTTATTATTCTATTAATGCTAATCGCTAATCCTATTTGCAGTTCAGACTTCCCATAAACATGTCACACATACTTCATTATTAAACTATTTAAATTCAGGTTCCTTTCCAAATTTTTCAAACAAAAATTTGATCTAATATGAAAGCAAATCACTAGGCTCATTTTGAATTTTAGAGTACAAGTAACCTTTTGATCCTTTCCCAGAAATTAAAATTGTAGGTACTTATTAACATCCAAGAAAAGATATACCCTAAAAGCATTATTGATAAGCAAATATCTAAATGGACAGTCTATTAAAAAGAATTATATTATGTATACATACATAGGTATGTGTATAATATGTAAAATTCTCCCAAAATACATGAATAATAAAACTAAGTATACCCCTTCCCCCAAAAAAGAAATTCTATTAAAGACATCATCCTTCTGGGAGAGAGGGTAAAAGTTAAGCCCTGTTTAATTTGATTCAAATGTATTTAGAATGACTTAGGGTAATCAAATTTAGAACAATGGCTATCTAGTAAGGACCAGAAGGCTAATGAGGGGAAGTACAGAAGAGGTTTCAACTGTACTGATAATGTTTTTTTCCGAAGCTCTATGTGAGTCTACATGTTTTATTATTCTTTAAAACTCTTTATCACAAACATTTTAAGAGAAACTATTACCAGAAATGAAACAGATATAGTACTTTCAAAAAAGGAAATCCAGGAAGCAAAGAGCAGGAAAGCGGGGCTGGAGAGGATAAGAAAATCACAATAAACACAAAACAAAATAAGAATGTGAGTGAACAACTCAATGATTGCAAAAAAATCTGAATGACAATTCTCTCTATTAAAAACCAAAGATTCTCAAATTCTGTTAAAAGGTCATATTTAACTACATGCTTTTTACAAAAATCTCACCTAAAACAAAATAACAAAAACAGATAAAAAATGGATGTTAAAGGTTTTCAAATGGCTTTCGAATATCTACTGAGAAATCGTATTGTTTTTTTTAACTTCAACCTATAGCCTGCACTATTTTTACTTTGGGAAATTGAGATTTTAAAAAATAATTAAAAATTTTTTTCAATTACAGTTGACATACAATATTATATTAATTTCAGGTGTTCAAAATAGTGATTACGTACTTATATAATTTACAAAATGATTGCACTGATAAGTCTAATACTGACCTGACATCATACATAGTTATTGCAGAGATTTTCTTTATGGTATAACACTGGACCAATTTTTGAAATGTTACAGAACTGTTTGGAAAGAATATGTCTTCTCTGCAGAGTGCAAAGTCCCCTGTGTATCTGTTATATCAGGCTTATGTGTTATTTAAATCCTTCTCTGTATCTTTACTTACTTTATCAAACTAAGAGTAGAAGGAACTAATATTTGGTAAAATATAAACATATGTTTGCATATGTATTTATTAGCTCTGAAAGTAAACGGAAGAAACTTGTAAAAATGCTTGATTCCAATGAGGGAGTAATGGAGGGAGAAAGACATATGCTTTTGTATTTTTTGAATTATGAGCTTGTGAATATATTACACATTCAAAAATTAAAGTAAATAAAATGTAAAAAAAACCCAAAATTAAAAGTAAAGACTTTTAAAGAATCCTATTATAATTTATCTACTATTTTTATATCACATTTGACTGTGTAAAGCTAAATAGAGGTCAAAGATTTGTAGTATATCACAGGAAAAAATTCTTTACACCAACATTGCAAATTGAGGGAAGGAGAAATCCTAATTACCATGCTCCTTCCTTTTCATTTGGCCACAATAATTTTGACTCAAAATAAAAAGTAGTTTTTGATGCCTTGGAAGTAATGTCCCATATTTTGTAAAAGAAGCTAAAGTAGAAGTTTTAATCAATAGCACATCTTCATCTTTAATTTGACTGCAAAAATTCATGCTTTAAAAAGCAAAATTTTAAAAACTATCTTATGTTCTTACGCATACATATAAAAAGGGAGGTACCTAAAATGTCCAAAGACATTTTTAAAAGAAAATTTAAAAATCCAACACCACCTTCTTTGTTTTTGGCTTGTCTATTTTAAAGCTACATGAAACTCTATATACCACACCAACAGTTCATTGTTGCACTCCAGGAATTCCAGCTCAAATTTTGCATGCCTTGTAGGGTACACTGCAGCCCGTAGCATGCAGTCCTGGAGAGCGTGAAATCTAATGTGAATATGTAATCTAATGATTACAAATCAGGAAACAAAACAACATACATCAGCATGGGAAGGAGGTTAAAGAAATAAAACAATCCTGCTTGGACATTCACATGGTGGGTCATTGTGAAGCACTCCAACATATTGGATAATATAATTCATCTCCTTTCGCCCTCAATGTAGATAACAAAAGAGAATCATTTCCTTCTTTCGAGTTTTATATAATCTCAATAACTTCAAAGGTCTGATTCTTTCTATACATGAGCAGTATAATGTGAAGATACGGAATTCATTGCTAGACAGAGATGGTAGCAATTTTTTTCTTTTAATTTTAAGTACAGATTTAGTACTTAAAATATTGAGAAAATGAACTATGATTAATATATAACATAAATATCCATTCCATTTTTTGAGAAAAACCACATTTTAAAAACCTAATTGGAAAAGTAATTGATTCTTATTCACTCTGGTAACCATCTTTCTTACACAGTGATGTTGCATAGATCATGCAGAGAACACATCATTCCTATCTACTGAAGCATGAAACTGTAAAGCAATGGAGGGTATAAGTTAGCTGCCTTAACCTAATTTTTTTTTTTGGTCTCTGTCCACAGTAATTTTTTTTCTTTTAAATCTTTTTCCCCTCTAATTGAAAAAGTAATATAAGTTCAGTATGTATTACAAATTAGCTTAGAGGAAAAAAATTTTCTCTAAATCTCACCACTGAAAATTAACCGCTTCATGTTAATGTTTGCCCTTCTATCCTTTTGTCTAAGCACATGTTTATTTATATAAAATGCAATATGATTCACCCATCTTGAAATATTTTTCATTTAATACATTATGAATATTGTTCTTAGCCAATTAATATTCTTTTATAATATTTAGCCAATAAATATTTTTTATTAACATAAATAATACTTTCTTTTATATATACATCTTGAGCACAATTCTGATTAGCACTTTCTTAAAATAACCTCCTGGAACTAGAATTGCAAGGCTAAAGAGTATATCTCTTTTTTGATACATATTACCAAAATGTCCTCCAAAAAGGTTATTAAAAATTCTTACTCTGACCACTGATACATTGTTAGTGTCTATGTTAATTAAATGGCTGATTTTTATGTTTGTAAGGAAGAACTAAAGGCTTGATATTTTTTTAACAATGCATATATACTGACTGCATTGGATTCTGCTTGCACTAAGATTTCTAGAAGGCATGTTTAACAGTGTTTAAAGGAATAAACCTTATCTCCATCACTGATTAGATTTTTGAAAAAATCAGGTGGAGCTGTTAATGTGTCTGTGAAAGATGTGACACATTAATCCCAATAAACAAACAGTATGTATTTCAATGATTCAAAGATTTTGGTTTAGAGGATACCAGTACCCTAATACGATAATGTATAACCACTATTACAAATGAAAATATTAAAATGGATAAGAAAGACATCCTTGCAAAATTTGCCCCCAAACTTGAACTTCCTTTTTGTCTTCTTTCCACTATAATTCAACTGAAAACCAAGATGGGTAATATTTTCATTCAATTTTAGTTTTTAGCTTCTATTAACTCACCTAAGTGTTTGTAATGGTGATTGTGAGCTTGTAATAAAACCTTTACTCGATCCAAAGGAGCAACTGTTGTTTTTGCACAGCATCCAGCAATACCTAAAAAAATGTTAAGAGGTCAGGAAGAAATTGTATACCATTTATTTCCAGATGGAAATCATTATTTGTTCAGCTAACACACCCTGTGATCTCCATGGGTGGAACTGCCCAGTAGAAGGGCTATGTAGATGACTGGCTCTCATTCCTTGTAACATGATAACTGAATATATCATACTTAAAAATAAGTTTTAAGAATGTAAATCTGCCCCCTATTACCTGATGAACACCAAGAATCTTGCTAAATGTGGTTATGGAAACAGACACTTGAAGGTATTTACTCAACTGTAAGGCTGTTTGAAGTAACCTCCTCTTCTTCTGCATAACTTTTGCATTAAAATAATGAACTTTTACCCCAAAGTTCATTCATTCATTCATTCATACATTCAGCAATTATATATTTGGTCCCTACCATATGCCACTATGCAGACATGTGGATGACAGTAAAGTGCATACATACAGGCCAGCCCTACTAGCTTGGCATGCTTCTAAGGTAACAATATATACTTTTTGCTATGTTGTTTGTGTCCCGCCCCCCAAATTCATATGTTGAAAACTAATTTCCAATGTGATTGTATTTAGAGGTGAGAATTTTAGGAGGTAATTAGTGCCCTTATAAACTAGGCCCCAAAGAGACCTCTGACCCCTTCCACCTTGTGAAAACACAGTAAGAAAGTGCTGTCCATGAGGAAGCAGGTCCTCACCAGACACTGAATCTCCTGGCGTTATGATCTTCAACTTCCCAGTTTCCAGAACTACGAAAAATAAATGTTCGTTGTTTACAAGCCACCCAGATTGTGATATTTTTGTTACAGCAGCCCGAATGAACTAAAACACTTTTGTAAAGTATCCTACATGTACAAATGCCCACACACTCTGTGATCTCTGATTTGGTTTCCATTAAAACAATGGAGTTGACTTTCAATGGGGTTATATCTGATAAACCTAACACAAATTGAAAATATAAGTTGAATATGCATTTAAATTAAGGGTGAATTTTACTCTATATAAATGATACCTTAATAAACCTGATTTTAAAACAATATTGCTATGTAAAGAAACAAAAAACAAAGAAACTACACAAACTTCTAAAAAATAAACAACTTAATCAAGATTCCTTTGCAGTTTTCAGTATATGCTGTCTCCAATTCTTTTCCTCTTTTTAATAGGTTTTGTGTAATAAATAACTGTAAGATATATAGAAAAAAGTACACAAATCATAAGTATGCCTATTAATGAATTACATACTACAAGGTGAATACATCCACGTAAGGACCACCCAAATCAAGAAATGAAACATTATCAGCCTCCCCACATTACAGTCCTTCTTCTGTACTCCCAAAATCACTATTTGCCCCTCCTTCTCAGAGACAACCAATCAGCCTTCTGACTTCTAACGACATGGACTTAGTTTTCACTGTTTTTGAACTTTATATAAATAAAATCACACAGTATGGCTTGCTTTGTGTCTGACTTCTCTCCAATATTATTCATCCACTGTTGCATGTGGCAAGAATTAATTCATTTTCAGTGCTGAACAGTATTTCATTGTGTGATTATACTATATTTTAGTTATATATTCTAGCAGTAATGGGCATTTAGGTTGCTTCTGGTTTGGGGCTACCATGAATATTTCAGTCAGGAACAGAAATATATACGTTGGTATATATCTAGCATTGGAAATATTGAATATGGCATACAAATGTTCAGTTTCATAGGTAACTACTCAACTAGTTCCCCAAAGTGGTTATATCACTTTACATTAGTACCAGCAGAATATGAGAGTCCTGGTTGCTATCCTCGCCTACATGCACCATGACTCTATTTCAATATCTAGTCAATATCATAAAATGTAACAAGTCTAAAACTGAACTCCTCATCTCCTCCATCATGAAAGTTGCTCCAACTACAGCCTTCCCATAACAGTCAATGAGAGCTTCATCCTTTCAGTTGCTCAAACCCAAATATGTCTCCCTTGACTTCTCTTCCTTATTCCATCTCTAGTCTGTGAGAATATTATTTGTTCGATCTATATCTAAATCACAATTTTCTACCACCTCTCCTGTTAGTAAGCTGATCCAAGCCACCATCCATCATCTGAATTATTGCAACAACCTCTAAACTGGTCTCCTTACTTCCATATTTACCCTCCTATGGTTATTCTCACCAAGAAGCCAAAGTGATCATTTTGAAATATATCACATCATCTCACTTCTCTGCTCAAGACCTGTAATGGTCTAATTCACTACTTCACTCCAAGTAAAAATCAGAATCTTTACAATGGTATGTGAAGCCCTTCATTTTCTGCCTCCCTTTACCTCTCCAACCTCTTTCCTCCATCAACAGCATTTGGCTCCAGTTACATAGGTATCGCTACTTTTCTTTGAACAAGCCAGGCCCTCTCCTACTTTGACGCCTTTGCTTTAGCATTTCTCTCCCTCTGCCTGAAATGCTCTTACTTAGACATCAACTTGCTAAACTCTCTCACTTCTTCAAGTCTAATCAAATGTAATCCTCTCAATGAGGCTTAACACAACCTTATGTAATATGCACCAATTAGCCTCTCCATTTCCTTGTCCACTCTCCTTACTTCTTCCAATTGCATTCATCATCTCTAACATACTACATAACTTACTTTTTTATTTTGTTTATTGTCTTTCTCCTCACAACTCCCAACCAATGTAAACTTCAGGGTCTTTGTTTTGTTCTCTGATGTGCGATGAGCATGTAGTGGGCACATAGCAGGCACTCAGATGTTCCTTGTATAAATGAATGTCCTTTTCATCAGTAGAACAAAATAACTAAATTCCTAATACTACTGCAGTATACAGATATTATCTTTCTACAAGTCCTCATAATATCAGATTTTTAAAAATTCCCAGGCTTAACAAATAATTGAGTTGTGACAACCCAGACAATCAATTAAGCAGGGGTAGATATTGAAATATCTCATTATGGGAAGACAGAGGAAATTTCTGAGAGACAATATGAACCTTCTGGCCCCACAGTCACACAAAGTAGAGCGGCACTTGCCAAGTAGCTAGCTATCTGTTAAGCAACTGTGACAGAGTTGGAGCCAGTTTTGGTTGTTGACAGTTTTGCACAATTTCCCAATCATTTTTAAAAAGCTGAACTCCAGTATTTGGTTTCTTTTAGGCAAACAGCAAAATCCAAGGCTATACTAGGCCATCCATGGTTTTTAAAAAAGAAAGAGGTGCCAGAATGTTTCACTGAAACCCTGGGGTCTTTGTAAGAGACTTCTCTCTTTTCCCTGCCATCCAAACCTGAAGAATGGGTGCCTGGTTCAGCCCTTCCACGTCCTCAGCCGCTCCACGGCAGCTAGAGGCCTTTCCTCCCCAGGACCCTGCTGTCACTAGCCGAGTGATTATTAATTAGAAAAAGGTGACAGTAGGTCAAGGTAAACATCTGGCAGAGCATTGAAGCAGCTATTGCCCAAGAATGTCAGAACGGCCGCATGCATCCGACCTGCTCCATCCAGGTCCTGTCCCTGCCATCCGAGTGTGGCCGCGTCTTCTCGGCAGACACCCACCTCCCGCCAGAAAGGAGCGCAGCCAGTAGAAATCGCGGCGGGCCGTGGGCCCTCCTGCTTGAGGCATCGCTGGAGGGGAGTCGGC
The DNA here is from genome assembly GCF_902729225.1 of Pteropus medius. Taxonomy (NCBI): domain Eukaryota; kingdom Metazoa; phylum Chordata; class Mammalia; order Chiroptera; family Pteropodidae; genus Pteropus; species Pteropus medius. The sequence continues at coordinate 43,220,486 of NW_024344378.1, forward strand.
TGCTGCCAGGGCCGCCGTCGTCGCCGCCGCCATCAGGACCAGAGCTGTGTCGGGAGCTTTAGTCGCCGATTTACAAACCAAGAGCCGGGGTCTAGGACATCTGGGGCTGACAGGCTGGTGCAGATCGCTGTGCGGGCGGGGCGGGATACCACGGGCGGCGCGGCATGATGGCGTACGCCAGGGGCGGGGCCAGGGGCGAAGCGCGAGTCTCAGAAGCTGGTCGCCTCCCCCACGCAGCCTCACCCCACATCCTGACGCCTGCGTTCGCTTTCACGCCTCTTCTGTTGACGCGCTAGAAGCGAAGCGTGGCCAGTGGGAAGGTCCCGGCAAAACTCACGAACTCAGAAAGCCCTCTCCTGTCCATTGACTTGTATTGGCAATTGACCTGTAACCGCCCATGGGGCAGTCTTCTGACTGTTGTAGCCGCCAGCCCCAGGAAGACACAGGACCACCAGAAATCAGTGAGTTATACTCTTTATTCAGCTAGCTGGGTCTGCCAGGGGTACGCAGACCCAAATTAAGCAGCCCGGAAATGTAGAGGTACAGGGTTTTTAAGCCCTAAATCCCATTCCTCATTCTGTCTTAACACAAAAGTCTATTTTTCTTCAGTTTACTAACTGTCAACCCACAGGTAGGTTGTGCAAGCGGGGGTACAGAAGCAGAAAGTTTATTGTTAGAATTTCATGTTCCCATGGGCTATAGCCTATGTTCCCCTGGGTGATAGCCAAGCAGTAATTTTCCAGCCAGCATATGACTTGCCTAAGGTGAACCTTTCCAAAACCAGCCTTTGGTTGCTGACTCTCCAGTAACCTCTGAAATTGCACCATGTCCTACCAAATCAGCTGTCTTCTCAGAGCTCCTCACTGAACCTCAATTTCTGCTCTCCCTAACCCCCCACTAAGCTTTCACTCCACCCCTATCACCTCTGCCACAGAAATATTGCTAAAGCAGATTCTTTCTTTGGAGCCCTCCCTACAAATTACATAAATACTTTTTGCCTGGTGAGGCCTTTCCAAATCTGTGCCTTTTGCTTAGCTCTCAAATACCGCGGAGCTCTACTCCCCAACCAACCCCAAGTCTGCCCTAAAGCCTTAGAAACTCCCAGTTCCTACTCCCTGGCCCTTTGCATTCCAAGACTGTTTCTTAACCACTCCTTCCTTATAGGCACTATTTCTAACTATGAGCCCCTCATCCCTTCCAGCCTGGGCAAAATTCATTCCTAGTCTTTGTGACTCAAGTTGTTCTGAATTTTTGTCCTCTCTTTCAGAAATTACATAATTTTCCACAATACTTACTCCAACCTTCTCTTACTGACACTGGTCTCCTCTTTCTCCTTCCATAGATGCCTCTGCAAAGTGTTTCTAGCCACATTTCATCACTAATGATGAGTCCAGATTTCAAGTTTATTTTCTTCATGTTCCCAATTTTCAATTTCTACCAGAAAATATAGGCCCATATAATATCATTATTTTTCTTTTACATGTGAAGAATCAAAAGCTCCCCAAAGTAGGGATGATTGCACATTATGAATGTAATTAATGCTACTGAATTGTACACTTAAAAATGGTTAAAATGGTAAACTATAGGAAGTATATTTTATCACAATAAAAAATACAAAGAAAAAGCCCCTAAGGTTTTTTTATGTTACAAAGAAAAAGAAATGTCTGTATTTTTATATTACATAACTAGCAAAACTGCCCCAGTTCCTAGTTTTAATGTGTATTTTTTTTTCTCCTGTCCTATAGGCTGTACTGGTACACCTCTTCTCATCCAGTTCCATTCCTAATGAGATGCACCTTACAGGTTTAATTTATCACTCAATGGCCCCACCTCCAAAACTCAATCCAGTGCTCACTTGGGCAGCACATATACTAAAATTGGAACAATACAGAGATTAGCATGGCCGCTGTGCAAGGATGACCTGCAAATTTGTGACGCATTCATTCCATATTTTTGAGTTGCTATAAAGTAAATAACTTGGGCATTCTTGATACTTGAATATGGAGTAAGTGAACAAGGAAAGGAAATAACAATGCGCTTTATAAGAACTGTATGGTAAAGTGGAAAATGCAGTGTCTTAAATAAAACTAAAATCGCCATAAAAAAAAAAAAAACCTCAATCCAGATCAAGGATGAAAAGTTGATCTAGATGATAACTGACAAGTCTAGTGATTTAAACATCCAAGTATTTCTTCTCTCTCTACTCAGCTGGTGTCTACTAAACTGCCCAACCTACAGATGTTGAAGTGTCTTAGGGCTTAGTCCATGAGTCTCTTCTATAATTACACTCATTCTTGGAGATTTCATCCAAGCTCATAGTTTTAAATATCATCTATGTAGTGATGACTCCCAGTCTCCAGCCCTTCCCACTGACTACCCAACTCTTTTTATGTTTCTAACATCTCCACCTGTATATCTAATTGGTATCTATTTTATCCTATCTAAAACTTAATCCTCATCTTTCTTTGCAAACATGCTACTCCTACAGCCTTCTCTTATTTCATTAAATAGCAACACCATCCTCTGTCTACAAACCTTGATTAATTTCCTGGTCTCCCTGCTCTCTCATGCCCCCTACTGTCTATTCTTAACATGGCAGCTAAAGCAATCCTTTAAAACCTACAACAAATCTTGTTACTTCTTATCCCCAAACCCTTCAATGGCTTCACATATCACTTAGAGAAATTCTTATAACAGTCTATTGGTTTCCTATTATATCTCTGGCCTCAACTCCTAGGACTCCCTTCAGTCACACTAGCTTCTTTATTCCTCATAAATACCAGTCATGCTCTCCTCCAGGCTTTTGCACATCCTGTTCTTCCTGCTTGTACTACTTCTCTCTTAGGTGTTCCTCATTCTCTCCCTTCCTTCAGGTAGTTACATAGATATCACCTTTCCAAGGAGGCCTTCCCTGGCTATAATATTTAAAATTACCACCCATTCCAACCTCATCTCTACCAAAACTCACTCTCTCATTTCTCTATTTTAATTTAAATTTATTTCCACAGCATTTATTGGCATTACACACACACACACACACACACACACACACGTATGACTTATTTCATATGTAAAATGTTTTCCTTATCAGTTTCTCCCCACTAGAATGTAAACTCTATGAAGTTAGGGATTATCCGTTTTGTTCATTAGATATGTCATTTTCCACCATATAGATGATAAATGATGCAGAACTACTTAAAAATCAGTCTTTTTTATCTCTCATTTTTAGGATAACTACTAGCTAGAGGCTAAAGAAGTGTAGAAAAAACAATCCCCTTTCTCAAAGAATGTATTACTTAATGAGATGAATGTGAACTTAATGGTAAAGTAAATATAATACATAAATAAAACGTGGGGATACAGAGGAAAGGCAGACCATATTTGTTAGTGGTTATCAGGAAGAGAGGGAACTGAACTGTCTTATGACATGGCTAAGCATGTGCCAAAGCAAACACACAAAGACACATTAAAAAATTGAACATATTCAAAGAACAAAGAGTAGTCCAGTTTGTCTCTCTTAAGATCCTTGAGCCCTTCCTCGTGACTCCTCAACACTTGTATGGCAGGTCACTGAGGAATAACATTAGAGAAGGAGAGCAAAGTTATACCATGAACAGTTTTAATCTTGGTCTAAAGAGTTTAGACAATTCAGTGGATAATAAAAAATTGGTGACAGCTATGTTTTAGAAAATTAATCTGAGAGATTAATAGGATGATTGGGAAGGCAAACACTGATAGATCTGACAACAAGGAAGACAGTTATGAAGTTTTATCAACAATCCAGAGGGCTGGTGCAAATATGAAAACATTGTGATCGGAGAGAAATAGAGGAGAAAGCATCTTCTAGGCTTCCTAAGGTATGATATGTGGAGGGCAAGACATAGGAAAAGTCAAAGTTGCTGCACAGTTTTTTGCTAGGATGATTAAGAAACTTGATAGTAGCATTAACAGAACAGGGAAGACAGAAAGAGGAACTGGTTTAAGGTACAGAAAAGGGTTAGTGATGTTGGCACAAACTGTAAAGATGATGAAAACATACAAAAGCACCAAAGGACAAAGGTTTGGTAAATATATTTTTTTAAACATAGACAATATTTGAATACCATATCAATCATATATAACAATAACTACCTAAAAAGCTTTCTTTGAAAGCTTTCCCCAACCCACACATATTCTGACATTTTATGAAACAGGGAGGAATTGGCGTGCCATTTTAATAAACATCATTGACCCTATTAAAAGAAGAAGATACAAAGAAATGGAAAGATATTCTGTGTTCTTGGATTGGAAGAATCAACATAGTTAAAATGACCTTATTACCTAAAGCATTATACAGATTTAATGCAATCTCCATCAAAATCTCATCGGCATTTTTTAAAGAAATGGAACAAAAAATCACCAGATTTGTATGGAAGCACAAAAGACCCCCAATTGTCAATGCCATACTGAGAGAAAAGAACGAGCCTGGAGGCATCACTCTGTCCAACTTAAAATTATACTACAAAGCGACAATAATCAAAACAGCATGGTATTGGCAGAAAAACAAACACACGGACCAGTGGAACAGAATTGAGAGTCCAGAAGTAAACCCATATTTATATGGGCAAATAATGTTCAACAAAAAAGCCAAAAACATACAGTGGGGAAAGGAAAGCCTCTTCAATAAATGGTGCTGGGAAAACTGGAAAGCCACCTGCAAAAGAACGAAACTAGACTGTTGTCTATCACCACACACCAAAATTAACTCAAAACGGATTTAAGACCTGAATATAAGACCTGAAACAATAAAATGCATTGAAGAAAACATAGGAACTAAACTCAAGGACCTTGGACTTAAAGAGGATTTTATGAATTTGACCTCAAAGGTAAGGGAAGTAAAAGCAAAAATAAATGATTGGGGCTACATCAAACTAAAAAGCTTCTGCTCAGCAAAAGAAATCATCATTAAAGTAAAGACACAACCATCTGAATGGGAAAATATATTTGCAAGCAACACCTCCGATAGGGCCTAAAATCCAAAATATACAAAGAACTCATACACCTTAATAACAACAAAAAAAACAAAAGATCCAATCAAAAAATGGGCAGAGGACCTGAACAGACACTTCTTCCTAAAGGACATACAAATGGCCAACAAATATATGAAAAGATGCTCAACATCGCTAGCTATTAGGGAAATGCAAATCAAAACCAAATGAGATACCATCTCCCACCTGTTAGAATTGCTATAATCAACAGGACAAGTAATAACAAATGTTGGAAAGGCTATGGAGAAAAAGGAACCCTCATCCACTGCTGGTGGGACTACAAATTGGTACAGCCACTATGGAAAACAGTATGGACGTTCCTCAAAAAAAACTAAATATTGATCTACCATACGATCCAGCAATCCCTCTACTGAGTATTTACCCTGAAGACTTTAAAACTCATATCCGAAAAGATATCCAAACACCAATGTTCATAGTATCATTCATGGTGGCCAGGACGTGGAAGCAACGGAAGTGTCCTACGATAGATGACTGACTAAAAAAGCTGTGATACATATATACAATGGAATATTACTCAGCCATAGGCAGAGACAAAATACTGCCATTTGCGACAAAATGGATGGACCTCGGGATAATCATGCTAAGTGAAATAAGCCAGACAGAAAAAGTTGAAAATCACATGATATCACTTATATGTGGGATATAAACCTAAAAGCAACAAATGAACAGGACAAACAAACAGAGACTCAGGGACATGGACAATATACTGGTGCTTATCAGAGGGTAGGAGGGAGGGAGGAGGTAGACAGAGTAAAGCGGGTCAAATATGTGGTGACAGAAAGAAATCTAACTATGGGAGATGAACATACAATGTAAATATGTGTGTGCTTTACTGTTAAAGTGTACAGCTCAAACTTATTGGATTCTGTTAACCAATGTCACCATAAAATAATTAATTAATTAAAAATAAATAAATAAATAAAATTCACGTTACTTTAAAATAAATAAATAAATAAATATTGTCATGGACCTTAGCTATCTTCAAGTCTTCTATTAGTCTCTTTTAGACCACAGATTTTTAACTTTTATTTACTTATATTTATCATGAATAAGCATCATATATCACAGGTGCTTCATTAATTTCAATAACTCTGTAGTCATATATAAATTACCCCATATATAACATAGAATAGTTCTTTTAGTAAAGAACTTATCCATAGACAGAATTTAAAATATTTTAGATGCTATACAACTTCATGGGAAATTGAACATCTCATTTCCTCCTATGTGTATAAAGTATGGCATTTTAGTGTATCAGAAGAAATGCCATAACAATTTCTAAAATGATACACAAGAAACTGTCAGCAGTGATTACCTCTCAGAAATGAGATGGATAAAGGATGGAGGAATTGTGCCTTTCACTTTTCATTGCACACTTTTATATAGTTGGATTTTTTTAAAAGCAGACTCTGGTTATATTTTTGAGTATACATAATTAGATCTTAAAAAATTGAATGAGATAAGCACAATTGTTACTATTTTTGAATCTAAAAATAATATTAGATATTCCTAAGTTGTGACATCAGATTTCCATGGCTAGCGTGCAAAAGGCAGGTGTAAAGTTTGTGAACATGAGGTAAAGGTTAATCAGGAAAGCAGGGATTTTAGAAAATCACTTCATGTTTCTCTTTTATTTTGGCTTTAGTAATCTGGTATTTTTAAAAATGAAAACTGACATTTTCTGGTTAAGTCTTTTTATAGTTCATGAAATCTGTACATTAAAATTTTAACTGTCTACTTCTCTGCTTAGTAGATAAGTTATGATAAGGACTTACTAAGTATCTGATCTTCAATTTCTTTTGGGGAGGTGGAATCCCCTATATTATTTACTTATTTTATTTTGTATATTTATTTAAACATTTTTTATTTTTCAATTACAGTTGACATTCAAATTATATTAGTTTCAGGTGTATAGCATAGTGGTCAGATATTTATGTAGCTTACAAAGTGATCCCCGTAGCAAGTCTAGTACCCACCTTACAGCATGCATAGTTATTACACTATTATTGACCATATTCTCTATGCTGTACTTTACATTCTCATAACTATTTCATAACTGCCAATTTGTACTTCTTAATTTCTTCACTCTTTCCTCCCAGCTTCACAACCCCCCTTCCATCTGACAACCATCAGTTGGTTCTCTGTATCTATGAGTCTATTTCTGTCTTTGTTTATTTCGTTTTTTAAATTCCACAAATAAGTGAAATCATATGGTATTTGTCTTTCTCTGACTTATTTCACTTAGCATAATCCCCTCTAGGTCCATCCATATTGTCGCGAATGGTAAGATCACACTCTTTTTTTTATGGCTGATTTATATTTCGTTGTATATATGTACCACATCTTATTTATTCAATAATCTATTAATGGACACTTAGTTGCTTCCATATCTTGGCTATTTTAAATAATGCTGCAATTCAATGAACACAAGAAAGTAGATAGCCTTTCAAATTAGTGCTCTGAATTTCTTTGGATAAATGCCCAGAAGTAGGATTGCTGATAGTTCTATGTTTAATTTTTTTATCTTCAGTTTCTAGTCTGTAAAATATGAGTGATCCTTCCTCCCAGACATAAGGTGAATATCAAATAAGATCGTTTAAGCATAGTATCTACCACTGTGCTCAGCACATAATAGGTACTATATTTCTCTCTCTTCCTTAGTATGTGCATTACTACACCTGCAGAAAAGATTATTATTTATTCAGTTATTAAACATATGCCAAGCATTATGCTAGGTGGTCAAGATACAAAAATGAATAAGATAAAATTCTTTAAAAAGCTTTTGTAAGAGAGCAAGCAACTACAGAAAAGTAAGTACAATTTGTCAGTTATTTCTCCTATGTTAAGGGTATGCATGGAGTACTGTAAGGAACAAAGAGAGAAGAAACCATTTCCATGGAAGGGGTGAGGAGTTTAGAAAAAGCTTGAGACTTCAGCTGGGCCTTAAAATATAAGTAAGAGTTTTCCAGGCAGTTATAAGAGAAAGAATATTTCAGAAGAGGAACTGCATCATCTCAATGTGGTTGCAATTAGATGTAGCAATGACCTAGAAATTATTTAGGAGAATGACCTAATTTATTCTTTCATTTGTTCACAGGTATTTCTTGCTGAGAGATACAACAGTAAAAACAATAATAATAATAATAACTTGGTCCCAACCCTTCAGGAAGCTTGTACTCTAGTGGGAAAGACAAATCTTAATCAAATAATCACAGAAATTCATGTAAAATTGAAACTTTGTAAGTACTTCTGAGAGGAGGCTTAGTACATGATGATGTAAGACCATAAAATAGGTATTTGACCTAACAAAAAGGTTAGAGAAGTCTCTTCTAAGAAGTGGTGCTTGAACCCAGAGGTGAAGGGTGAATAGAACTTAACTGAGAAAAAGAGAAGGAAAAATCATTCAAGGAAAAGTAAACAGAGCCTATGGTAGGAGAGGTCAGTGTCTTCGAGGGTGTGATCACCACCTTGAATGCATTACCACACTCTGACCTTCAAGTTTTGAGAATTTAGATGCCTTCCAGAGATCAGGCAGGTCACTTACATTGTCAAATGTGTAAGGCAATAAAGGGGGCTACTAGATTGGAGAACTGCAGAAGTCTTTTCCTGCCTAAAATGAAACTTGTTGGCAAATGAAATTTACTGGCTTATAAGAAAAGAATTTTTGGTTTGCATACACAGAAGAAAGCCACTGTGACTGGAGTGGGAAGAACTAGGAGGTTTGTGACACAAGATGAGATACATAGGTCAAGCCTTATAGCCACAGGTAGTCCCTGTAGTAGTCTTGTCATTTTCCTAAAAGCAACATGAAACCAGTGTTAAGCTGTGGTTGATATGGTCAGGTATATGTTTCAAAAAGATCATTCTGCCCATGGCTTGGATAATGGAATAGGGACAAAAGTGGACATAAGTAGACTATTGTAAAATGTGGTTTTTAGTCTAAAGTAAAAGCCATGAAAATAGAAAGAAGTGAATGAATTTGAGATACATTGAAGTGATAAAATGGATGAGACTTGGTGATAGGTTCAATAAGGGGGAAAGGAAGATGTCAAGGATAATCCTTAGGTTCTTAGTTAACATAACAGGATGAATTCATTGAGGGAGGGATCTCTGGGAGAATATCAATTTGTTGTTGGTTTAGAGTGAGGTGGAAGGACAGGGGAAAGGATGAGTTTCTTGGTTGGGACATATTGAGTATGCACAGGCCTTGGAGACATCTGAGAGGAGATATTATAGAACTGAATATGTAAGGAGCTGCCTGGGCTGAAGGTGCTATATAACATTAATAAGTCAAGGCTGAGGAGAAAGAGCATGAGAACCTAGAAGTCACCCTGAGTTACTGCAACACTAGCTAGTTAGAGAATGATGAGCTGGCAAAGGAAACAGAGAAGGAATGGCTAGAGATGTAAGAGATAAAACAAAAGTTATAGAAGCCAATGAAAAAGAGTGTTTTAAGAATAATGAAGTATTGGAAATGCTGAGTTTAAAAGGTCTATGTAGTTGAAATAGTATGGAGCTCAAAAATGAGATTTAGGCTAGAGAGATAAACTTGGAAGTTTGGGGCATTTAAGTTGCAACTTAAGCCATGTTTATTTAGAGAAGAGAGTATAATGTGTAAAGATGGTATTCAATCAAAAGTAGGAATTATTATTCACACACTTGAGCAACAATAACACTATTGGATTTACTTAGTGTTTTTCTTTTAGAGAAAACGCTTTGGATATATTATCCCATTCCTTCTTTCAGTCAATATTTGGCCTGTCAGCAATATTTATTGAGGGTCTTACAGTATAAAGTACTATAGAAAGATGAGATACAAAAGAAATAGAAGGTATGAATGTTACCCTGAAGCTTTCAGGTAGTTGGGGAAATAAAATGTTGACATATGCAATATGGACAATGTCAAAATTACATATTGATGAGTACAAATTAATAACGTTCGACACTATTCTTCATGAACACTGAGGAGAGGTGATAATTCAGAGGTTATCTATGTTTGGTGGGATTGTTCAAGAACAATTTCCTAGAGGAACTGAGTTATTAGTGCATTTTAAATAATAGAATTCTAGAGTTGGTAAAGACCTTAGAAATCTTTAAGGCAACGACAAATATTTTTTAAATTCTTCTTAAACATAAGGTAAGAAGATTGGAAAGGGACACACAGGGCCCCTGTTTGGGCCTGTAGTAGGTGCTTTACATTTGCTGTCATGTTTAAAGTTTTGTGATACTGTGAAGTTCATCAAGAAATTAGCCTCACTTGTGCAAACACATAGAATTGCATAACTGCAGTTATAGACCTTAGTTAGGACCTCAGAGAGGCATTCAACGAAAATTTCTTGAGTTATTGGGTATCCGCTAAGTGCCAAGTTCTGAGCTAAACACTGGGAATGTAAAAATGAAAAATACGCCCTTTGAGAGACATACAATTTGTTAACTGGAATAGAGTGTGAAAAGTGCTATGACAGAGACATGAGAATGCTGCAGAATTTTGTGTGGGTTATTACTTGAGGCTTCACAGACAAGGAGCTCTGTGAGGTAGGTTTTGAGGAATGAGGATATTTTCCAGGTTAACAAGAATGAGAGTAATGTAGAGGAAAGAGATGACAGAACAAGAGGGAGAAGGACATTCCAGGTAGACTTGTATCTGTCCCAACCTTTTCATCCCCTGTTCATAAAGCCAGAGAAAATGTTTGTTAGCAGAGACTCACCAGGTAATTTAAATAGCTTTAAATGAATTCTAAGTAAGGAGGAAGAAAATGTCCAAAAATAATTTAGTCAGTTGTTTTTAAAGTGCCTACTGTGTAGAAGTTATCATTTGTGACATAAAAAGAAACATCAGAGTGGGGAAGACCCCAGCATTTCTCAGGTGAAAGTAAAAGGAAAACAGATCACAAACACAGCACATGGCTTTGGAGGTTAGAGATAATGGGCTGGAGATACAGAGCAAAAAAATATTCAGGGCTGGAAATTCAGCCTTGGAAGTCTTCTCCTGGACCAGGAGGCCTGAAATGCTTGCAGTGCCAAAGGGCTCTGAAGAAGGGAGCAGGCAGAGGGAGAAGAAGGTGAAGACATTCTGGTTAGATGTATAAAAAAGGGAACCAAGATAGCCTATAGGTGTCACAGAATTCCAGGGAGGAGGCATTTCAAGATGTGAGGAGTTTACGGCCATGCCACCCTGAACATGCCCGATCTTGTCTGATCTCAGAAGCTAAGCAGGGTCGGGCCTGGTTAGTACTTGGATGGGAGACCACCTAGGAAGACCAGGTGCTGTAGGCTTAAAAAAAAAAGAATAAAGCTATGTTGTGAATGTAACCTCAGGAGAGTGGGTTCATGGATGCAGGAACAAATAAATGTTATAGGAACAAGAGATAGCAAGAAATAGAATTTGTCATGGAGAGAAATAGGAGTAAAGTTAAATGGGAGAACAAGTTCAAGCAAATGGATCACCTAGGCTTGAAAGACCTGTAGACAACAGGGAAGAAGGAGCTAATGAAGAGACTAAAGATGCTAGAAGTAAAAACTGCTTAAATAAAATAACATGGAGATGGTGGGCTCAAGGGCACAAGTTAATGGGTAGCTATATAACAGGGAAGAAACTTCAGGTAAAGAAGGACTGCTGAGGAAGGGTGGGAAAAGTAAATAAGAAATCTATTGCTTGAGGGTCTCTCTTGATAGCCTCTTTGTGGGTAGCTTTGGAGGTGAGCAAAATGAAGACTTAAAACTGGTCCCATGAAAGGAAGAGGCTAAAAAGCTCCCAAAGTAGGGATTGCTGAGGAGCAATAAAGACCTCAGGCAAAAACTAACTAACTAACTAACTAACTAACTAACTAACTAACTAACTAACAAAACACAAGACCTCAGATAGACTCAGGTCTTAAGATTTTGAAGCTGGCTAAGGCTCCAACAGAATTCTGCTGCTTGTAAGCAGTAGAGAAAATGGATAATGTGGTTTAGAGGTCAAGTGGGGGTATGTCCAGGTTGAGTTGGGGAGAGGTTAAGAAGACGATTGAATTAGTAGATTGGAAAGGTTACCATTGAAGTTTCTAGACAAGGCATACATGAAGAAAATGGTTTAATCCTGTCATAGGGAGGGAGTTTGCACCAAAACAGACTCGCTTTGACCACACACTCAAATAGTTCTTGCTTTGGGATCTGCTCCTTTTGGAAGCTGACTATAATATAAAAGATTTTGTTTCATCTCTTAATTAGAATGTATTTTTATACTCTGCAGTCACTGTGAAAACATGCTAATTTTTCTACTTCCTTCCTAAATGAATTCTGACAATCCCAATTTTTTTCCTCTTCAGAACCTCTCTTTGATTTCCTCTCTCTTCTACCTCCACTGAGGTGTCTCTTGGTTCGTACCTACCATATATTGTATGTACCCTATGAATTCTTGACAATCTTCAAATTCATTTTAGAAACTTGAGTGAGAACAAGGTTTTACGTTTGTATGTCAGTAAATTGACCAGTAAATGTCAATTCCTGCAAACATGCTCAGTGCAAATTGTCTGGTAATTTCCTTTGGGTCTCTTTTACTTTAAGTGTTTCTTGCTTTCTTGGACTCCTAGCAGAATTGACAGCATCAGATCTTTTCCAATGCTAAACGATTACTGCAGATTGATTTTACCCAGCCTTCCCTGTTATCTCCCAGGACCATGTAGATTGTGCTGTGCCAGACCATCATGGAACAATGAACTCTTTCCTACATACTAATATGTCATCTGTCTGTCTGTCTATCTATCTATCCCTGATATCTTTATTGAGAATAATGAGTCTGTCTTCTTCAGTTGTTGTACCATTCATATTGCCAAAGTGTATAAAAGTTTCTCACCAACACTTAGTATTGCAAAAATTTTTAATGTTTGCCAATGGAGGTTATATTCTTTAGGAAAGAAACTGTGTGTGTGTGTGATGTGTGTGTGTGTGTTATATTTCTTCCTATGGCAGAGCTCAAGGTGATTAACAAGCAGGAAAGCTAAGATGAAATTAGAGTTATGTGCATAGGAAGTTAGATAAGCACAGTTCCTATACCCATATTATGTGTATTTTCACATCTCTTTTCTAGAGAGGTGATTGGAAATAGGACAGAAATTCTTGCTTTATTATTAAGGAAGTAGTTGTAAGGATAGTGGGCAATTGCTTAAACATTTATTCTTTGATACTGTATTCTTTGATACTGAAGTCTAGAAAGAATTACACTTTCTTTTCTTCTCCTTGAGTAGACACCTCATGTTATTGTTTAGTTTCCTGTGACTTGTTTAACTCTTTCATTTCTATTATAAATTTCAGACCTCTTTTCTGATAGGTTCAAATGGACCTGATGTTGCTAGATGCTATGTTTAAGACTTAGATACCAAGACAGTTGCATGCTGATGACTCTCAAATTTGTTTTTCCAAGCTAAACCTCTTTTTCAAGCTCAAAATTGTCCCAGAATTGACCAGTGGGAGCAATTTATCCTTTTTTTTGAATGAGCATTTATTTAGACAGTTTCTAATTTTTTTACTGCTGTGAAACAAAGTGAAATAGTTGTGTTGCCACAGCACAATCACACCTTCAGGGCCTCTGCCTGTGCTCTTTCCTATGGATAAAATCTCCCCAGCTTCCTCTACTTCTTTCGAATCAACTTAATGAGCTGATTGCTGTATTTAAAATTGCAACCTTCCCCTTCTCTGCTTTTTCCCCTCTCCCTCTGACTGTCACAATTTGACACACTTTGTATATTCTGCTTATTTGCCTTTTTAAATTTTCTGCCACCTCACTCCCTCCCACTCCATGATTGAACACAAACTCCCCAAGTGCAGAGGTTTCATTTTGCTCACTGCTGTTTCTCCAAAGTTTAGAACAGTGCCTGGCACATAACACGGGCTCAACTAACATTTATGGAAAGAAGAGAATGAGTGTTGCCGTGGATGGTTTTCTGAGTCTGTGTAGGATATTCCCATTTTGATACATTTAAAGTTAATAATTTCAATTAATTGACAAAAGCCAGAATATTGCTACTTCATGATAGTCTGTTTCCTTTTGTTCTTTATGAAAATAAAGTTCTGACTGAAATTTTTCCAACATTCTTTTCATCTAGGTCCAAGGAGATTGTTTCGGACAAGGTATTCACAATTAGGCTTTTGGAACATTGACTGAGAAGACTTCATTTCTGCAGATAGGACTGACCAGTAATTCCACATTTCTGTCTTTTTCTAACCAAGGTATTTATCTGATTGTAGCACTGAAAACACACAGTGCAGTCATTAGTTTCTGCTTGCAAACCTGGAATGTGTGTTCCTCCTGGGTAGGAGGCAAATTTTATTCAATGCCTGGTTCCTAGCTCAAAAATAAATTTGACTGAAAGCAAGAAAGCTTGAAAATTTAGGATCTTTTTCAAAAGGACAATCTAGTTATGCTTCTTAAATCAAGTATAACAATGAATAATTACTTGCAGAATGGGAGTAGAATGGTGTGGAAGGCAATGATAGAATGACTCTTTTTCTTCAGTTGAAGTTTGACCTAAGAGGAATGATAGCTCCATGAACAAAATTTTCCTTACCGGTGTGACCCCATTAAAGATCTGGATTTCCTTGTCTGTGTCATGACTGACTGCTGGAAGAAGAAAGCCATCAAACACTTACGGAGAAATTCAGATGCTCCGGTCTTAATTTTGGCATAATGCCACTGGCTATTCTTCCTAATGCTGACAACTTACTTCTTCCTGTGCCTTATTTTTCATCCGTAAAATAAGACCACCGTCAAAGTGCAGGGGCAAATAACTAACAAAAATGTTATGATGACCTTTGCAGACGTCAAGCGCTGAGTCAAGGGAACGCAACTCTCTTCTGGCATCTGCTAGTGACCCAGATATGGCTCAATGGTGTCATCTCTGACTTGGCACCTCCTTATGTATCTATGAATATTCAATTTAGAGACCCTAAAACTTTTCTCTCAGCCCGAGAACCCCTTGGATAAAAGATAATGACAAGAAAATCTTGACACTTGTCTCTCTCCCCAGTACTTTCCTTTGACCTCAAAAAAAAAAAAAATGTTGGGAGGAGGAGAGGCTTAAGGGAGGGGTAAAGGTGGGTAAGGGGAAGGGTCCAGAGGGGAGTCCAGCTCCAGTTTGGGGAAATCCAGCTCGCGTTTTGCCTCTCGCTCAGTGGTGTAGGGTCCAGCGAAGGCAGAGCCCCAGCTTCACTCCCTAAGGTCTGTCCTGGGGAGACACTGCTGCTCCGGGGGGCTGACCTGGCGGGGAGCGGCAGCGCAATCCGCTCCGGCGCCGCTTTGTGCGCGCAGCCGCTGGCCTCTCTGCTCCCCGGTCTGCCCCCCGGGACGCCCCCCCTGCCGCACCCCAGTCATGCAACTCTACCTGCTTCTCCACTGTGGACCTTTGGGAAGCAGCCACTCACCGCGGGAGCTCGGGCCCTAACCGCTCCAGGAGCCGGTAGGTGTCCGCCCGGAGCCAGCCCGCGACCCTCGCTCGGGCTGGAGCCACGGGCTCTGAAGTTGTGGGGACCAGCGCGAGTTGGAAAGTTTGCCCGAGGGCTGGTGCAGGCTTGGAGCTGGAGGAACGCGCGCTGTCTTCGGAGCCTGAGCGGGCCACTGGTGAGTTGGGGCCGGGGCAGAGGAGAGGGGCGCCGGGACCCCCACGCGGAGGCCGGAAGGGAGTGCGAGGGGCGGCGCTCTGCTTGGGCTGGACGTGGGCCGGGTCTCGGCGTCCGCGGGTCCTCTGGGATGCGCAGGGGTGGGCCCGCTCCCTGCGGCGACCCCCCGCCCCGGGCCGCTTAAAGCTCTTTTGTTGCGGGTGGGAAACAATGCCCCCAGCCGGAGGACAAGGCCTCTTGCCCCCAAGGCCCCTTGCCCCCAAGGCCTGGCTGCTGGGCCGGGTGGGGGAAGCGAAGGCGCCTCAGGCTAGGACCCCGAGCTCCGCTGGAAGCCGGGCTGGAATGGGAAAGGGCAAGTGTGGCCTGGAGGAATGGCACTGGCGATAGAGGTGCCTCTTAGGAGATTCAGAGGTCGCGGCGCCTCGGGATGAGGAGAGGGAAGAGTTAGGGCAAGTTGCGGGGGGGGAGGAGTCCGGGCTGTTCCATGCTTAAGCGTACCCCCAAATAAGTTTTCTCCCTCCCTCATGCTGATAGAGGAGACAGGTTCGTTGGGAAAATATTTTGGCGATTGCATCCCTCAGCATTTCGGAGAAGGGGCTTCAAGGATGAAACTTTTGGAGTGGAGGTAGTAGAGGAGTCCGGCCAGAGGCTGACATAGAGTTCTATGGATCCGGGAAGAAGGGAGTAGGGAACTGAATTAGTGTTCTGTCAAAATGGCTTTTAAAAAACTCTTAAGAGCGCCACTCGGTCGTCGAATGCAGTGGCGTTGTCGCTTCAGTCTCACTCTGGCGTTAACCCAAACAGGCTCAGAGGGCGGGAGGTGCGCAGAGCTGGATGCCTGGACCAGCAGCAGTGCGGCACCTGAGGGGCGGGTGCGGATGGCGGGGGTGGCAGGGACAGCCGCCAGTTTGAGTCGTGACAGGGAAGAGACGGGGCTGGATCCCTCTCCCCCTGTCCCTCTTTCTCCTCTCCTCACTTCCTTCCCTCCCTTTCGTCTCTCACCCACCCTCTCAACCGATTTAGTTTCTAGAACGTCTGTGTGCAGTCTTATAATTCTGCAGAAAGTGGTCAGGAAGTTGCTGGCCGGCTCCAGTAACTTTTCCACGTGCATGGGGAACCCAAGTTGGGCATTCCTGAGCCAATAAAAATTAATGTATCATCAAGAGAACAAATGTTGCTTGAACTAGGAGGTTTCCCCCCGCCCCCAACTCGTCCTCCTTCCAAATTAACTATCTTGCATAGGTCACTCTTGTGCCGCCACCTCTCCTCCCAGATTCCACCCTCACAAAATGAGCTGCATAATCCACCATAGTAATGATCAGTTTACGAAGAAATGTTTGAAAAGTGCTTCAAGACCTTGAGCGAAGAAAAGATTAGGTGCACAACCTAGCGGCGGGGTGCGCTGCCGGCAGCACCAGGATGGGTTGAAGGGCGGCGCTCTGGGCAGCAACTGCAGGTCGGCCCTGAACCGAAATGTGCTCATCGTTTACCCCTCCCCCTCCCAACAAAATAAAATAAAACAAAAATGTTGATTGGCTTCCTTAGGCCTCAGGATGTCAAAAAGAATATGAAAAGGCGCTCGTTAACCAGTGGGGCAAGAGTTATTTGGGGGCATATTAGGAATTTATGACTACAGTTGAACGGGGGTGGGGGGCGGATTTACGCAGATAGGTGCGTAAAAAAGGAAATGTTTGGAGATTAGTCCGTGTTATTTCCAAGAACTAAAGACTTAGCAAACACGATTTGGGGTGTGTTTCCTGATTTTACTGGTTTTGCTACACAGGTTAAAAACTGAGTCCCTTTCCTTCTCACTTAAGGGATCTTAGTAAGATTGCTTGTCAACCTCTGACAGTATTTAAAACCATGCTAGAATTTAAATTAAACTTCACAATCAAGATATATGGGTGTTAGCTTACAGTGTCTTTTTTTCCTTGCAAAGATTAATAGCTCAGACTTATAGCTCTGGGACCATCGCTTACCATTTTAATGGGAGTTAGCTTATCGCTCTCAGCTCCGGTATACCAGAACTGATGGGTCGGAGGTTTGGATCACCACGGTCCCTGCCCTTTGTTCCTTTTCTCTTCCTCCAATCTTCTTTATCTGGTTTGTCTCTCCCCTCCCCCACCCTCCTCTTTGCGTCTTCATCTTTCTTTCCCTACACACTTAAATTTCTCTTCCTCCCGCCCCTCTGTTTTTCTGTCTTTGGTCTTTAGTGTTTTGATCCCAGTTGTCTTTTTAATATTCTAGCTTCATTACCATAAATTTCTTCCTTTTCCTCTGTCTTTTGGCCTTTTTCTTTTTAGACATTTTTTTCCTTCTCATGCTTTTCCCTCTTCCCAAATGTGTTTTATGCTTTTCTTGTTTTTAGAGGGTCATTCTATCTCCATTTTAACTTCTCCCTTCTTTTTTCTGTGGCCCTTTTTGGCCTTTTTTTTTTTTCTTGCTCTCTGCAGGGCAGCAGGGTTATTTTACATATGGAAGGAGTCTTTGACTAAATCTGCTGGCATTCTAGTGAGTTTCCCTGAACAGCCTTTCCTTGTGCCGAGGGCTCTCACACTTCCTGTGGTAGAAAACTATCTAGGAACTGCAAGCAACCCGCCCACCTCCTCCTCTTCCTTTAGATGTAGAACTTAGTTGCTCGAGGAAACTAAGCCAGGTGGTGCCTTTTAAAAAGAAATATTTTAAGTCTGTATTTCTCAGTCAAGTGCAGTAGCCTTTAAATTCTGAGTAGCCTTTAAATTCTGAATGAAGTGACTATGAAAACAGCGTTACTTTTTCAACTAGCTATATGTATGCAAATACCACTTTTTTGGCCACTGCTGGTAGTGGGAAGGATTGCAATATAATTTTAAATTGACATGCAGGCTGGATGGTTATATCAGTTCAGCCACTTCCTGCCTAGTGGACTTTTGGAGGTCCAGAAAGAGGAGGGGGTTTAAGTGGGAGAAGACTTTGACATGGTACTGTGAATGTTGTCCTTTACAGACAGCTGATATAGTTTAGGAAGTCAACTTTCATTTTCTAGGCCAGGTGATTACTTTAATAATTGTAAAAAAAACAAACAAATGAAAAAACACCTCTCTTTAAAGAAAGACTGATTACAATTACTTAGTACGCTCACATAATATTGAGGCAAAAATCTGATCCTATTTGTTTACCAATTTGGTTAATTAAGTTTAAATTCTATGTGAATAATTAGCAGATTCTTACATAGGCCTTGTTTATCAATATTCATCCTGGGGCCTGTTCTTCCCACTTCTCCAGTCTTTAACTTGGGTCTAGCATTGTGTCTTTTCATGTTTCATATTATGAGTTGGCCTCTTATCTCTTGGCCTATAATGTTTGGATCTCATACACTCCAGTCCCCTATCTCACAAGGACATTTTAGGAAAAAAAATTTTTAATTGTGGGTAAAGGGTTTTCATACCCTCTGGTGAAAAGATTTGTTAAATAAGTAATGTTTTGCATCCCACAGTTGTTGGGGGAGTGGGAGTTGTTTTATTTTTCTTCTCTTCCACAAAAATAACTCAGAATAGAGTCCATTAACTAGATATGGTTCCCCTCATGAGCCTACTGTATACGTTTAGTAACAAGGGCATCATGCTCTTATTTTCTTCTTTGGTCATGTTATCCTATAGCTATCTCTGTAGCACTCAGACTCTTGAATATATTCTAGGGTAGAATAAAACTGATTCTGAGAAATAATCGAAATGTCAGTTTTCATCAGAAGTGAAAAATGGAAGTGGAATTAGTATTCAGTTCTGAATGTACCTTTTTTGTATAACTTAAATACTCTAATAAATAAAAGCACCAAAAAAAAGGAAATGGAGCACTTAATATTGTTTATAGATTATTAAGGAAAATAAATTTAAGGAGTTCTGTGGGGATAATTCCATATTTAAATATGGACCTATTTAATAGAATGGACTATATTATTTATTTATTTTTTAATTTCAGAAGAAGATTGCAGCCTCTTCTCCCAGAGTTCAGCTCTGGGGTAACTTGGTTTATCACTAAAGGTTACATTTCATCAGTGGAGCCAAGGTTGATAAAATTAGAATCTTGTGGGAGCCCTTATTTTGTTTCTGATTGTCTGTTTCTTTGGCTGGGTGGTACCCAGTGGTTTCTCCCCTGCAGTCGTGTTTTTCAGGGGTCATTGGCCTCTTTCATGATCTCATAAAAAGGCTGTTACCATTTAAAGAGGCCACATCTTCCCAATCAATGTTGCTCATACCTTTTCCATTTCCTTGGCAGGCTCTTTTTTAAGAGATAAGGCCTGACTGGTCAACATTATCTTAATTACAAGTCTGAATTTTTAAAGCACTTCAATTTAAAAATATAAAAGAATATATAAGAGACAGAGATTGATTTATAAACTACTTTCAAAAACAGATCCCATGACACCCTCTGGCATGTCCAGATTACTTGCCTACGTATATGAATTTTAATTTCCCTGATTATAATACCTAGATGACATGCTCCTAATAATTTTTTAGCAACGTAATCTTGATACAAGAGAAAAAGCATGCTTATACTGATACTGTTGAATTTCTAGAGAATGGAATGGATTGCTTTTGATTATCTGAAAAAACATTCTTATAAAGATTGCTGACTTTCTAGAGATTGCAATTGCAAATGTCTTTTGTTTTCTAAAAATGCTGGTATAAAAGTCAGTGGTTTTTGGAGAAAATATCTAATAGTTTTTCACAGCCAAAGAGTTACTGCAAGCCATTTTTTTCTTTTTTCTTTTTTTTTTTTTAAGAAAGGGAGAAAGCAGTAAGCTTGGCTGCCAAGAACTCGAGTGAAGTATTCTTTGGCCTAGTGTTTGTATTTAGCACGGTTGTATCAAAATGTTATTTTCTTGTGGTTTTCATTAATGTCTATTTAAAAAGTCTTTCTTAAAGGCAAAATGCTTTGACTCTGAGTTGTGCTCTGAGATCTTTTATTATAGTGTGTGGCCTGCACTGTGTTAGGTGGGAACAGAAACAAAAGAACTTGATCTTGCCTTGTGCTATATAGCAGACTGTGTTAAACTAGTTCTATAATAATAACTACCACTTGGCCTATTTTCTCTTATTATTACTTTTTGTATTTGGAGTTGTAATCAGCCTTTAAAAAAAACTCATTTTTTAAACATCTATTATATGCCAGCCCTGTGCTAATAAGCCTTTACATACATATAGCATCTTATTTTATTCTCATGGTAACCCAATGAGGTTGGTACTATTATTCTTCCTATTCTGTTACACATAAGGAAACTGAAGTGCAGAGAAACTAAGGAATTTGTCAGAATCACATGGCTAGTAATGTTTCTGAGTTGGAAACTGAACCCAAGTCTGCATAATTCAGAAGTCCTTCTTACCCTACCTCTCCCTCCTCCCCCAACCTCATATCACAAGGATGAAACCTAGGTTTCCCTGTAGGAGCCCATTGATACCTCAAAACAACTCATTTCAGATGCAGAAACCTTGACACTCAGTTAAGTACTTTACTAAAGGACATAGCTGATAATCACAGGTTCAAATTTAGGGCTTTCTGATGTGATACCTTCTGTAGCCACTAAACCAACCAATGCATTTAGGGATTACCTGGATCAGATCAGTACAGCAAAAACAAAAAAGAAAAATTTGAGTATGATAGAGGGCTGTCAAATTTTTACTTTAAAAATAAATAAATAAATAAAGCCTATCCCCCACCTTTTTCACAAAAGAAAAGACTTTTACTACATTTTAGTGAGAGAAAACAGGAAGGCATAATTTCAGAATAAGGGAGAGTTGTTTAAATGCATCTATTCAACTTTGTGAAAAGATTTATACTGCCTCATTTTTTCTTCCTCATTTTGCCACAGACTGTGATCACTTGATGGCAGACCAGTTTTTGGTAACGATTCTCCTACAATATGCTTTCTCAAAATCCAACAACCTGTCAACTGTTAAAGAATTATCACCCAGTCTGTTGTCACACTGTTGGTTCTGTGATTTTTGGAGAGTCTACACATATATTTTTTTTTTATGGTGAGCTTCATCCTCCTTCAAACCTTGGTCTCATTTTGGGTCAGGATAAACAATCTGAGGAGATTAAAAGGCAATTGATGATGGTTCTTGGTCATCCCTCTTTTATTTTCTTTTTTCTCGTTTATCTTGCTTAACATCTTTTGCTGTGTTAATTATCCCATATTTTTCTTATTTCCAATTTCATGGCCTAGGCATTCACCTTGAGACTTTTGAGACCCTTGATGGAAGAGATTTTAGAACCATCAGTTTTTGGATTAGTTGAGTAAAAGAGAAGAAGCGGATCATTTCTGAGTGTGGGCAATGCCCGCTATAGTGCCTTCCTTATACATAGTAGGTACTCGACAGATACTTGTTGGACCAGTGAGTCTTATTTGTAGCCTAATCTGTTAATGGTAACTCCCAAGATTTTATGCTATCATTTGTGTGGATGGAAAAAGCTCAAAATTTGTGGATTGTTAATTGGAATGTGGTATTAACATTATTGAATCTCCAAGGAGTAGAGTTTCTTGGATTATATAAGCCTCTGGTTTTTACCAGCTTTGTTGTCAAACAGATGATACCTCTCTCTGCCTATATGGTGATGTGCTGAGGAAAGAGATTAATAAATAATTTTTTAAGTATCCAAATTTGTGAAGATTGGGATTTGAGCTTTCAACTCCATGTAACAACAATAGTTGTAGTTTCCAATCTAAAGGAACTTGATCAACTTAATCAGTTGTCACAGTAATTAAAGGAGCTTTATTGTAAATCCAGCATTTAAATGATATGTGTTTTTGTGTGCATGTCTATATTTTCCTTTTGCAGCAAAAATCTTCAGTTCCCTAATTTTAATTAATAATTGGTAGTAAATATTCCCATTTGAAAGGGAAAATGTGTAGGAGAAAGACTCACTTCCAATGTTTTTTTGTTATTTCAGACCAAAACCTTGTGCAAGTGAGCTCGACCATGGTGCATCCAGATTCTCCTCAAAAGTGAGACTTTCTGAAGGACCAATGACTCTGTTTCCTGTGCTCTTTCATTTTTTCCTACTCCGTAGCTATGTCTCGATCCCGTCATGCAAGGCCTTCCAAATTAGTCAGGAGGGAAGATCTAAACAAAAAGAAAAACAGTCAGCTGAAGAAGACATCCAAGGCAGCCAACAAAAATGTGGCATCGGTCAAGACAATGAGCCCTGGGAAATTAAAGCAATTAATTCAACAAAGAGATGTTAAGAAAAAAACAGAACCCAAACCACCAATGCCAGTTAGAAGCCTTCTGACGAGAGCTGGAGCAGCACGAATGAATTTGGAGAGGACTGAGGTTCTTTTTCAGAACCCGGAATCCTTAACTTGCAATGGGTTTACAATGGCTCTCCGAAGTACCTCTCTTAGCAGGCGACTCTCCCAACCTCCAGTAGTCATAGCCAAACCCAAGAAAGTTCCACCTCCTAAAAATTTAGAAAAGAAACATGAGTGTAATTATAAGGTACTCACTAACATGGGAGTAAAGCACTCAGGAAACGATTCTGTCTCAATGCAAGACCCCCTAATTCCTCCCGATATAGAGAATCTAATTGGCATACAAAATGCATCTTTAATTAAAGGTGAGAGCCAAGAGATAGCCCAGTCTTGGTCCCAAAGGGCTGAGGATTCCAAAATAAATATTCCCATTCACAGTGGTCCTGCAGCAGAGATCCTTTCTGGGTCATTGGAAGGCACCTGTAATGGTGAAGGAGTATTCTCTAAAGAGACATTGAATGATATCAGTAATTCCCCTAGAATGTTTGCTCAGGACACTCTGTGTGCTCCTTTGCTCCAAAGAGCAGCTCTCAAGGTTACCTCTGAAGGAAACTCTAGCATTCAGTTAGAAGATTTGGGTTCACGAGTAGAATCTCTTAAGCTATCTGATTCTTACCAGGAGCCCATCAAAAGTGAACATGATTGCCGCCCCACCTCCAGCTTTAATAAAGTTATTATACCTGAATTAGACCTTAGAAACTATTTGTCTATTGGTGGGTCAATGTATCCTACCTCATTAATAAAACTCCTCTTGACAGGCTCAGAACAAAAAACCCTTGGTGCTAAACCAGATCATCCAGAGGTACTCAAAGCTACTCTAGATAAACAGGAAGTTCCTGACACCACCCCTGTCCTAGGACAGGCCTTTAGTGCTGTCCCACATCAATGGGAAGTTCCTGGTGCTAACCCAGTTCATGGAGAGGCTTTGGGTGAGACCCAAGACCCACCAGAATTCCCTGGTGCTATCTCAGTCCAAGGAGAGGTCTTTGGTGCTATCCTAGACCAACAAATCCTTGGTATGGGTGGTGGTACTGTCTCAGACCCACCTATCTTTCTTCCTGCCCCTCTAAACCCAATTGCTACTTATAATACTCTCCCAGAATGGCCTGATCCCCAGGGTACCGTTTCATATGGCCTTGAGGTCCAGGGTGCTATGCCGATATTGCCTTTGGGCGGCTCAGGTTACACTCCTCAACCATCATCACACTCAGAGATAAGTTTGGTACCTCCAATAATGGCTATAAGCAACATAGAAAATGAGAAGCAGGTTCATATAAGCTTTCTGCCAGCTAACACTCAGGGGTTCACATTAGCCCCTGAGAGGGGACTCTACCATGCTTCACAGGGCATTGCCCAATACTCCCAAGCTGATCCTAGCAAACCAGAAGGTGGGAACTCCCAGATCAACACCACAGTGGTGTCTAGGCCAGTGTCACTTGCCAGTACCTCCTCTTCTCCTTCCTATACAACTTTGCTACCTACATTGGAAAAGAAGAAACGAAAGCGATGTGGGATCTGTGAGCCCTGCCAGCAGAAGACCAACTGTGGTGAATGTACTTACTGCAAGAACAGAAAGAACAGCCACCAGATTTGTAAGAAGAGGAAATGTGAGGAACTGAAAAAAAAACCATCCGTCATTGTGTCTTTGGAGGTAAGTAAATACCCACGGGGCTGGGAGATGCCTTTGAGATTTGGTAGAGTGATCTGTGCAGAGGCAGTTTGCTTCAGTATTATATCTTTTTACTGTGATATAAAATGTTGCTTTAAGTTATCTGTATGAATCTGGACCTCCCTGCAATATGTCTTCTGTAGTGATACATGAGTTTATTTTTAGAATTTGTCTCAGAAATTCTTCGATTATAGGATTTGATGGAGACATAGAGAAATTTTATTAAATGTGGTTTTGCAAATATTTCCACTATGCCTCATTTCGGCTAAATGTGTGTCTTTTTTTGGAAGTTACAGATTTAAAAATTAAGAGTGGAACAAATTCATTAACTTCCTTGCAGCTTGAGACACTCGAGGAATTAAATTTCTTTTCTTTTGAAAGAATAAACTGTCTGTATTCTTAATCTTGAAACTTCGCCTTGAACGTATAACAATAATACAACTTTCCTCTCGATTTTTGGCAGGTGATTTCTACCACTTCTGCTGTAATCTCACAGGATTGTTGGGATTAAATGGTATTTAGAAGCTGAGCCCGGAGTGGTGGCATTCCTGCAGTCCCAGCTACTCCAGAGGCTGAGGCTGGAGGATTGCTTGAGCCCCGGATTCTGGGCTGTAGTGCCTGCACTAAGTTCAGTGTCATTATGGTGTCATTATGGTGACCTCCCTGGAGTGGGGGACCACCAGGTTGCCTAAGGAGGGGTGAACTGGCCTAGGACAGGAACGAACAGGTCAGAACTCTGGTGCCAGTCAGCAGTAGGATTGTGCTTGTGAATAGCCACTACACTCCAGCCTGGGCAACATAGCAAGACTCTGTCTCTTTTACCGCTCCCTGATTTAGAGAATCCTGTATCTCCAAATAAGATAATAAAAGTTGAAAAAGAAGGAAGTTGAAAATGGTTTGTAAACTCCAAAGTGATATATAGACATTAGTTCTCATTATAGTTTATGAACCTAAGGTAGTAAAAGTATTGGTTGACTTAGACTTCATTTAAAGGATTTTATGGAGCTTGGTTAATACTCAAACTTGGCTTTTCAGATGTTTAAAACACCTGTCAACTATGGTGTTTTTAATTTTTAGCTCACTCACTTGAAGCTAAGATTTATTTTGTGTCTATTATGAATACAGTTATGGCAGAATAGATGAATTTAAAAGTATTATGAACTTAAATTCAGTCAGTCTTTTCTATTTCATTCTTGACTTAAATTATCTGCAAAAATGCTGACTTCCTATTTGACTAAGCCATTGCAAACAAAAGGTCAGACATTTAACCAAACATTTGTTGATGGGTATTTAAAGTGTTTCTAAAATATTCTGTTATTGCAAACTTTACTGCAATGAATAGTCTTCCTTTACTCAAATTACTTTGTAATATGAGTTTATCACAATGTTGCCAGTTACTTAACAGTTTACAAACCTACATCTAAAACACTTAGTAGCAATGTCTTTAGCAGACACCTCCCTTGTAAGCTCCTGTTTTGTAATATTATCAAATGACATGCTTGCTAAAGATACTCTGTCTCTAATAGATATAAACAAATTTGTTCTCTTCTTTCCCAAACTTACTCTTCCTCTTGCATTAGGTACTTGGTTCAATGGCTTATCTGTAATCTACACGGTCACCCAAAAGGTAAAATTCAGTCAGCCTTGATACTTTTCTCTCTTTCTTCTAGAGTCTCTTGTTCTATAAGATCTGAGCACTTCTATCTCTCCATTTTCTTGGTTACTGCTGTAGTTAAGGGTTTTATCTCTTACTGGGACAATTTCAGTGCTCTTTTTATTATCTGCAAGTATTTATTGCACTTCTACTCTGAGTTGTGCACTGGAGATTTGCTGTGAGTGTACCAGGCAGCAGGGAAGTCAGGGTGTTAAACAACAAGCGCTCCTTAGTGCGATTTGAGTTTTCTTTCTGATAACTCTGATTCTCTTACTTAAATACACTTAATGCTCTTCTGTATGTATGGTATATCTCACTGAAAACAAAAGAAAATAGAGCAAAATTCATTAGCATGCAACACAAGACCTTCAAGATCTTGGCACAGCTGATTGCCTCTGTCTACTTTGTTGTCACTTCTCAGATTGTATTTAAAGTTTCAGCAGTATCTGGCTACTTATATTTCCCCAAGCTAACCATACATCTTCCCGCCTCAGTGTTCATGCTCATGGTACATCTTCCTTTCCCTATTTGACCAAAGTCTACCCATTCACTCACTCCTCACGGTGCCCCAGCTGTACTTGTGTGTTCCGTTGGTTTCATATCAGTGCACTTTGTTTTTCTAGTGCCTGTCTAGGCAGGTACTTAGTTAATATATAGAGAATATATTTGTAACTCAGATAGTCAGGTTTATAAATTTAGATGTTGGTGTGTAGTTTACACATGTAAACATGCTCTGGCAAGTAAGTGTGGCCACTGTTGTCAAGTTGTCAAGTTCTGTTAGTATGGGGGGTGGGAAAAAAGATTTGTTAAGGGATGAAAGACCTTGGCTGTTGGTCATAATCTTCCAAACACCACATACTTTATTTAAAAAAAAAAAAAACTTTCATTTTGACATAATTCAGATTTATAGAAAAGTTATGAGTTGTACAGAAAATTTGACATATCTTTTGGCCAAATGATAATATTTTAACATTATTTTATCTTTTTATCTCTCTTTCTCTATCTCTCTGACTCAGCTCTTTATATTTTTCTGAAACAATTGAGATTAAGCCACAGACATGGTATTTCTTTGTCCCTACATACTAGAGAATATATTTCCTAAAACCAAGGATATTCTCTTATTGAAATTAGGAGATTAACATTGAACTATAATTATTATCTAACCCATAGACTTTATTCTTATTTCACTTACAAGAAAATGTCTTCTTGGCCTCTTTTAACCTGGAACAGTTCCTCAAATTTTGAAAAACTTTATGGAGATATAATTGACAGAATAAACTGCACATGTTTAAAGTGTGCAGTTAGATAATTATGGCATATGTGTACACTGTGTAACCATTATAATCAAAACATCACTCCCAAAAGTTTCTTTCTGCCTAGCCTCCTCCCTGTACTCTTCTTCCTCAGGCAAACACTATCTTTCTGTCACTATAGATTAGTTTGCATTTTCTAGAGTTTGATATAAATGAAATCATACAGTGTACTTTTTTGGGGGAAAGGGGGTCTAGAATAGTTCTTCAATATTTGTCTTTTATGACTTTTGCTATTTTCGCCAAGTACAGACCACTTATTTTGCCCCTCAAACTTTCACTTATTAGTTTTAACAATCATTGGTGATTTTTGCCTGATGGCTGCTAAATGGCGATTCTCTATTTATTCAAAATGTATTATTTAGCCTTAAACTTTAAGGAAGAGCTTTTCCTTCTTATAATTTTATTTATTTCAATATGAACTTGTAGGTTTTTATTATATTCAGTAGGTTATAATATTTTATTATCATTATTTATTTTGATGCTCAGATTGTCCCAAATTTGGCCAGGGAACACCTTCAACCCATTCTTTGAATAAATCTTTATTTTCTGGCACAAGTATTCTAGGCTTTTCTACTTTCTGTCCTGACCCAGACCTGAAGTCAGCTATTTATCCAAGGAAACTTGGTTCCTTTTAGCAGAGAATGATACTTAGAAACCAAGATCTTGATGATAGATGTGATCGTGGTTACTGGAATGTCAGTGCTGTGTTCAAAAATTACTTAAATTAGTTCTTTCTCTCTGTCTCTATTTTTCTCTCACACGTGCACCATCTTCACCCTTCTATGTGATTATATTCTTCATTTAAAATATAGTTTTAATTAATTCGTTTCTGTGTATTTTCTATTTCAGGGTTTCCTTATACTTGATGATATTCATATTCTCTCGCTCTCTCTTGTTCTTCCTCTGCCCCCGAAGATTACCTTTATCACTGACAAAGCTGATCATGAAAAATGTATTTGATCATCTTTCTACTAAATTCTGGCAGTAATTCTGACCCACCCATCCAACAGTGCCTGGAGAGGCAAAGGCTCTCTGAGAGAAGTTCATTCTGAGAAAATGAGGAACCATTGTCTTATGCTCTTTTGTTTTTGGTTCCTTTTGCTTAATATTATATTTATGAGATTTATTCATATGTCGCTTATAGTTACAGATATTCATTGTCATTGCAATATAGTATTCCTTTGTACATATGTACCACAACATATTATTTATCCTGCTCTTTATGAACAGTAGTGCTACTATCATGAACACAATCATAAATGTCTTTGGTAAATATATGTATATATTTGTATATATTTGTATATGTTTGTATATGTATATATTTGTATATGTATATTTGTATATGTTTTATTTTAATAATTTTGTTGAGTGTGCAGTAGTATCACTACATTGCATTTCCTTGATGTCTCATGAAATTGAGTTACTTCTGATATGCTTTTTAGTCAGTTAGGTATCTTCTTTGAAATGCCTAAGTCTTTTGTTCATTTTTGGTTATTCTGCCTTTTCAGTTTTGATTTATGATTTCATTGTGTTTGTTGATATAAATCCTTTGTTAAATATATAATTACAGATATCTGTACCCATTTTGTGACTTGACTTTTTGCTCAATCATGCTTTTTAATGAACAGAAATTCTTTAATGTAGTCCAATTTACCAATCCTCTCCTTTATGATCTCTTTTTCTGTCCTGCTTAAGAAAAATTAGTCTACTTTTTGCCAGTTCCAAGGTCGTGAAGATGTTCTCTTTTGCTTTCTTCTTAAAAAATGACTTTTTAAAATCTTTCACATCTAGATGTACACTATATCTGGAATTAACTTTTGTTTATTGTGTGAGATAAGAGTCACAATTCATTCTTTCTCATATGTATATCTACTTGACCAGCAGCATTATTGCAATGACCATCTTTTTCCCATTATTATAGTGTTAGCTTTGTTATAAATCAGGTGATTAGTTCTGGATCTGTTTTTTAGACTCTGTTTTGTTGGCCTCTATCCTTGTGTCTGAACTGTCATTATTTACTAGGCTTTATAGCAAGCTAACTGATAGTAAGTCTTTCAGCTTTGTTCTTTAATATAGATTTCGGCAAGTTTTTGGTTCTTTGCATTTTCATTAAAAATTTTGAATCAGCTTTAAATTTGCCCCAAAAAAACCATACTGAGATTTTTATCGTGATTATGTCCAATCTGTACATGATTTGGAGAGATTGACATTTTTACAATATTGAATCTTTCAGTTCATGACCATGGTATATATATATTTTAAATTGATTGATTGATTGATTTTAAATTGAAGTATAGTTTATATACAAATGATGATATATTTTTATTCATGTAACTCATTTAATTTCTTTCGATAATGTTTTGTAGTTTTCAATATGGAGTCATTAGTTTTATTCCTAGTATTTGATATATTTTTCTCTTTTCTGATTTTTTTATGTAAAAAAATTGATATTTATTTGACGCTATTATCAATGATCGAAGGCCATTTACTTTAATACCTAAGAATATTGATAAGCAAATAATATATTTGTTTGTTCCTTACATTAGAATTATCTTACTTATTGAGAGTTGGAGTTAGAAGAGAAAATACATTTACAGTTTTAAAATGTTAATATTTGGTAGTTTTTTGTTAGTGCTTATATGAAACAGAACTGTTAAAAAATTTTTTTTCTCTATAATATGCTTAGCCCCTAAGACATATGCCACTTCTCAAATGTTAACTGCTAATCTCCAGGAGAAGTAAAAACAATTTTTGATTTACTAATTTTGGTCATAGATTACATTTTTATCTCTCACAATAAGAATTTCTCTTAATTGTACAGCAAGATGGCTACATAGTCTTCCTAGAGATATCTTTTGGTTAAGAGATAAAATATTGTCTTTCTGCTAAGCTTTGTTCAGTGTTCTCCATATTCAGAAATACAGATAATTAAAACCACTAACTTTATAACTCATAATCATGTAGGAATTTGCTCTTGGCTATGTATTCCTCATGTGTATTTGTACTTTAACATTTTGAGAAATATGCATTACCTTAGTCATTGAATAGTGATAGAAGTTAAAGTGGGGGGAGGGACTTTTTAGAGATAGGTGCTTTAGCCAGGCTACACATTCACACATAATTTTTAATGTTTATAACAACAAAAGAAAAAAAACACAGTTGTTTGTAGATATGCTTCTGAGGGTGAGGTATTGCATTATAATCTCTTGATATTTTGGTATAGCATAAAGTTTAGTTAACAATTAAATAACTAAACAAGCTATTTATGAGTTGGTTGCCGAAGTAAAATAATCTCTCTTGCATTTACTCTAGTTAATATTGATTTCCCCCAAAAAAATATTAACGGATTATTGTATGCTTGGTTAGATTAAATAGCAGTGTACTAGGTAACACTGTGAAGTATTCTATTTATTACTGTGCCGTCTTCTTAGCTAATGCAGATTTCACCTGGAAAAATAGTAATACCTACTTAGGCTGTACTTGAAAAGCTAAAAGTTAAGTAATATCATATGATACAATTTGAACCATTGACTGTCCACTATCTTATTGATAATGTGATTAACAATGTGGTTCCAGATATGTTATTTCAGAATTGGTTGACATACTTTTTAGTTTATCCATTTTCGTGGGAGTGGGGATGGGGCAACCCTCTCCTGGCCATTGCTTTTCTGAGTGTTTTCAAACAGCTGGATCTCATTTTGGCATATGTTGTATATGGCATATGGAACAAATTTTTGCTACCAACTCCTTCAATTGAGGGCAGATGTTATATGTCCTTAAATATGCCTTTAAGGAATCTTTTTGGATCACTACTGAGACTTCAGTAGCATACCTAACCACAGAGCTGACCATAGGAAAAAAAAAAAAAGCCTTTGGGATCTAGGGTTCTTGCATGCATAAATCATATGTCAATAAAACCATGCTGATTGTGATTGATTCTGACCTGTGGGTGTTAATTTCTAGAATCTTGTCACTGTGGTATGATCTTATCTTGTCATTTTTTGTATATCATTTTATCCAGGAAATAAAAGTGTGAAACTGGCTAATCTTTTTATTTAGTTTCAGCATAATCTAAGTTATACTATTCTATAATAGTGAGCACTGTAGTATGGTACATGTTTATTTTGCCATGGAGCTTGATTCCATATCTATTTTTGTTGGTCAACCTCTTGGTTTTTCAATTCTGAGTGGTATTTTGAGAGCTGATAGTTCAAAAGCTACAAAAGTCATTCTCTTTATAAAGTTGCCAGTCATTGTGGCACTATGATATAGCACAATTGTTACCAAGAAGGAAAGAAGGCTGGGTCTTTTTGTGTTATCATACTTAAATAAGATACAAGTAGCAAAGAAATCAAACTAATCTAAGTAATTCAGGTCATTACCCTGGTAATGAGACTCAGTGGTCCAGTCATGAGTATCCAGAAAGTCTTGGCTAATTATCCTCAGCTCTTCTATGTGTTATGAAAGCAACAAAAGAAAAATTTTGCTTTTTTCTGAGTTAATTATGTCCCATTAATACTGAGTCACTGTATTTAAAAGAAGGGCATGGTGTTCTGCTGAAAGAGCAGTGATTAAAACTGAGATGTTTAAATTATAAGATTCAGGCTATTTCTTACCAATGTCTTTTTAAAAAGTGTGTTATAAACCATTTATCGTATTCCTTTTATACTTAATATATCATCTTAGCAGCTAGTACCCAAAAACATTTTGGAATTTATTCTATACATATCATTTTCAAGTACCAATGTTATTAGAATCATGGGATATCTGTAACAAATTCAAATAGAAGACTTGAGAAAAAAGTTTTTAGGAAGGTAAAAACTTTACCAGAATGCTTTAAAGATATGTTAAAAAGCTCTACTACCTATGTTGTTTAAAATTGCTGCCATATACATTTGTGATTGAATGATACTGACATGCAATGTTTAGGCAAGTCAAAATTCTAAAGGAAAAAAGTATGAAAGCTCAAAATCTTGTATTTTTCTAATTGTGAATGGAATTTAGAAAAACAATGCTAGAAGGATACCTACCAAACCAAAGTGTGGTAGTTTTACCTCTGAGGATTAGAATTTTCTGGATGGAGAAGGGGGCATGTATTGAGTAGATTAGAAAATATGTAACTTTAAGTTTTTGTTTAATTTTTTTATGTAGTTTGAATTTTTACATAACGAGCTTGTGTTACTTTAAAAAGTAATAAAACATGCTAAATCAAAGTAATGTAATTTGCATTTAGAAAGTTTAGAAGCAGAGGGAAAAAAAACCTATAATCCTACTACCTAGACCATGAATATATTGGCATGTTTGCTTCCAGTATTCTTTCTGCATTATGAAAATAACATAGTCCAAGTCAAATGGGTAAATTTTTTTCTTCTTTTTTTCATTCAGTATATCATCAAGATTTTCCCTTGTAATTAAATATTTGTTAATATTTTTTTAAAATGTTATATTCCCTTAGGTAAATGAACATAACCTACTAAATTATTTTTTGTTGCTGGATGCTTCAGTTTCTTTAAAATTTTCATGTGGTAGTGAACTTTTTTTTGTATAAAGCTTGGTTCCCATTTCAGATTATTTCCTGACACTGAAATCATTAGTCTTTTATTTCAAGCTAAATATATTAGCATAACTAAAATATTTAGCATTTTGCTAGTGAGTTGTTGCCTAATAATTTCTAAATCTTTACCTCTTTTGGAAACCTGAAGTTCGTGGTACAGATATGTTTTTTTTAGAAAGTCAGGTCCATTTCGGTCTCCCAAAATGAGAAACTAAAGTTTCTATTATATTCTTTTTGGTAAACACATATTAATGCCCTCTAAAAGAGGGTGATTGAACTGGTATTTCAGCATATCTCTTAACTAATGACTGGGTACTAGCCAGATCAGATTAGGGACTTGGCATATTTTTAGCTACTATGGAAAAAAAAACAAAAGAATTTAAAAATTACTATTATTAGTGCTTTAGTCTCGCTAAAATTTCCACATATTTTTTGGTTAGTAGACAAGAATTCCTGATTAATTTGATCCTACTTAAAATGATCCCAACACTGGTCTTTCATGTGATGTTTCAGAAATCATAAAAATAGAACTTCTGCATTAGAGATTTTTAATCTAGATGAGCTTCAGTGCTCTGTTGGTTCCTTCCCCTCAAAATTATATGCAACATATTGTTTTTATATGCATTTTTCTGGAAAGATAAACCATAGCTTAACCTACCCCTCAAAATTATGTGCAATATATTTTATATGCATTTTTCTAGAGAGATGGTCCATAGCTTTCATTAGATTTTACAGAAGGTGTAAGTCATGTTTTCTACTCTCCAAAAGAAAAACAAGAGAATCATACCACTTTTTAAGACTTTGAAGGAATGAAATTGACAACCGTTTCTATGGTTAAGTAAAACACAGTTATACTAAGAGTTTTCATATTCCCCCATGTGGTCATCAGTGTGAGAATAGCTTTGTTTGTAACATCGTGAGCAGAGGAGGTGTCTATAAAGGGTCAGACACAGTGCTTGCTATATAGTAGATGCTTAAATGTGGTAGTTATTGTTATGTCCTTGAAGAGATTTGCATAGTCATTTCATTACTTTCACCACTTTCCTTTTACCACTTGATTTATGTTACTTAAAGGAAAGTAACTGAAGTCTTCAGAAGTGGCCTGTACACACCATTTCAAAATGCAAAAGCGTTTTTCCTGCTGGAGGATTAATATGTATTATGAATGAATTGGTTTCACTGTTCCCATGTGATAGAGAATTATAATTGTGGTTTCCAGTGAGACGACAATGCCATAGTTATTTTCTTGTCCTTGTATAATGAGAGGGTTTTGGTGTTTCTGGGGTATTTTACACATTTACTCTATACAGCTTATTTTCATATCATATTTCATATCAATACCATTTTGTGGTGCGTTTTCCGTTAAAGAGCAAAAGTAGGATCAAGGCAGGAGAAAGTGGGAGGACAAAACAGTGGAAGACCACGGTTGATCTAAATCATGGAATTTCAGATGGGGTTTATATAGTTTAGATTTAGAGAGAAAAGTATGTATGTTAATTTCTTGTATACTAGTAGGAGTAAGTAACTTGTTTAGAAGTTAATACAGAATTGCAGGGAAATTTGTCTACTAGGCAACATAGAAATTAAATTATCTTCTTTATTCACCTAATTCCATTTTCTAGAGACCCTTATAGTGCTCTATGAGATGTTAAAACAAAAATCAATAAAACAAGGAAAACAAACTAGTGGTTAACTTTTTTTTTTAAAGATCCAACAACCAGGGAACTAAATCTTCATTGCTAATTAGGTAGATAAGATTTTAACAGAATTGAAAATTTTTTGACTCGAAACACAGGAAACTGACAAAAGAAGAAATAAGGAAAGAAATTAACATTTATTGGGGGTCCACTATGGACTAGACATTGTGTCAAAGGGCTTAATGTTACCATATTCGATCCTGACAATGACCAATGAAGTTTAAGTATTAGGACTCTCATTTTGCGGACTAAGAAATAGAAACTCACTTTAAAAATGTGTTTAATTCCTCATAGTTAGCAAGTAGTAGAGGTACTCTTTCTGCTATGATATGGGAGAATTGAACAATCTGCTTTTAAAATTGAGATATAATTCACAAATCATAAAGTTTACTCTTTTTAAAGTGTATGGTTCAGTGGTCTTTAGTATATTTATAAGATTATATAACCATCACCACGATCTTAATTCTAGAACATTGTCATCACCCCCAAAAGAAATCTAGTACAATTAAGCAGTCACTCGTCATTTTCCTCTTGCTCCAGCACCACCGCCGCCCTTGCCTGCCCGCCCCCCCCCACCCCCCCCCCCCGCCAGTTCTTGGCAACAACTAATCTATTTTTGCCTTTATGGATTTGCCTTTTCTGGACTTTTCATATATGGAATCATACAATATTTTGTCTTTTGTGTCTGGCTCACTTAGCATGATGTTTTCATTCATGTAGTAGCATGTATCAGTTTTTCATTCCCTTTTAAAGGTGAATAATATTTTATCGTATGAATAAATCACATCTTGTATAAACGTTTATCAGGTGATAGACTTTCAGGGTGTTTCCATTTCTTGGCTATTAGGAATAATGCTTTTGTGAACATTTGTGTACAGGTTTTTGTATGGGCATTTGTTTTTAAATATTTAGGGTATATTCCTAGAATATGTGATAGAGAATTGTAGGGGTGGAATTGCTGGGTCATAGGGTATAACTCTTTGTTAAGGAATTGCCAAACTTTTCCAAAGCAGCTGTACCATTTTATATTCCAATAGTCAATGTACCAAGGATTCTAAATTTTCCACATCCTTACCAATGCTTGTTATCATCTGACTTTTTTTTATCATTATCTTTCTAGTGGGTGTGAAGTGGTATCTCACTCACCTGGGTTTTAATATGCATTTCTCTAATAATTAATGATGTCAAGCATCTTTTCATGTGCTTATTGGCTGTTTGTATATCTTTGGAGAAGTGTCTATTCAAATCTGTCATGGTCCCTATGGGCTACTATGACAAAATACTGCAGACTGGGTAGCTTGAAAACAACAGAAATTTATAGTTCATAGTTCTGGAGGCTGGGAAGTCCAAGATCAAGGTGCTAACATGATTGAATTCTGGTGAAGGCCCACTTCCTGGTTCACAGCTTGCTCCTTCTCACTGTCCTCATATGGTGGAAGAGGCTAGGGATCTCTCTGAAACTTCTTTTATAAGGCACTAATCCCATTCATGGGGATTCCACCCTCATGACTTAAGCACCTCCCAAGACCCCACCTTCTAATATCATCACATTGGATATTAGGATTTTAACATACGAATGGGGCGGGGCACAAACATGCAGACCATAGCAGAGTCCTTTGCCCATTTAAAAATTGGATTATTTGTCTTTTTGTTGTTGAGTTGCAAATGTTCTTTATATGTTCTGGATACTAGACCCCTAATACATGTATGATTTACAAGTATTTTCTCTCAAAGAGTTGTCTTTTCATTCTTTTGATATGTCCTTTGAAACAAATGTTTTCAATTTTGAGACATTCTATTTTATCTATTTTTTTCTTTTGGTTGCTATCTTTAATCTTTTCTTTTTTACTTTGTCATTCAAAGTTATAAGTGAACTTTACTTTTTACTATGTAGAGACTTCACTGGCTTGCCTGAAGAAACTAGAATTTTTTCTTGCCTTTCATTTCCCTCCCTATGTAGTGGTAGTCACCATAAAAATGTTTTTGGTAGTCACCATAAAAATGTTGGTTGAATTGAGTGATAACTGATCAGAGATGTGGAACTGGTATACAGTAAACATTGATACCTGGAGGAGTTAGTAACAACTCTTACGTAGTGAGTACTTTAAGTGCCTAGTACTTAACTGTATTAAGCACTGACATGCTAGTTGTCTCATTCAATACTCATGACGACCCTATGAAATATACATTCTTCCCTCAATGTATAAAGTAAGACACTGAGGCTTAGAGAGGCCAAGTAACTTGTCTAAGACCACACAGTTGATCTAGGATTAGAACCCTTGGCATGGATGGTATATGCTCATTTTAACCACCATTTTCCTAAGCTGGGTCAACAAGCATAATGTGAAGAATCTGTAGGATGGAGAGGACCAGAAGGTAGACTGGTCGAAGACAGTCATGCTAAGGTTATTGCTGCTATCTTTCAGACTTTGAAAGAGATATGTAAAAATTTTATAGGTTCATTTTGAAAAAATATAATTTTTTTGACATGAATCAGATATTTAAACTTCAGTTTGCCAATTCTACTGCTTCTATCTTTTCATTTCAAGGTTACATTTCTCTTTGTTAATTTTTTTTTTTTTAGGCAAGGCAACCCTTGGTTGACCTCACAGATTGCAAGGACTTGTCAGTTTATGAACCTTTATTTTTTATTTTTTTTATGCCTACAGCACCTGGTCTTCCTAGGTGGTCTCCCATTGAAGTACTAACCAGGCCCGACCCTGCCTAGCTTCCGAGATCAGATGATATCAGGCTTGTTCAGGGCAGCACGGCTGTAGATGGTTACATTTCTCTTTAACCATCTTTTCAACTTCTCTCTATTAGTTATTTTTATTTAGAATATTTTTACCCTTCCTGGACCTTGTCCCCTGTTGAATCCTGGTCTGATAATTCTATGCTATCATGGTAATTTTTCACTCTCCTTTGCCTCCAAGCAGACATTTTTAAATGATGTTTAGCTATTCTGCTTGTCTTCAGGAGGGTTGTTGTAAATCATTACTTCTTTTACCACTGGAACTGAAAGTTTCATATTCTTTTAAGCTAGTAAATGTAAGATTATGTTATCATGGTTTGGTGGAATTAGCATGCCCTAACTCTAGCAGAAATCTTATTTTATTTATCTGGAAAAGGTTCCAGTGTCCCAAAATATTGTGTGCTCGAACATCTCTAATTATTTATATTAAGTGAGTTTTAATTGCTCATTACGTTATTTATTTGTACGTAGTTTTTAAAATTAGTGACAGCCATGATTCTCCATTGATACAATAGAACCACCTAGAAGTCGTACTACATACTATTCAAAGTCATAGCCATTATAGCATTAAACTCTAATGTTAGGATTGTTCCTCACTGAGTCTACAGGTTGTTGACTTGCTCGAGGTCCTATAGTTAATAGCATCATTGGGATTTGGATCCCAACAGGGACATACTGATCTCGTATAAGATAATATTTTGATATTGTATAATATAATATTTTAAGGTGCACAGTCCAGAAAAAAATAATACTTTCCAAACATCTGAAATGATTTTTTTTTAATCACATGCATAGGTAGTGATTTAGAGAATTCTTGGGTATAGTGACCCTTCATCCTCCCAAAACCCACTAACACTTAATTTATGATGATGGTTGGAGGACATAGCCCTGTAAAAATATGAGTATATTTTCGTAAAGTTAAAAACTTAATCACAGCATTAGTGAATGCAGTTTGACATATTTTCAAAAGTTCTTGAAAGAACTGATGTTATGGGCAAGGAAAAAATTAATTCATAGTTTATAAATATCTAGTAAAAACAGCAAGAAAACTTTATTTTAAATGTTAACAGCTAATGTACCCATTGAATAAGTATTTGAAAGTCGGGTAAATCAAACAGGTTTTAGTGAAAACTGCATTTTTTACACCAGTCAGTAAGAGTACCTACAGAAATGCCATTATAATTGTTTATGCTAAAACAGTCCTAGTAAAGATAGTCAAGTTTTTTTTCTTTCATTTAAATCTGCGCAGTTAACACAATTATAAGCTTGAGCTCCTTAACTATTGACTTCTAAGCTGGACTGTGGTAAAAATAACCTTTTTGTTTTCTTGTTACAGCAAACATATTATCTCTTGACCCTACAAGGTATTCCTAAAGGGCTTTACATTTGAAAGCTTGAGACATAGAAATCATAGCGAGTAAGAAGAAATATTTCCAGTAAAATATCAAGGACTGTTATTTCATTTTAAATAAGAGCTAACGTGCCCTTTGAATAAATATTTGGATAGAAGGAAAAGCAAGCTGACTTTGGAAATAATTAATTGTAGGCATTCTATTTATAAATATTATGGGCTCAATGGCAAGTTTTTTGTCTATTTTTTTGGTTACCCTAAAAAAACTATAATTTCTCTCATCTCTCTACCTGAGTTTAAGCTCTATGGAAAAGAATTATTCATCAAGTCTGAGATCCCACAGGTGTTAAGCAGTACGTCTGATATGGTTGGTGTTCTCTATTCTCCTGGAATGAAGGAAAGGCATCCCTTACTCTAAACATTAGAAGCATCAGTCCAGTACACTGTTACACAGCTGGAAGAGAAGCTTATTTCTAGGCAGATAAATCTTGCTTCTCCATAGATTGTGTAAAGACTCTAGTAAATGAGTTAAGAAACTAGAGAAGTTAATCCTTCCTGAATAATTAATGTCATCTGAACAAAAACACAGGACAGACTAGCAATTATAAGAAGCAAACTTTAATATATCATTTAGGGAAATTTTTCTAAATAGCTACATCCTCTGTGATTTCTTTGTTTTTGACAAATTAATGGATCTAGACTCTAATAGAGGAAGTAGCTCTGTCAATTTCAAATTAGTACTAAGAATTGTTGAGAAATTGGGGAGAGGTAATATTTCAGCCCCATTAGTCGCTGATATTATTTATGATTCACCTCATTGTCAGTGATTCTCACTTGGCCACTACTGAAGATCATTGCTTAATTATTCCTTGATTCTTGCTACTGAAGAGCGGTTATTTTTACCAACGGTGAGCAGGACTAGTAGAGGGAATGGAGTGGATCTATACTAGGTAGACCTGACCCCTTAGAGGGATAAGGGGCTACTGTAAATAAGCCCCAGAGAAGGAAATGGGGGAGGAAAGCCAGGGAAAGCCTGCGCAAGTGGATTGGTCACCTATACTCAGACCATTATTGCTTGACCCAGTCACCCAGGAATATTCCCAGTGTTACTCTTACATATTTCTATGTTTCACAAGAAATAACCCAAACTAACTTTAAGATATGTTAGGATTGTGAAAAGTATGAGCCATCTTTTCCTTGTTCTTATTGATTGGAAGTTTAAAAAATATGGTACTTGGAATATCTTTATGCATTTATCTCTGCAAAAACTATGACTCCTCAACAATACATAAGAAGAATATGGAGGGATCTCATGGGAGAGGAGAGTATAGCTAATTTTGGAAGGATTTTATGCTGCAGAGCTGTCAATTTTGATCGAAAAGTGAATTACTCCTGAGATTAATTTAGAAGACTCCTCCTAGTCAGTGTTTGTATGGTTCTATAATCATGTAAAGATCTTTTAAGAGAAAAGAGATCTCATTTTGTAATATTTGAAAGAACCTAGTACACCTGTGTGATAACAAAATTAAATACCAACTCATGTAATTTGAAAATCATGATTCCTGTGGGAAAAAACCATAGATTTAAGTGACAAAAATAAGTTCTGAATAAGTAGGATTGTAACACAATATTTCTTAGTTTCTACTGTCATTCTTTTTACAGGATCTAGTTGCGTGTTCTTCGCCCTAAATAATAAGAGAATGGCTCTCTTGACCTTCAGTTTCTCTGCTAGTAATTTCTGATTATTCTTTCCATCAAAGCTTGCTGTCACCCGAGCCCTGAACTGAGACTGTCAAATCTCTATGTATAGGATTTAGAACAGATGGTAACCATAGAGGTTACCCAATCTATTCTGTGTTCATGGTGTAGTATCAGTTGGATATTTAGAGTTAATATCGGCTCTGGTCACTTTCATTCACTCTCATATTTAACTAAGGTGAGATTTGGCTTCATTTATTAACTCATTTTATAAAACATTGCAAACAGACCTTCGATGTTTGCTTAGGTTGCCAAGTGCAAAGGTGTATGGCTTCATGAGAATCCTATGCAGTGAAAAATGCCTGTGCACAGGGCTTTTAAGAATGGACTTCTCACCAATGTGGATATTCAGTATACCTAACACTCTCAGCCTGATTTTATTTTATTTTATTGAGGCAAATATATGGATCACATAGATAATAGGTTGATTTTAAATATATAATAATATCTTAATATATCATGGCCACTCTACTGAATATTGAACAATCAACCTGGGAAAATGTTGATGTTTTTTGAAAATTATATCTAAGAATTCAGGGTGTGGGCATAATCTGTAATTGAAATGTAAGACGCTTTAAGAAATGCAGGGCTACCCTGTGTGCATTGCTGATGGGAATGTAAAATAATACAGCTGCTATAGAAAATGGTTTGGCAATTCCCCCCAAAATTAAACAAAATTATCATATGATCTGGCAATTCCATTCCAAAATATATACTCAAAAGCATTGAAAGCAGAGGCTCGAATAGATATTTGTACACCCATTTTCATAGCAAAATTATTTACAATAGCCAAAAGGTAGAAACAACCCAAATGTACATCAACATGAAGAAAACGTGGTCTATACCCACAATGAAATGTTATTTGGCCTTAAAAAGGAATGAAATTTTGATACATCTTACAACATGGATGAGCCTTAAAAACATTATGCCAAGTAAAATAAGCCAGACATAAAAGGACAAATATTGTACGATAACACTTGTATGAAGTACCTAGAATAGGCAAATTTATAGAGACGAAAAGTTAGCGAGTGCTGGGAGAAGGCAAATGAGGAGTTATTGTTTAATGGGTGCAGTGTCTGGGATGATGAAAAGTTGCTGGAAATGGAGAG
Source organism: Pteropus medius (assembly GCF_902729225.1). Taxonomy (NCBI): domain Eukaryota; kingdom Metazoa; phylum Chordata; class Mammalia; order Chiroptera; family Pteropodidae; genus Pteropus; species Pteropus medius. Next base: position 43,262,275 of record NW_024344378.1, read on the forward strand.
TGGTGATGGTTGCACAACACTGTGAATGTACTTAGTGCTACCAAATTGTGCGCTTAAAAATGGTTAAAATGGCAAATTTTATGTGATATATATTTTACCACACAAAAAAATCTCTGAAGGGAAAAAAATGTACATAGGGGTTATGGTTACTAATATTATAATAATAACTGTATAGCATCAAGGGGGTACTAGACTTATCGAGGGGATCACTTTATAAGTTATATAAATGTCTAACCACTATGTCGTACACCTGAAACTAATATAATATTGACTATAAACTGTAATCAAAGAAAAAAGAAATGCAGAGTTTGTATCTATTTTTAAGAAAAGGTCTTGCACCCATTTTCAAATCTTATGTTTGACTCTGTTTTTCTACCTATTTCATGGTTGCTTCAGTCCCCACAGAGAACTTCTTAGTGTGGGCTCAGTGTGCTTGAAGTTGCCCTGGTGGATGTGGTTAGGTCAGAATCCACTGGTTTTGCTGTAAGTAGGCTTGCTTCTTACATTTGTTAAAAATTTTGAGGGTGAGTGGGTGAGGGAGAGATTTTAAAATGGGAAAACAATGCATGTTGGACTTCCCATTCCAACACAGAAAGTGTGCTTTTGTGGCAAACCGAAAGACTAGGAATCAAGGGTGATGAAATACAGGCCTTCTGGCCCTCACTCTGTTCCTGATTTCTGGTTGTGGGAATCTGTTCTGAATCCAACTGCAAGTGGAAAACCCATCTTTGGCTGAGCAGCCAGGGAGGCCATCCTGCCAATCCCCCAAATGTGCTGCTGAATCTTTGGCCCTGTAGGGGCGAAGCTGAGGCTGTCTTCTCGAGATCTGTGCAGCTGTCAAGGTGGCTGTGATGGGACTGTGACCGGCCTCTGCACTCCATTTTGACAGTGACCTTGAGACCTGCCAGCTCACAGCAGTTGTACTGGTTCTTACTCTACTGTTGCTGTTGCATGGTCAGGGGGCTAAAGGGAGGGAGCCAGACTCCTCTGGCTTTGCCATTTCTAGGGTCTGGCAAGTTCCAACTGTGGTGCCCACCTCTCCCAGTGCCTACCACCCACTGGATGTAGGGGCAGTCCAGGTGTGTGAATGTGGGTGGTAGCTTGTTCTTTCTCTGGCTCAGGTCCCAATCCCTGGGAAGTGGGTAGCCCTGTCTAACCAACAGCCGAGGGTACAGACAGGCTCCACGTGGGAAGCTGCTTGGCAGCTCTGTTGAGAGATGCTCAGTGACAGTTGATGATCTTGGGTGACAGAGGAGCCAAAGATGCTCCTTTGTCCCAAAGGTATGAGTCTGCCTTCTGGGAGGGATTTCTTTAGCAATTGAAGGTCACCGGAAATGTACAGAGCAAGAGAGAAATCTTTTTCTCTCCAGCCACACAGAGTGGCAAGTGTATTTTGAAAACTCCTCCCCCCACTTGTCCTCATCCTGTCCTTTTCCTTTTAAGTGGCTTTATTATTTTTTTTTTAATCCGCCTTTGTAATTGGACATTTATTGACAGAAATCAAATTGCTGTGTTTCTGGGCAAAGAGCCTGCTGCAAAGAGGTGTGGTTCCCGAGGAATGAGACATGCAGCCCAACAGCTGAGCCTACACTGTCCTCACATAACCTCCCTGCCTTAAATATCGCCAATATTTAGCCTTGCCTTATAAAGTAAAAATGCACAATACCTTCCAGAGTTTCAGCAAGCCCAAATGCCCCCCTCGGCTCAGTTATATCTCCTGTATGTTGGAGGCTGGGCCGCGCACGCCTCCCCCCGCCGAGACCTGTCCTCGGAGCCACCAAGAGGTTACTAATCAGGGAGACTCCGCCATCGATCTGATGGTGGAGACCTGGGGGATTTGTATGCATTGTTTTTGCTGAAGCCTCCTGTGAATTCGGCGCGACCAGATCCTCTGCAGCGAACTCCATGTCGCAGCTTGTGGCTGCCTGTGTCCTGTGGTGAGAGCGGAGCCACACAGGAGATCCTTTGTCTAGGAAGGCTAGGCATAGAAGATCACTTTGGAGTTGCTAAGCTCTGCATTGCCATTGGCTGCACTCTTCGTGGGGCTGTTTTTGCAAAAGGCATGCCCAGCACGTCTACAGTGCTGGCAGGCCAGGGCTGCCTTTAAACACCATGATAATAATACCAAAAAGCAGTTTGCAGAACTGTTCCACTGTAGAGGCTTCCTCTGCAGAAGCAAGCAAGATGGCTACCTCGTGGGCTTCGCTGTGAAGAATGCAGAGGCTAATTAAGACAGACTTTAAGGGGAAAAAAGGGTATTTCCCTACTTCATCTTCATGCAAGGCTTTTTTTTTTTTTCAGTGACTTTTAAAGTATACATTTTACATAAGCTCTTTAGGTTCTGCCTAGCAAACATGTTGATGATTTTAAATGGTATAAGTAGTTTTATACAGAAATAGCCAAAAATTTTTGGGGGGTGGGAGCTAATTTTTTTCTTAAACGGAGGCTTATTTTGCAATTTGATTTTTTTTTTTTTTTTTAGGTTATAAAGGAAAACAAGAGGCCCCAGAGGGAAAAGAAGCCCAAAGTTTTAAAGGTAATCAGCTATTGATTAAATCATATTTGATTTTTTTCCATTTCATATAGTATTTTTCTGTCACTTATGGGTAAATTTGGAGTACAGTGGATGTGAATTCTCCCAGGTTTTCAATAGATAAATGAATTTTCACTCAACTGAAGTGTTTTTTTTTTGATGTGCTGCATAATATGCACATTAGCATCCTTTATTTTCAACTCCACACAAGTCTGCAGAAAGAAAAGTTTATATGCAAAGTGTTGTGAATAAAATATATTTTTCTTTGTAGCTCCCTTTGTAGCATCTGTATTTTTGTGTAAACTTAAGCTCTTAAGGAGAGACACTGTTTGAAGTTGACAGCTATGATCCATTGTGATTTTAATAGACCTTCCATTAGATACAATTTTAAAAAACGTGATTTTTCTTTCCAAAGGAAAACGTCCTTAGAGGTTTTAGTTCAACTTAAAACGTGTAAGCCATTGAGATCTTATAGCCAAATTATAATTGCTTAAACCCAAATTTTGGCATTCATAGAGCTATAAGAATATGCATGTTTTCTTTATTTTTAATAGTTTACCTAATGAGTATTCAGTGGTAACCTAATTCAGTTATAAGCTAGCAATCTGTGTTATGAGCTTTGTACAGTATTTAAAAGGGTTAATTTAAAAGCATATGGCATTACTAAAAGTTCGAGGCTAGGTTTAGTCTAGCAAATAGGTGCTCATTGTTAAAGGTTTCAAGTGGTATATTACTATTATAAATGGAAGCAACCTGAGCAAGCAACCTTTTTAATTCAAGAAGACATATTAGGCAATAAAACTACTGGTCTTTAAAATTATATTGCGCGCATGTAATTTAAAATATTTTAACTTAATCATAGCTTTTCTTTCAAAAATAAAGTTTTAGCAAAGAGGAAGAACATGTTGAACTATGGATGTGGCAAATTTTTATCTCATTTATTTCCCCAGTGTGTACCTTAAAAATGTTGTTGACATGGAGAACCAAACCTTGCATTGCTTTCTAATTTGTCTGACCACCGCAAGTTTTTGTACCCTGTGTCTACACAGCATTTCCATGTACATTTTTCATCAACCAACAAGTATTTTAATATTTACCACACAGTCATCAATGTGTTAGGCACTGTGAAATGAATGAAATTGCTTGGCGCAAAGTCTCACTTGGCCTGAACAAATAGAATACTGGTTATTTTCAAGGTAAATTAAATCCTCTTCTGTTGTTGTTTTTTTTCTTGTATATTGATCCCGCTCTTTTACTCCCCTTCCCAACTATAGAAGTATATCATTAAAATCTTCAAGGGAGAAATAGTTTTAGTCTTTCTGTATAATGGGGGCATAGGAAAAAGGGGTAGATTGCATGGACAAACTAATATAGACTAAGCTTTTTAGCTAAATCATCATTTGCCTTTGCTGGGAAGTAGAATTGGGCTTTGGGAGTACTATTTAATTCTGTGTTTATTTCATTAGTCTGTGTATGTCCTGTCACCTGTTATAAATTTCAGAAGTAAATATACTATGTGTTGCATTTTTGAATCATGGCAATGGATCTGACTTTTTTAAAAAAATAAATGCCTGTGGTGGTTGAATTTCATGTGCCACAGCAAGCAGAACTGAATTATTGCTCACTTTCCTTTATAGCTAGCAATTGTTGTACAAGAATAGGGAAATGCTCTAAAAGGATAAAAATAATTTCTTTCTGATGTTGGCATTTTTAAATGTTTTCTTCAATATTCTATTGGGCATAATATTTTTTGTTGTTCTCCAAAGAAAGCTTTGTTTCTCTGCTCCATCGTAGAAATGCAAAAATACTTTGAGATTTAGCTTGATGTGTATAAAATGCAGTTGGAACAAATGTAGAATACTATATAACCCTAAAGGAGATGTTAAAAGAACTAAATCCACATTTTGGGAGGGAGTGTAGGGAAAGAGTACCCTTTAGTTTAAGGTTTTATGAATGAAAACTCAAAATCCACTGGCGGCTACCCAGGAAATCAGTGATGGGAACCTGCAGGTTACAACTTGGTCTCCTTTTCTAATTCTCTTTGCCTTTGGCATTGTGCCAGAGAACTTTCTTTGACTCTGACCTCTTAGATCTTCAAATCTCCTGGGCCTCCTGCTCTTTGTCAGGGTAGATGCTATAGGTATCCTGACTAACTTTCATCTTCATCATCTATTAGGAAGTAGTTGGATAACTAGAGATTAAATAAATAAATAAATAAATAAATAAATAAATAAGATGAAATAGAGGTAAAGAGATGAAATTGCCTGATATATCTCACATCTCTCATCTTTAAACAATTTATTATCTGTATTGATAACCTATATTCATTCTAATTCAAAACTTAAAACTATAACTAGTGATCTCAAATCCCTGACTAAGGAGTGCATTTTCCTCTAGCTGAACTGATAGTTTCTGTCAAAAACACTCTAATATCTAGAATGGGAATTGAATTGAGGTGGGGGTCAGCACAAACTCCTGCCCCCACTAGTGCTAGAGGATCAGGTTGCTGCTCAAGCTCTATTAATGATCACTAGAGTTACTTTCATATATAGACAACAGCTTGTTAGCTGCGCTATAATTGTTTCCTTGACTCTTGAGTAAGGTAAAGGTGTGAAATAATTTCAAGCCTTGATTCTTGAAACTGGACTTGTGAGTGGCATGGTTTGGAACCCTTCTTGGTAGAAATATTTATGTAAATAATCTTCACTTTATGTGTTGGGGTAGGAGAATATGATATATTCCCTTGGAGAAAGTCAATCTTAGGATAATATCACTTTGGTTATGCTGTCAGTCATTGTTCCTGAAGAAAATCATATTGCGCAGTCAATTGGGAGTGTTGAGGGAAATCGAATAAAAGAATTGTTAGAAAGGTGTAGGCAGGGTTATGGGAAAATATAGGGATGGCAGAACATCCCAGAGCTAATAACAGCAGAGGGCCATTGCCACTCGTAGGCCTGAAGGGGCAAGGGAGTTGGGAGCAGGAACCCAGGTAGAATAGTTTTAGCTTAATGTAAGGATCAGGAGCTTTTGCTGTGGCACTTTGGTAAAGGTATCTTTGTGCAAAGAAAAAGTCATGGAGAGAGCCGTATGGAAATAAATACCCTGCCCTCCAGTTTCCTGCTAATTTCATTGGTTGATCCCAATCAGAAATGAAAAGGAAAGGGAGCCCACTGATGAAATATAACCTGGTCAGCCTCCTGCAGCATGTAAGAGGGTGTGGAAGATGGAGTGTGGACCTGGAGGGGCAAATAGAACATATTCAGCATCACTAGTGACTGTGGGGACAGTATGTATGGCGGGGTCAAAAATAGTACTACAACCACGATTGTGTAAAGAAGTAACATTAGGCAAGGCTGAGTATGTCAGAACTTCATACTATCTTGCAGTTGCAACTTATCTGCAAATCTAAAATCATTTCAAAATAAAAGGTGTGGGTATCCGTAAGAGGGAACCCCATTTATACATTCTGTAATTAGATACTTTTTTCTAGGCTGGTAAGGTACATTTTTCTAGCTGTTTGGTTATAAGTTATCACAGTAGTATATGAAAGACTGGATGAACAAATATAAAGAAATGTCAGTGAGTATTAAACCAGGAAACAGTTTACAGATGATTTAGAAAAGAAAAATGAAAACAAAGTGATCTTCCTGCTAGCTTCTGCACTGGCAGCCCTGCTCTTCGCTGTTTCCTTCCTTCCTTGATGATGCTGATAAAAGTAGTGCTGGTGATGAGGGGGGGCGGCGTGCACATATGAGATATATATATCTCACTAAAAGAGGACAGACACTTAAAAGGCATACTTATGTCTTTTTGAAATGTTTTAAAAGAATCAAATTGAACATAAATCACATTCATACATAGTGATTTACATGACATAGTGACATTCAGAATATTTAAAACTACCATCTTTGCCTGGCACATAGTAAATGCTCAGTAAATGTTCTTTCCTGAACAACATTATTATTAACATTCATTAAACATATTTTTAGCATATACTAAATGCTGGGGCTACAATGATTTCAGCCTGTAAGGAGACTAAATGTTGATGAGGGATGGCTGGCAAAAAAATTAAAGACAAATGAATAAACTACAAATTGTGGTATATATATTTTTTGAAGGAAACAAAAAAAGTGCAGAAATAGAGAAAACACCTAGGGAAATTTACTTGATATCTTTGAGAACCATTCTCTTTATAAATATAGTATTTACATATATAACATATATGTATGTTATAATATATATATATATATATATATATATATTTACCCCTCCAGCACCTGGTCTTCCTAGGTGGTCTCCCATACAAGTACTAATCAGGCCCAACCCTGCTTAGCTTCCAAGGTCAGACAAGATAGGGTACATTCAGGGTGGCATGGCCTTAGACTCCCTTTATTTATAAATTGTTAGACCTACTAGTGCTGATTTAAAAGTCCCAAGTTAGATACAATTAAGTTACCTTGTTTATTTTTAAAACCCATTAAGCTACAAGAAATGGAAGATAACAGAGGTACTAAAGATTTTACTCTGCGCACTTATCTACAACTTCGCTTCAGTTAGTAAAAGAATTCACTGGTAAAATGATAAACTTTTCTTAAGTCTGGTTATAATGTAACACATGATTTATAGCAACAGATTGCAAGTTTAAGTGATGGGTCAAATATTGAGCTTGACCATTCTTCCGGAAATGAAACATGCCATTTTGATAGAATTCTTCATAGTCCTAGGCAATGAACTCCAGACTTCTGAATATAATGGATCAGTGGGGGGAAATTCAGAGTGGGTGATGAGAGTATAAAGGAATACCAGCTTAAAAAAAAAAAAAAAAAAAATTGGAAGAAGATAATCTCAGAATACAAGGTGCTCATATAAATTTAATAATTCAGACTTATGATTCAGCACACGGTCCTTATTTTCCTCATGATATCATAAGCTGGCAAAAACTGTCAAAGACGTGTGTTCATCCATCAGTGTTTATTCACATGATCAAAGGCACACATGGGGCTTCTGAAGTTTGCATACGCAGAAATCGTAATATATAGCATTTTGCCCAGATACTATCAGACTGATTTCAGGGCTAGCTTGTCACTAATCCAGCTCACGCAGTAAAACAATTCATTTATCATTGGAGCATGTGCATTTCCAGTGACTCAAGACTTCTTTCTGTAATTTCTAGGAATAATCCCAAACAGAGAATCAGAGTAAATAAAAGCCAAATGGGTTTAATGGGCTTGAGGAAAATTTTATCCAGGCCACAAAAAAAAGTTTATTGAATTCTTTCTAGTGCAGAAAAAAAATATGCCTTGCATTTTGAATACTGTGTTCTGATAGTGCTGGATTCTTAGTGACTATTTTCTGAGGTCTACCTTCTTTACTATTTAACTCCTCATATATTGTCTAGACTATTGTCTCAACAGGTAAAAAGAATTGTTAATTAAATTTTTGTTAAAATCTTACTAGTATCTTAATTTATTTTCAAGTTATAGTTAATTTAATAACAGAATTTCTTTCCGTGTCCAAAATATGTCATAAAAATAATGTTATTAAAGATTTGATGGCGAGATATACCTATCATAGTAGCCTATGCAAAGAAATGAAGATTACAGTATTTTTTAAAATCTGTTCTGATACTTTATAGTTTTAAATATCGACTAACTCATTTAGTCTTTTTTGAACTAGAAGTTGGACTTTCTGCATATGACACATTTTAGTGTAAAAGATGCTACAGTTTTATCATCTACATTTAAAATTTAGTCATCATATTAATTTGATTCAAGCATAGGTTCTTTCCATGGTTCTAAGGAACCAGATGTTAAACAGTAAACTTATTTTAAGAACTTATTTATATTTGTTATTTTAAATAACTAAATTATTTAAGTATTATGTTGTTTGTTTTTTCTTTTAAATATAGTATACACATACACACATACATGTAGGATTGTGGTGGAGTTAAATGAATTATTTAATGCATGTAAAGTGCTTAGGACACCTTAGCAGGTAGTAATTTCTCAATTAGCAATATTATTATCATTATATCCAGAGGTGTAATATGTGTTACTATAAAGATTAAGCGAACCTTTCAGAAAATGTGTATTTTCTTAGTATATTCATAAAAACTAGAATATCAATATGAAAAAAATATTCAACAATTGATGGTTAGTTTAAATTATGAAACTTAATTACAAAGAGTTGGAAGAAGATAATCTCAGAATACAACGTGCTCATATAAATTTAATAATTTAGACTTATGATTCAGCACATGGTCCTTATTTTCCTTATTATGTCATAAGCTAGCAACAACTGTCAAAGATGTGTGTTTATCCATCAGTATTTATTCACATGATCTAAGACACACACATGGGACTTCTGATAGACTGGAATGAACACATTTGTAACAGGATACAAGTTACAGTGATGTTTGCAAGTTATATCCCTTAAGCATGATTTCTCCCAGGTAGGAACCATATAAGAAAATTCTCACTAAATTATCCCTTATTTTTTTATTTTTATTTATTATTTATTTATTTATTTTTACGCCTGCAGCACTTGGTCTTCCTAGGTGGTCTCCTATCCAAGTACTAAACTGACCCGACCCTGTTTAGCTTCCAGGATCAGCCTTGTTCAGGGTGGCATGGCCATAGACCTCACTAAATTATCAAAAAAATTATCTTAAATTTCTGAAGGGATATTTTTCTTAGAAAGAAATGTTTTCACTTATCAACTTGTGTATTCATTCTACTTTAGAAAAGGAAAGGAATTCATCTAATAACTGAGTATTCTAATTCTCAAAATAAGTTTAAAGTTATTTTAGATTATAATTTCTCTCTGGGGAGGAAAAAACAGGAAAAAATGTGAAAATGTCTAAGCATTTAAATTTCGAAATCACAGGTATTTAGTGTTTTTGATTATTTTTCATTTTTAAAATTTTAACTGTGTGTGTCTCCTTGTGGTATCAGCAGCACCCAAAGGGGAAGATGCGTGACTTTTAATGTTATACAGCCCTGCTTCTATTTACTGACTGTGTGGCCTAGGGAAATTTAACTGAACTTTCTGAGACCTATTTTCATTATCAGTAAAAGAAGAAGTAGTAATTAATCCACAAGGTTGTTTGGTTGATTGCATACCTTTTAATTTATTGAGTCCCATATATAGTAGATGTTCAATAAATGATAGCTATCATCATTTTTGTTATGATTGTTAACATAAAATAAAAATCTTCATAGAATATTAATGTGTTTAGATTTCGAGTTGTCCTTGTTCTTTAAACTAGATTGTAAACCTTTTCAATTTAGAACAGCATGCAACTTTGTATTCTGCATATTGTCTTAATAATATCTTATGCTTACAGCTCATGTTAATTTAATGAATAATTGAATTAATGCATACCATGGCCTAACTTTAGTTAGTTAGATCTGAATTATAGAAATTACTATAATGACATCTGGGTATATAAGGAATACACAATATACTTTCTCAAATCCACAAGCCAGCCTTGAATAGCCTCTTGCAATGAATCGCCATGGAAATCAGGACACATATCTAATACATTTATTTTAATTTGATTAATTTTTCTCTTACATTACTTAAAAAAACAGACCTACAGAAAAGTTGAAAAAACAAAACATTAAGCATCTATATCCTTTGTTTATGTACATTTTTTGTTTGTTGGACAATGTGACATTTTACCTGTGAATTTTTCACCACATCCCTCCTAAGAAAAGAATATTCTACATAAGCACAGTGCAATTATCATACTGGAGAAGTCATAATTGATTCAGTCTGATGTGACATAAGAGACTGTTCATTTAAAAATCTTTTCATTTGTGCCCCCATCCCCCAAAATCCCTTCCAGCTATTGTCCTCCTGGTCTAGCATCCAGTCTTAGATCATGTCTTGTATTTGGTTTTCATCTTTTCTCCTTTTATCTGGTCTTCCCACCATCATTGTGTGTGTGTGTGTGTGTCTGTCTGTCTGTCTGTCTGTCTGTCTCTGTGTCTCTATCTGTCTGTCTATCTATGTCTCTGTCTGGACTGATAATTTTGAACACTGCTTGTATTTTATTACATTTTCATAAAATCTTTTGATTTGAAGATCAAGAAATCTGGGGGACTGACAGTAAAATTTCAGGTTTAAGGTATATTGTCCTGTCCACATTTTGCTGTTGGGGTTTTTGTTGGAGACTGTCCAATGCTTCCTGTTTTGGATCTTAAATTCAGAATTGGAGGAGATTAGCAGACTGAAAAAATGTAGCTGGATAAATGCAGAGATTAAGTCGAACTGCTGTGTCTATACCAGTTGGTAGCAGGGAATGGAAGAGACAGAATTCCTTAATTATTGGCTCACTGAAATAAAGAAATGAAAAATGAAGTAGTGGTATTTATAAAGCCATGGGAAACACTTATAAAAGTATTGACTTGAAGTAAGGGTTTTGATGAACCTTATAAGAATCTGAAGATTATTTGCTGATTAAAATGATCAAAAGTAATTTCAAAATGTTAATTTTGTTCCTCCACCCATGAAATATAGTTTATTCCCTCATTTAATGGATAGTGTAAAATAGCTACACTACAGGTTAAAATATTTCATAAGAAATTTAATCCAGCAATCCAGGGTTTATTTAAAGCCTCTGATATTTGATCACTTCACTAAAACAAGTTAGGACCATCAGAGGGCTGAGTTACCTGAGTTACATTTCCTAAGATACTATGCATTACAACACATGATACAGTTGTATAAAGCCTGACAGGCTAACTTCTGCTCAGTATAATGTCTACTGAAAACTTGTCTGTGAAGATTAATTTATGTGGTGCCCATGGTCAGAAAAAAAGACATTATAAACAATGTGTTTTTCTATTTTTGACTTTTGAGTTAGAAAACTTAGCCAAATTCATTGGAGACTTTATTAAAATTAAAAAAAAAATTTTTTGGACGTAATTTCAAGCAACAATAAAGCTGTAAGAATAGTACAAAGTATTCTCACACACCATCACCCACTTTACTCAAATGTTAACATTTTATCGTTTGCTTTATTTCCCTCCCTGAATTCTTTGAGATTAAGTTTCAGACATGTTTCTTTACCCCTAAATACTACATTTCTTATAAACAAGGAGCTTCTCATATATAACTATAGTACAATGATCAAAATCAGGCAATTAACATTGATAAAATATTGTGATCTAATCTACTGATCAGATTTTACCAGTTGTCCTTAACAATGCGGTGTATATCAAAAGATAATTCAGATCATGTATTGCATTCAGTTCTGTGTCTTTAGTCTTGTCAGTCTGATATTTTAAAGAATTCAGGTCTGGTTTTTTTTTTTTTGTAGAACGACTTTTAATTTGGATTTGTTTAATGTTTGTTTATGCATTTTTATCAAGAACACCATAGAAGTGAATTTGTGTTCTTTGTGAATCATCTCTAGAGGCACATCATGTCATTTTGTTCTAATATCATTTTGACATCGATTACTGCGTTAAAGTGGTATCTGCCAGGTTTCTCCAGTACTAAGTTACTCTTTTTCTTTTTGTAATTAAGTATCTTTTGTAGAGATATTTTATGTAAGTTCCATTACTTCTCATTGATTTTGAGTATCCATTCATGATCCTTGCCTGAGTGAAATATTATTGTGATGGACTTCATTTTAACCTAAACTTTCTGTTTCATATTTTGTTACCTTTAAAGCACTTTGATTTTCTTTTGGGCATAGAAATGACACATGTCTTAAGTTTTAAAGATTAAATGAATAAAACTTTTAAGTAATAATGAAAAATGTCTATGGCTCTATTTGATGTCCTATTGCACAATGTAGCTGAATGGTTAATATTGGTTGAGAAAGTTGGAGACAGGTTGCTATTATATAGTAAAATGTGGGTATGATATGTGGGATGTTGGGAAAAAAGCAGATAATTAGCATGAGAAGGCATAGAATTCCTAAGGGAATGTGACACAGACTTCATTCCTTCTTTATCTTGCCTTTTCTGGCTCTTATCTTCCATACAATCCTCTTATCAGGAACTTAATATGAAAGAAAGAAGCCCAACTGAGAGACACTCAATAAAGACAAAGTAAAATAGAAGATAATCAGTAACAACCTACTCCCTCAATTTAGGATGAGGTAGCTTTGAAGAAAAAAGATTTGTTTATGAACCAGATAGTAAACAAATTACATTAAATATCCTTCAGGGTAAATACAAGAAACAAAACTCACAAAATTACCTCTTTGCGAAGTTTATAGTTTATCATAATAACAGCAGAAGTTTACTCCAATCCTGTGTACAATGAACGATTTGAGGGAAACACCAAAGTGTAATCAAAATTAATTTTGTTAAGGAAGAAAATACAAACATAAGTCTGATTTAAAAGGAAATCCAATTAACTCATTTAATAGTAATTTTAAATTACAAAAAAAAACCTCAAAAAAATGCAAACAGAAATGTATGAAGAAAAGGTTCTATATACTAATTTGTCCTTTCAACCTCTTTTCTTTCACATCTGAAGTACATACTCTTACTAGTTTTGTGGACGTCCTTCCAAATATAGTCTATATACACACGAGTGTATCTGTAGTTACATATGTCATGCATATATACAAATCTATCAACTTATTATTTTATTTTATGTTTTCAACTTATTTTTAATAGCAGCATTATTTTTGAAATATATTTTTTATAGTGATATACTCAGAGCTTAAATATATTATTTAACCAGTTTTGATAAATGCATAGAAAGACACCAGTCATTTCTGCTACCCCGGCAAGCTCCCTTTGGCCTCTTCCTAGTCAGCCTCCTCCCGCTCCAAGCAACAACTGATCTAATTTCTATCACCGTAGGTTAGTTTTGCCTTTGTGTAAATTTTTACATGAAATTTTATATAGAATATACTATTTTTTGATATCTACCTTCTGTCACTCGAGGCTAGATAAATAGATAGATTTGAACATTCTTAGCTTTAAAAAAAATAGCGTTATTGAGGTATAATTCATATACCACTCAATTCACTCATTTAAGGTGTATAGTTCAATGGCTTTTAGTATTTTCACTATTAGACCTGGATCACCACAATCAATTTTAGAACATTTTCATTACCCCCAAAACTAATCCTGTTCTTCTTAGCTATGTCACCCCCCAACCTTTCTATTCACTCTAGCCTTAGGCAATCAATAATTTTCTTACCATCTCTATGGATTTGTCTATTCTAGACATTTTGTATAGATACAGACATACAATACATGGTACTTTGTGACTGATTTCTTTCATTTGGCATCATGTTTTCAAGGTTCATCCATGTCGTAGCCCATAGCAGTTCTTTTTTTCCTTCCCTCCTTCATTCCTGAAGAATGTTCCATTTTATGTATGTATGTATTTTTTTTTCCCCCCCTCAATCACCATTTCATGGCCATTCAAGTGGTTTCCATTCTTTCGCTATTACAAATAATGCTGCTGTGGTCATTCATGTGCAAGTTTTTGTGTTTTCATTTCTCTTGGGTATATATCTAAGAGTGAAATTGCTGGGCCATATGTAAAGTCTTATGTTTAACTTTTATAGAAGTTGCTGAATTTTTCTAAAGCAGCTACGCCATATTACATTCTCACTAGCAATGTATGAGGGATCCAATTTCTCTGCGTTCTGACCAACACTTGTTATGATCAGTCTTTTTTTATTTTAACTCTCCTAGTGGGCAAGCGAAGTACTTATTTCAGATGGTTAATGATAGTAAACATGTCTCTATATGCCAATTGGCCATTTGAATATCTTTGGAGAACTATCTATTCATTTTCTATTTGGGTTGTTTGATAATTTTATTATTAATTTGTAATAGTACTTTATGTATTCTACATACAAGTCCCCTATCGGTTTTGATTTGCAAATATTTTCTCCCATTCTGTGAGTTCTCTTTTTACTTTCTTATGTTTGAAGCACAAAAGTTCTTAATTTTGATAATCAGTTTACCTATTTTTTTTTCTTGCTTCCTTGTGCTTTTGGTGTCCTATCTAAGAAAACTTTACCTACTTTATGTTTTAACAATACAATGCATCGAATATAATATATTTATATACATAAAGAGAGAGCTGACAGACTACATAGCTAGTTTCCCCTGAGAAGATGGTTTGGAAGTTTTCTGGTTTTCCTTATCTGTATCTTCTGGGTTTTTGTTCCTCTGTAATGTAAATATAATTAAAAAAAAATTTCCTATTTAAAATAAAAATTGTGAATCATAACATTATGATTTAAAGAGCACATTGAACCAATATTGTGACAACCATTCCATCTATGAAAGTTCCAGTTAAGCCTCGAGGGGGAAAGGGCCCTGGTGAAAGGGGAATGGGCTCTAGGCTATGATAGGTACATGTATTTTGACTTTTTATTTGGATATTATCCCTAACTTATAAAAATATTACAAGAGTAGTACAAAGAACTTCCTTATACACTTTACCCAACATCCCCAATGCTAACATCTTTCACAACCATAGTACCACCATCCGAATCAGGACATTAACATTGACACCATACTATTTATTATTCTAAAGACCTAATTCAAATTTAGCCAATTTTCCCACTAGAGTCTTCTTTTTTCTTGGAGGAAAGGGGGTTCAGGATTAAATCTAGGATCCCATATTACATTTAGTTGTCATGTTTCCTTAGTTTCCAAATTGTAACAGTTCCTTGGTGTTTCTAAGTCTTTCATGACTTTTTCACTTTTGAAGAATCCCAATCGATTATTTTGTAGAATGTTCCTCAAACTAGTTTTTTATTTTTTTGGATGCTCTTTTGTGATTAAATTTAGTATATGAGTTTTTGGCAAGAATCTACAGAAGCAATATGCCCTTCTCAGTGTATCATATCAGGTCTTATATCTGAGTTAACTTTGACCTCTTGGCTTAGGTGTCAGCCAGGATTCTTTGTAAAATTACTGTTTTCCTTTGTGATTAACAAGTAGCTTGTGGAGAGATGCTTGGACACTATATGCAAATATCCTGTTTTCCATCATGTTTTACCCACCAATTTAGCATATGTAGATAATTTTAGCTTTCAACAATTATTAATGTGGTGCTTATCAAATAGTAATTTTATATTTTGGTATCTATTAATGGGACTTATAACGTAAGGAGGCACTGTCCCTCTTCTTTCACTCATTCAAATATTTATTATGTCGATACGGACCCACAGCTGTGTAATTTATTCTGTGGGCTATAATCTATTACTGAAGGGTTGAAGAAGACTTACCATGTGAGGATAAAAGTAGGACTGATGGATGAGGAATAGGAAGATACAGCAAACTGGACTGTTGGAGGTAGTTTCTTGTTACTTTGGGTACTTAAGCAAAAGTTGATAAATCACTTTTAATAGAGGTAATACAGGAATAGTTCATGCCTGGAAGCAGTAGGTGGACTCCATGCCCTTGAAGGTCTCTTCTAACCTTGCGATCCTCTCAGCGGCTTAAGCAAAAAACACAGATGGCCACTTCATAACTTACTTAACGACTAAGCTTGTGTAGTAAGGGTTTTATATCGGAGCATGTTGAGCCTCTGGTGTATCTGTCACATGAGTAGTAAAACCCAGCCGGCACACCAGGCAAAGGGTAAGGTGTATGGAATTTAAATGCAAATAACCTAAAAATGCCAGACATAACAGATTCCACCACTTTCATGTAGCTGGGTTCTCACTTATTAAAACTAAACATAATGATGCGTAAGTTTAGCTCAAGGTGACTTTTCCTTGGGGTGTATAAAGGAGATTATTGCATTTGCTGGTATAATTGTGTTGTTTTCTAGTATACCAAGTATATTGCTTTATGATTTGTTGCCTACTGCCTGCCACTTCAAATCCTTTTTCAGCACTTTTTCCTTAGAATTTCAGCCTTGATATATTTCCCACAGACATTTCCATTTTAAAAATGAATTCCATACTTTTCTGTATTTCCATGATTTCTGAAATATTTTTAGTGAAGCAACATAATCATTTTAATGAATTTGTTTTCTTAATGGCCTTTTATTTATTTATTTTAGCATGCAAAAAAAATCAAACTTTATTTGTATTTCAGTTTTTTAAATTAATTTTCTCCAACTTTATTGAGATACAATTGACATACACCATCACACCATGTAAGTTTAGAATCTACGACATTGATGATTTGATATAAGTGTATATTGTGAAATGATTACCACATTTTTTGCTCTTTTAGAACATTATTGAAATTTTCTTCCCTTTTAGTAGTTTTTAGCATTGGTCTCATTTATCATTGGCCCTAAATTTGCTCTTTTCTGTGTTTTTCAATTAACCGTTAGAGTTAGAAGGTCTTAGATGTTATTTGAATCTCTGCTAGCCAAGTACTGCTCACCCCTGGCAAGGGTCCTTTGTTTACCATATTTATTTTAATCCAGTTTTTAGTCCCTCTGATTGCTCTTTCCCAAGCTGATTTGTTTGAATCACTTTTGCAAGTAAAATACCAAGAGGCCTTGTAGGAATTGCTTCATTATTAATATCCAAATATATAACATCTGCTGAGGCTTCTTCATGCCTAGAGCCTTGTATTCTCAAAACTCAGTTTCCATGGCTGTCTTCCCATTTGTTAGCAAGCATCAAAATGATTTTAAAACAGGAAACCATTTTCAGTTGTTATTTTTGTTGATTCTGATTAAAAGCCTTATTTGTGACTATGTCAGACTTTCCCATCCTCAGTTATATGGTATTAAAATTTGGTGATTTTTTAATTTTATCGTGTAACACCAATCTTTTGGGAACTGTGGAATTCAGATTCTTATCCTTTCTTTCTGATTTATGTTTTTATTCTTATCTTCCTTTTCCTTTATTGGATTTATAGTCCATGGTATTTAAAATGTTTATGAGGAATTAAAAAGTAATATAGTTTCAGATTTGAATTTGTCTGTTTATAACTGTCAAAGAAATACCTAAAAGGAAGGGGGAAATACAGTGCCCTCTTTTGTGTGTAATGACTTATAACTTTAATAAATTTTTTTTGTAATACCTTCATTTTTATCTGTGGCATTTTGTTTGCAGTGAAACAATGATGAAATACCTTCATTTTTATCTGTGGCATTTTGTTTGCAGTGAAACATGAAACAATGATGGCAAAACAAGTGCTGGTATTTTATTTTCAATAATGTGACTCCAAGCAGGTGGTATTTTAGACACTTAAGTATCTCTTTCTTTAATTGTAAATGTATTTGTAGTGGAAATTCACCTCTCCCAACTCACTCAAATAGACGTAATATTAGTAGTTGCCTTATATTTTTTCAGACCATTTTTGTTATATATATAAGTACACATAGAAAATGGTATCATACTATAATACTGCTTTGCCTTATGCTTTTAAACTTTCTTAAACTTCTAAAATGTAAATATGAGTTATGTATAAGACATTTGTATAGTTTAGAATTATTACAAGAACACTTTTAATCACCAAATTGTTAATAAATAGAACATTACCAATACTGTAACCATTGTGTTTGTCCCTCTATCACGTCATTGTCCTCTCAACAAGAGGAAATTTTTTTCCTGACATTAGGCTAATTATTTCTTGCTCTTCTATATAAAGTTTAACCACTTCTATATGCATCCCTTATAATATAGTTCTTTTTTAAAAAATTAGTTATTTAT
Source organism: Pteropus medius (assembly GCF_902729225.1). Taxonomy (NCBI): domain Eukaryota; kingdom Metazoa; phylum Chordata; class Mammalia; order Chiroptera; family Pteropodidae; genus Pteropus; species Pteropus medius. The sequence goes on from NW_024344378.1 coordinate 43,280,427, forward strand.
GCCTACAGCACCTGGTCTTCCTAGGTGGTCTCCCATCCAAGTACTAACCAGGACCGACCTGCTTAGCTTCCAAGATCAGATATCGGGTTTGTTCAGGGTGGCATGGCCATAGACCATGGATTGTGACTCCACTGGGGTGTGAACCTAGGACCTTTCGCATGTAAAGCACACATGCTAACCACTACACTATAGAGCCATATCCTATAATATGGTTCTTAAGGATAAATTGTGATAGGATAAAATCCTAAGAGGGAGATTCCCAATGATGTCATGTAGTTAAAACCTTTTTTTATTATTGCATAAAAACTTTACTTTTTTCCTTGATAATAAAATAATCATGTTTTTTATAAAACTATTTGGACAAATTAACTAAACATTGTAGAAATGTATGATGCCAAAAGTGAAACTCTCCAGTAACTAACACCATACCAAATAACATACATTTGGTTTATATTCCTAACTATATTAATGTTTATTATTTTATAAAAATTAGATTGTACTATATAACTTCTTTGCAGCTTGGTCCTTTTCATGTTAATTTATTATGTACTCTGTTTTGGGTCAGTGTAATTGGCTCTCCATCGTGATTGAGAAATACAGATTTGAGAATACTACTTAAAGATATAAAAAGAATCAGTAATAAATTTAAAAGTGTATGTCTTTTAAATTAATAGAAAAAGAGGGGAAAATACCCATTTAGCAAAAAACCTGCTAGCACCAAACATAATTAGATAAATGTCTATGAAATATAGTCACTATCTAAAAGAAATGCCTCAGATTATGTAAATAAAACAAAATCTAAATTAAGTGATATATTTTCCATAAGGGACACTCCTAAAGCAAAAGGAGTTGAAGTTCAAAGGATGGGCAAAAATATTCCAGAAAAATATAAACAAAGAGAATGTACTTCTAGGTGTACGTTTTACATTTTGATAGTTATTGCCTTTTATAAATTTAAACTTAAACTAAAAGCTTCAAGTTTATCACCTTTTAGGTATTATCAATTGTTGTTATGCTGACATTTAAAATTGAGTACATTATTTTAATTCTTAAATTATTACTGAGTTTTTTCCAGCTCTATTGAGATATAGCTGACAGATAAATTTGTAAGATATTCAGAGTGTACAAGGTGATGATTTGATATATGTACATATACATCGTGAAAGGATTCTCCTCATCAAATTAATTAGCACATCCATCACCTCACATATTTACCTTTTTTTAGTAAGAACATTTCAATTATACTCTTTTAACAAATTTTAATGATATAATACAGTGTTAGCAACTATAGTCACCATATTATACATTAGATCTTCAGACCTTATTCATCTTATAATTGAAAGTTCTTATATACCCTGTTATTCTCCATATTTCCCCCCACCCCTCAGTCTCTGGCAATTGCTTTTCTGCTCTCTGGTTCTATGAGTTTGACCTTTTTTAATTTATTTTTTATTTTTTTTAGATTGCATTTGTAGGTGGTACCATGCAATATTTGTCTTTGTTTATCTGACATGTTCCACTTAACATGATGCTTATCATGTTCATCCATGTTGTTGTAAATGACAAGATTTCTTTTTTTAAAAAGTTTAGCAATATTCCATTATGCATGTATAAAAGAGAATCGTGTGTGTGTGTGTATTTTTTTTTTAACTCATTTTTCTGTGGACAGATGCTTAGGTTTTTTCCTTACTTTGGCTATTATGAATAATGCTACTACCTCATTGAGGTGATAGATCACTGCAGTTTTGATTTGCATTTCCCTGATGGTTAATGATAATTAGCACCTTTTCATGTACCTGTTGGTTATTGGATTTTTGAAAAATATCTATTTAGGTCTTTAATTTTTATTTCTTTATTATTAACAGAATGAAACATCTTTTTGTAGGAAACAATATCGGGATTTCTTGGATGTAGTTTTCTGAATTTTATTTCAATTTTTATCCAGTTAGAATTTTTTAAAATCTTTATTATAAAGAGAATAGATATTAATTGAAAAACTATGAAAATACTGAAGTGCTAAAAGTCCCATTTTATTTCTCCTCTTCTCATCTCTCTTCACAGCAATAACCTCATGATGACTAGTTTGTTGTGTATTTTTTCAGATGTTTTAAATCTATACTTAAATACCTCTCTCCAACCCTCCTTACATATACACAGAGTCTGTATCATTTGTTTTGCTTCAGCTGTTCTTTCATGATATATTTTGTGCCTTTTGCCATTTCAGTAGGTGATATTTTAGTTCACTTACTGAACTAAATATAAGAACTATACTTTATTCCATTGTACAGACATTTCATACTATACTTTATTTACTCAGTCCTGTATAGTTTTGAAATATTTGCTGTTATAATGCAGCTCAAAACAAGCTTTCCATAAACATTCTTATATATATTTTTATTCCTTATCCAAAAAATCAAAATTTAGAAATATTTTAAAATTATTTTAATAAAAAGGGAAATAAATTTTCATCATCATAATTATTTATGGAAATAAAAGGAGGAAAAAAAGACTAAACCCATCATTGTGTCATATTGGTATGTAGGACTTCTTAGCTTCATGACTCTAAATGCTTATCTTGCCAAGATTGAGCCACGCATTAAAAAAGGAGTTAGATTTACCAAAAAAAAAAAAAAGACAAGAGCTCTAGTTAAGGAGAAAGGTGTATGCAGACTGAGTAGTTGTGGGTGACAAAGGAGTCAGTCTAGTGATGCAAGCTAGGTCCTGGAGACTGTTGGCAGGAGGCAAGAAAAGAAAGAAGAGAACAAGTACATCTGAAATAACTTTCCTAATATACAGATGTCAAATTATAATGTACACCTGAAAATTATATAATTGTATTAACCAATGTTACCCCCAATAAACTTATTTTTTAAAAAAAACCTTTCCTAACGAATCCAGCCATTTGAAGTGTCCGATTCCACTTCCTGAACACAAGTATTAGAAAAATTGATGTTTGGAAGGGAGAAGACTCTATTGCTTTCTTCTAAAATAATATTTACAGATGAATACAAGCAGAGTTGGAAAATCTCTCCAGAGATTTTTATTAAATTCATTTGTGTGTTTATTTTTTTATTCTTAAGATAAGCATTCAATTTTTTAAATGGAAATTTTCAATCGTAAAACAAGTTGAGAGAATAATCTATACCCATTATTTCAATTCAATAGTTGTCTTTTTTCTATGTATGGACCCTTGGAAAGTTGTAGGTCTCATCCTTAAAATTAAATCTCTTAATAAGAGTGTTCTACACAATCATAACATTATTATAATTCCCTAATATCATCTAATATTTAGTCTATACTTAAATTTCCTCATTTGTCCCCAAAATAAAGCACACATTTTGAGCCTAGAGGACAACCACCAAGACTAAAGTCCAGGATGAGTAGAGGGCATTGCAAACAATGTGCAATCAATTGATATGATAAATATCTGTGCAGAGATAGTAAAGGAAGGAGTGTTCAGTTTTATCTGAGCGAAGTTGGGGCATAAAAGAAAAATACTTGATTCTACCACCTGGGGATTGTTAAGAAATACTTGATACTAACAGATCACCTTTCTTCTAGTTCTAGATGTTTTGGGGGCAAATTGTATGGGGTACGGTTGAATGACCAAAAGTCATTTCTATGTTGAAGTTACTACTTGAGACAACACAGGCTGCTTAAAATAGACTAGGGGAAGCAGGGCTGGAGATAGGGCTGGTGTGGGGGATATTTTTGCAAAAGACATTCTGTAAAATTTGGCCAAGTCTAGGTAGGTATTGGAGGCCCTCCGTGATGGACTGAAAAATGTGAATTTTGCTCTGGGGATTAGCGGGTTCCCAGGTTCCCTTATCAAGCTGCTTTTAGTATCGAATTTAATCTTTATAGACCTAAGGAAATCTTAAGACCTAAGGAAATCTTGCTGGGGTTGGTTTAGAATCTGGTTTTCTTAAACCCCCTAGGGTGATGTTGATGTTTAGCCAGGTGCAGTGTGGAATACAGCCCAAAGCAGTGAGATCTGCATTTAAATAAACACCTTAAATAACTGCATTGTCTAATACTTGAAATTTGGGTAGTGGGACCAAGAAACTGACTTCGTGATTTTATTTTATTTTAATTAATTTAAAATTTAAAACTGAAATAAAGCAAAATATTTTTTAATTAAATACAACTTTGTTTTGATGCCACTACATTTTACTTTAACCATTGAAAATTTAGCTTGACCTGAGATACATTATGTGTAAAATAGACATTGAATTTCATAGACTTGATTTTTTTAAAAAGTAAAATATCTTTGATGTTTTTTTCTATTACATGTTGAAATAATATTTTTGATATGGTGGCTTAAATAGAAACATTAATTTATTTCACCTGTTTCTCTTTACTTTTAACAACCATTAGAATGTGATCTCTTTATGAGCAGGTAGATAGATACCTTATCTCTCCTGTTAAACCTTGCCTAGAGCATGTTATGGTATTGTATAAATATTTGTTGAATGACTGCACTGAGGGAGAAGCATTAGGAATGGAGAAAACGGGATGAATGGAAGAGATTTAAGTAAGACTGCTGAGGTTTGAGGTCGAATTTGGGTCTTGAACATAGGAGGCTCCTGAGATGACTCATGGGTTATTAGGTGGGTTTTGAGGTTAAAGCAGACTTGGGGAAGTGGTAACTAGTTAAGTTTTTAGAAATGGTTGAGTTTTAATTGCCCGATGAAGATGTCCAGTTGTTGGATGACTGAGTTTGAAGTTTAAGAGAAAGATCTTGCTGTGGGAGTCAACAGCAAATAGTGTAGGCTGAAGGCAAGTATGTAGATATGGGGCATTTGGAGACAAGGCAGAAGGGAACAGCATGATTTATAAGTGGGCAGGAAAGCCAGCATGGGAGACAAATGACGGGCAAAGAATTGGAGGGAGAATCTTAAAGAAGTGAGCAATAGTGTTAAAGATATTTTGGAAGTCCACTGAATTTGGCAGTTGGGAGTACAGCTGTGAATCTTGGGCAGTTCAATGAGTTGGTGTAAGCAGAAGCCTAATTATAATGGGTATAAGAGTGCATGACAGTGATTGCAGACAATTATTTAGAGGACATTATAAAATGGAGCAAGGAGATAGGGTAGGAGCTAAATATTTCTGTAGAGTTTTGTTTTCTCAAGTTAGAAAAGACTTGCGCTTGTTATTGCCTATTGAGAAGGAACTAGAAGGGAAAGAGTTACAGATCTTGAAACTATCTCCAGAATGCTGGTTTTTTTGTTTCTTTTTTTTTTTTCCTGTTAGGAATGTGTAAATACTTCTGTTCATATCATCACGAGTTAAGTGCTGAATAAATACTCAGTATTCTTGGAGCTTATGTTCTTAGAAAGCCTAGACAGAAATAGACATTTTTTTTCTTCAAAGAGAAACAGTGGAGGAAGGACTCTTAAGATCCAAGGCCACATGGCAACATGGAAAGAACTGAAAGTTGAAACCTTTTTTGGTGCCTTGTAGGATCATGAATTGACTTGTTATCTACAGCCTCATGAATAGAGTTAGGTGAGGTAAGTTCCTTGAATATTATTATCTCTGATCAGGTTAAGGGAGTCTTCTAGGGAGGAATTTGTCATAGGACAAACCTGAAATCTTGAGGAGCATTTAAGTGCTGTTAAAAACAAGTAAAAACGATGTATTGGGAGCCTGCCATCTATCATGGATCTCGACAATATGAGTACATATAAACTGCATTTGTAACACTAGGTTGATTGAATCTTTTCTGATTGAATTAGATAGTCTGCAATTCATTCTTTTAAAATTTTTGCATTAATCTGGCAAGTCATATTGGAGTATTAATTAATACCAATAAGTTTTCACTGAATCTTAGTCTCCTAATTACATGAAACTGGAAAACTTGAGGAAAAGGGTAAAACATATTAGGTTTATCCAGAAATAAAGAGCATTATATTACAGTCCAAGGCACATTGAGAAAATAGACCATGACCTTTGACCACATCCTCAATAATCAAATTCTAAGTTGCGTTCTAATTTCACCCACTTTCTTTAATAACTGTGTGAACCCAATGTGCATATACTGAATTTGGACATAAGGTGAAAGTATTTTGAATAGCAATACTGTGCTGCTGCAACTTTCAGACAGATCGAAAAAGTAGGCCAGTGGGTTCACAAAGGCAATACTTCTCACAACCTGAGAAAAGAAATCACCATAGGAATTATGTTGTTCCTTTAAGTTCTTAGCATTTATGCTAATACTAGTTCAGTAAACATTAGTAAATATTGGTAACTAATGGACTTCGTTATGAATGTTAATACTTACTTGTTGCTGAAATTATTACTTAAAGAACAGTACCTTGGAGTTAAATACTAGGATCTTGTCAGACTTCTGGTTTGAGTCCTGACTCCAAGGGTATTGAGTTGACGTTGACTAGCTACTTAACCTTCTTAAAACCTTGTCAGAAACTTATCAAAAACTGAAGATAATACTGCCGATCTTGATAGGAAAAGCAAATGAGAAAATTCTTATAAAGTGGTTATAAATGATGTCTGGCAAGTAGTAAATACTCAATACATAAATAATAGGTATTAATAAATATTCTTTTCTTAATTGTGCATTTGAGCCTGGAATTATTAGGTTTTTGTTATATGTTGAAAGACATGTAGGAAAGGAAGAACTACCTAATATGTATTTTTTCCCTTAAATAATCGGTTCGTTTTCATACGTATTAAGGTTCAACAATATATATAAATACATGGATTCTTTTAGTGCCTCATATCACAGTAAACCTTTTCAGTAAGTGCTATTACTAATCCTTATTTATCTTAAGGAAACTGGCATAATGGGGCTCCACAGAGCCAGGACTTGCTCTAGGCCACATGATTGGTGAGCAATTGGGCTGGGAGAATGGCCAAAGTTTGTTTGATTCCAGTAAAGCCCACATTCTAAAAAATAACATGAAACAATTAAGGTACACAAAAAATATAAGGAATTATACACTGAATGACAGAGTTGGTTATTAGCTTTAAGCATGGCTAGGATAGTTAATGAAAGGGCAGTGGGTTTCCCTTTAGAATCCTAATGGGCTCGGAGACACACCCACAGTCAAGGGAGAGGGACGATGACATGTGAGAATAAAGCTCCAGAGGAAGACGTAGATTATCGAGATTCAGTTGAAAATCTTCATGCGGGTTTATAAAAGAGTAGGATAAGTCTGTGGTATTTAAAAAATGATAGAATTTGGCAATCAAGAACTCATTTATAACCTTGGGGGTATAGCCATTTAAGATATTTGAGCGAGGAGGTAATTTGATGATATAGGTCGATAGCTTGAGGCAGATTTGGAGTCTGAAAGGTTTTTATCTTTTTGACTGGGAAAGCTATGTAATGGTTTATAACCCCAGAGGAAGAGGTCCAGAGGCAAGGACACCTGTGACTAGAGAGTTTTTGCTCTTATATCAGTCATGTTTTATACACATTTGGAACCAATCTTCAATTTACTTGTTTCTTCATTAACAGAAGTGGTCCCTCCCTCTAGTAACATGAGTCATCTCCTCCTTCGTCCCACCCCCAAGTTAAAGGATTTAGTTTGGATTCTAAGACCCTGTGGGCAAATGAGGGTGGAGTTTTTGTTCAGGCTAGGCGTTTAAAAATTAGAAAAGAAGTCTGGATCTGGTGTGGAGAAGTGGGAAACTTCTGAAATCTGCCATGGCTCATATCCAGCATGACAAAGCCATAAGACCTGATGGCACCAAGGTAGGGCAGGTGGGATGAGTACTGACCTAGTCCCTTAGACCACCTGTGCCCCTTTCTATGGCCTTGAACCCCTTACTGGGTAGGTGGCTGTAGGGAAACTAGAGGAACAGAGATCATAGGCAAAGCTCAAAGAATATTAGGGCTACAAAACTTGGTAGGCTTGGTGTCCTCTTTTTATGCCTAAAAAAGGAAAAAGAGAGCTTAATTGCCTGGCATTTTAGAGTACACAGTTTTACTGCTCTAGGAAAATAAGGTAGCTGTTTTGTAGGTCCCCATTGAAGGAGGAATTTTTTGTGTGTATATGTGTTAAATGTTTATTTTAGCATCTCTTTGGGTGGATTTTTGGTAAGTAGCTGGTTCATCTTTCTTTTTGACTTACATTTGTTGTTGTTTGTTTGTTTGTTTTAGCAAGTAGCTGTGGTGAGCATTGTACAGTGGTTGGTTGCAGAGCAGGGGCTGCCTCAATGCTTCTTAATACCGAATGTGGGGGGTAAAATAGAGTATTGAGCATGATTGTCATCTTAAAGCCAACATTAATGGAGCACCAGTGGTTCTCCCTGAATTTTTTCTTCAAACATTCAGTTTTCAGGATTAAGAACATAGATCCTGAGGGTGTCACTTATGTGTGGTATTAATATTTCATAGGGAGAGCTCTTAGGGGGAAAAAATGGTTTAAAAGACTCCTGGTGTAGGGGGTAAGAAAAAAGAAAAAGCAAGTTATGAAAGACTGGTCTACCTGTAATAAAGATCATTGTCCTGTTGAACCATGTCTCTGAATATGCTTTGAAAGGCTTAATTTTTCCATGTGATCTGAGCACCTGTTTCTTGACACAAGAAATATATATAGCATGTATGGAATGTGTGTGTTGGGAAGAGGATTCTGTCTAAAGGGCAAAGTCATATCAGAATAAAATATCTCTTTGCTCAATGACATTTGAGCTCCTTCAAAATTGGGTGTAAGAGTATCACGATGATAAGAATGTAAGGAAATGAGAAAAGGAGGGTGCTTGGAAACTATTGGACCCAATCTTATCTAAAATGTTCAGCACTCCTATTGGTTCAGAGTGGATAAGAGGGGCCCAGAGCAACCTACAAATATTGGAGCGGGTATGGAGTGGAAGGCAGGGAACTAGGGGATTTTGAATTGCTTACTGTCTTTTAAACTGTACCCTTGTTTCTGCCTCTTGGGTTTGACTCTAAAAGTAAATAAGTAAATAAATTGTACCCTTGGGCTCTTTGTGGGTAGCAGAGGATGGCAGTAGGAAGTTGGGGTTGGGGGACAGAGGAGGAAGAGAAGAGACACAGGTGGGCAGGTGGCATGAATCTGGTGTTCCCAGAATGTACGTGGGACTTGAAGTGGCAAAACAGCCACCATTCCATTGTTCTAAAACCCTTCACTTCCTTTAGAGAATTAGCTTCTCTTTAGAGATACTAAAGGTTAAATATTTTGAGATTCAAGATGGATGTTTGAGAATATACTATATCTAAACTGATTAAATGCCAAGAAAATCTTCATTTAAAAAAAAAAGTCATAATGTAGCTAGTGGAGTCTTTGTCAAGTAGTAGTTTGTATTAGTGCTCTCAATGGTGTGATGAAGTCAGCTCCTTCTGGCTCACTGGGCACATTTTTTCCCAACTCTGTGCTAAGGTGATCATACTGATAGTTTACAGTCTACTTTGGTGGGAGTATTTATACCACAAAAATTGGCCAACCTTACAAAACACAGCTGCCTCCCTGCCCCCACTTCCCTAGCTGGTTGTTAAATATTTACCAGCATATCACTGAGTACAGTATCTGTAAGACAAATGTTGACAGTTGTGTGTAGCCTTCCTGCAATATTTCAAATACTAGCAAATGTGTATATACTCTGGACCCCTTCTTATGTTCTAATTTGTTTATAATCTGATACTACATAAACTATTTTGCATTTAGCTTTTTTCACTTAATATACCCTAGAAATCTTCCCATAGAGAGCTTTGTCAATTTTCTTTTAATTTAAAGAAAATATGTTTAAAAATCAAAACAGTATTTAATCAGATCTGGTCTAATAGTGCCCGAGCCCCTTCAGTTTTCTCATTGTTAAGAATTACTCTTAAAGGTTTTTTATACAAATATGAATATATATTTCTTTACACAAATGTGAATATATATTATTTCCCTATACTTTTTATACAAAAAGAAATGTTCCATATACAGGTTCGATATTCTTTTTTAAAAAAATATATCCTGGACATCCTGCCTATCAGCAATGGAATTTTTTAAAATTCTTTTTTATACCTACAAGATATTATATAGCTGTACCACAACTGAATTAGTTAGCTACAGGTGGACAATTGGATATTTTCAGTTATTTGTTAAAACACAAAGCTATCAAAACATGATGTAATAATATACAGATTAGCATAAATTCCCAATAGTGAAATTGCTGTATCAAAGGTTAAGTTGCATTTATAATTTTTTTTAACGCCTACAGCACCTGGCATTCCTAGGTGGTCTCCCATCCAAGTACTAACCAGGCCTGACCCTGCTTAGCTTCCGAGGTCAAACGAGATAGAGCACGTTCAGGGTGACATGGCTGTAGACTTGGATTTATAATTTTGATAATTATTGCCAGATTGCCCTCCATGGGCAGGGGCGAGGGGGTCGCACCAGTTTCTACTCTCACTAACCAGAGTTAACATGAGACCGTAATCCCCGAGCTTCCCCAAGGGCCCACGAGGTCGAACTTTTCGATGTTTGTTATTCTGATAAGTGAAAAATACTAATTTAGTTTCATTATAACTTATTTTTCTTAAAGTTGACCATCTTTGATTTTACCTCAGCATTGTAGTGCGGATTAAATAAGTGTATTATAAGACAGCTAATATTCTTTGAATTGTTACTCTCTTAATGATCACCATGAGCTCAATCATGTTATCTCATGTAATCCCCATCGCAGTATATGATCCCTTATAGAAAGGAAACAAAAGTTCTGGCTAAGTAGCGTCTCCTGGGCTATGTAATTCCCCAAGATTGCTCTCTTCTCTTCCCCATTTTAATGTTCAAGATTCACCAGTAATAGCAATTAGGTTGGTTTCTTTTCTTTTTAACACTTCTACTTAAAAACAAATATGTTTATACATTATGTAGATGTATTTTTAAATAAGACAATGTTATATATTTTTTAAATTGTTCTTTCACTCGTACATGCTGTTTCACTTTTTTGGGGGGGGTGGATAGTAACAGCTTTATTAAGATACAGTTCACATACCATACAAATCATCTGTGTTGTCCATTCACTTTTGACATGGCCTGAACTTGGATTTTTTTTTGTCCCAGTAGTGGTAAATCTATTTGCTATGGCCACTCAGTTTCACTATGAATAGCAAGTTTCACTGTGAACACTTATTTTTACTATGAGCAACAAGAACAGAAGTAACCATTTCCTTAGTGCGCGCACACACACATCATTACACTTGATAGAATGTGTTTGCAAGAGTTCAGGGGTGATTTCTGAGGATACAGAACAGAAAAAATCTTATTATCCCATACTGAAATGTAATCTGTTAAGTTGTTTTCTTAAAGTCTAGGTTTAGTAGTTGGCAGTGTGTAGAATGTTTTTATGTTATTATAGACTTGTAATACCAGTGTTTTTAAAAAGCCGTGAGATATAATTAAATAATAAAGGTCAGTTATTTTTAATTAAGCTCATTACTTAATGAGAAATTTTTATGCTTTTAGCACATAAAGCTCTTTCTTTTTTATTAAATTTATTGGGGTGACTGGTTAATAAAATCATGTAAGTTTCAAGTGTTCAGTGCTAGTATATATCATCAGTATAATGCATTATGCACTCATCACCGAAAGTTTAGTCTCCTTCGGTCATTATATATTTGCCCCCTTTTACCCTCTGGTAACTATCATACTATTGTCTGTGTCATTGCGGGTTTGTTTGTTTGTTTTGTCTGTGCATTTGTTGCTTTTTTTAATATCCCACATAATGAATGAAATCATATGGTTCTTGTTCTTTTTTGTCTGACTTATTTTGCTCAGCATAATACACTCAAGATCCATCCATGTCATCTCAAATGGCAATATTTCATCTCTTATAACTGAGTAATATTCCATTGTATTTATGTACCACATCTTTTTATCCAATCATCTATCAAAAGACAGTTGGCTTGTTTCCATGTCTTGGCTACCGTGAATGATGCTGCAGTTAACGTGGGGGACATATATCTTTATGAATAAATGTTTTCAAGTTTTTCGAGAAGAGATTTTATCCAGTTTATCCAGAAGAGATTCCTAGGTCATATGGTAGCTCTATTCTTAATTTTTGAGGAGTCTCTATACTGTTTTCTATAGTGGCTGTACTAATTTTACATTCCCACTGGCAGTATATGAAGGCTCCTTTATCTCCACATCTTCTCCAACACTTGTTATTTCTTGTTATTTCTTGTCTTACTGATAATAGCCATTCTAACAGGTGTGAGGTGGTACCTCATTGTGATTTTGATGTGCATTTCCTTTATTGCTAGGGAAGTAGAACATCTTTTCATGTATCTGTTGGCCATTATATATGTCTTCTTGGGAAAAGTGTTTGTTCAACTCTTCTTCCCCTTCTTTAAATTGGATTGTTTCTGTTGTTGACTTAAGTTCTCTCTATATTTTGGATATTAGTCTCTTATTGGAGGTATTGTTTGCAAATACCTTCTGCCATTTACTTGGTTGCCTTTTTGTTTTGTTGCTAGTTTCTTTTACTGTGCAGAAGCTATTTAGTTTGATATAGTCACATTCGTTTATTTTTGCTTTTATTTCCCTTGCCTTTGGGGTCAATTTCATAAAATCCTCTCTGAGACCAAGGTCCATAAGTTTAGTCCCTGTGTTTTCTCCTATGTATTTAATTATTTCAAGTCTTATATTTAGGTCATGATCCATTTTGAATTTTTATGTATGGGCTCAAATAGCAGTCTAATTTCATTCTTTTGCATGTGGCTTTCCCATTTTCCCAGCACCATTTATTGAAGAGGCTTTATTTTCTTCATTGTATGTTTTTTGGCTCCTTTGTTGAAAATTAATTTGCCCATATGCATGTGGGTTTATTTCTGGACTCAGTTCTGTTCCATTTGTCCATGTGTCTGTTTTTCTGTCAATACCATACTGTTTTGATTATTGTAGCGTTGTAGTATAATTCGAAGTTAGGGAGTGTTGCCTCATTAATCTTAAAAGGACTTAAAGATCTTCTGTCGAGGAATGTACACACTGAAGTCCCGGTGTACTTGGATAGCCATGTCCATAAAATTAAAAGCATCGAGTAAGCAAAACAAAACAGAAAACATCCCCATTTCTTCACTTTCTCCTAGTGATAACCGCTATTAACATATAGGTTTATTCTACCAGCTTTTTGTCTGTGCTAGACAAATGTTAGTGTGTTTTCAATGAAGAGGGATAACATCACATCTGTGACCTTGTTTATTTGGATTGATGTATTATAGATATCTCACCATAAATCACTAGATTGATACATAGAGTAATAGCTGTTATTTCACTATATGAATATATGAGCAGTGTTTATTACTTTCTCTCATATAAATGTTATGTTGCATTATAATTTGCCTATATACATTTCTGCTTTTTTATTTTTGCCTTTTGGATGGATGAAAAAATTACATTTAATTTCATTTGCTTGTCTTTTAGTAAAGTCAAATAGCTTTTGATCCTTTGGATTTCCACTTAAGTGAACTACATATTCCCATTCTTTACTCACTAGTCTATTGAGTCATTTTCCTTTTCTTATTAATTTGTGGGAGCTCTTTTACATTAAGAATAATAGCTCTTAAATTGACTATGAAAGAGCACTTTGAACCTTTTAGGGTAAAGCAGATTTTTACTATCTTGGTTATGCTAGTGGTTGCATGACTGTGCATTTGTTAAAAAAATTGTAGAACTATACTCAGAAGGGATGATTTTGTTATATATGAATTATGATCTAATAAACTGGACTTAAATTTGATATATATGTATACTTATGTAAAGAATAGTAACTCTTTACATGTATTGTGAATATTTTCACAGTTCATCATTTGAGCTTTGAATTTTTTAACTTTTTAAGAAATTTTTTTTTCAGCTGTACATTTTAACGGTGAGGCATATAAAATTTACATTGTGTGTTCACCTCTCATAGTTAGATTTCTTTCAGTAATCACATATTTGACCCCTTTTACCGCATCTACCTCCCCACTCCTCCCTCCCCTCTAGTAACCACTAGTCTGTTGCCCATGTCCATGAGTCTCTGTTTGTTTGTCCTGCTCATTTGTTGCTTTTAGGTTCATATCCCACATAGAAGTGATACTATGTGATTTTTAACATTTTCTGTCTGGCTTATTTTGCTTAGCATGATTATCTCGAGGTCCATCCATTTTGTCGCAAATGGCAGTATTTCGTCTCTTCTTCTGGCTGAGTAATATTCCATTGTATATATGTATCACGGCTTCTTCAGAGCTTCTTTAGCCAATCATCTATCGTAGGACACTTTGGTTGCTTCCACATCCTGGTCACTGTGAATAATGCTGCTATGAACATTGGTGTGTAAATATCTTTTTGGATATGAGTTTTAAAGTCTTCACGGTAAATACCCAGCAGAGGGATTACTGCATCATATGGTAGATCAATTCTTAGTTTTTTGAGGAACCTCCATAGTGTTTTCCATAGTGGCTGTACCGATTTGCAGTCCCACCAGCAGTGTATGAGGGTTCCTATTTCTCCACATCCTCTCCAACATTTGTTATTACTTGTAGCTATTCTAACGGGTGTGAGGTGGTATCTCATTGTGGTTTTGATTTGCATTTCCCTAATAGCTAACAATGCTGAGCATCTTTTCATATATTTGTTGGCCATTTCTATGTCCTCTAAGGAGAAGTATCTGTTCAGGTCCTCTGCCTATTTTTTGATTGGATCTTTTGTTTTTTTGTTGTTATTAAGTTGAATGAGTTCTTTGTCTATTTTGATTATTAGGCCCTTATCAGAGATATTGCTTGCAAATATATATTTTCCCATTCGGATGGTTGTCTCTCTACCTTGGTTTGATGGGGTTTTTTGCTATGCAGAAGAAGCTTTTTAGTTTCATGTAGTCCCATTCATTTATTTTGCTTTTACTTTGTTTTGAATTTTTTCATGGCAATATTTCTCCTACCTTTTTTGACAACTATACATATTAAGAAATATATTTTACATTGTGATTCAGTGCACAGACACATCCAAACACATACATAAAAGATTTACATTGTAATTATCTTTACCAAATGTAGTGTGTTTATATTTTTCTTTACTATTCCATTAAAAAACACTTGTCACAAAGCACTAAATTGGTATTAGGACTCATGGATTTTGATCAGCAATTTGTAAAACATTATATTATGGTGTGTTTGCTTTTAAAATTAATATTGGAATCTTGAGTGGGACCAAAGTGGAAGGAAAAAAATGAAATTATTATTACATGTAGTCAGAGAAGTCTATGGCTTCTTTTCATTTACGGCTTCTTACTGTTTACTCTTGCTTTGAAAGATTTTTCCTACTTAATTTTTACATCTTTTTTACATTTAAATGATTAATATATGGAATTTTTTTGCATGTTGAGATAAGGATCAAACTTCCCTCTTGCGTCGTTATTAAGAAATCGATACTTTCTCCACTGCTTAGAAATGCTAGCATTTTATTAATAAATTATTTAATATTCTTGAGTTTAGTCTGTTAATTTGTTTACCCTGCATATTAGAAAATTATTGCTTTTTAATAATAAAAATATTTTTTACTATTGCTATGTGTTTTTAAAAATTGGCCATTTGAGGTTTCTTTTGAAAAAGTTGTTATTGAGATGTAATATATGTACAGAAAATGTGATAATTGTATATTTTGATGAATATTGGCAAACTGAACATACTCCAGTCAAGAAATTAGATGTAGTTTATTTCTAAGATTATTAATATTATACAAGATAATGCTTACATATTTTATATTCTGAATGTAACTATTGCCCATCTGAATTCTGATTCATTTTTTAAGTCACTGCTCCTGTTTTTTCTTTGAAGTCAGTTAATATCATCTTCATTCAACAAGAAGCCTCCTAATTTTTTATATCTATATTTTCTTTTCTTGGGGCACTGACTAGTACATCCAGTGCCATATTTAAATATTAGTGCTATAGAGGTTATCTTTTTATTTGCTCCTGACTTCAGTGGAAATGCCCTTACTGTCTCAATTCCTGTGGTATAATTTTGGATGAGCTGTTTCAAGGTTTTAAAAAAATAAGAGTAAGAGAGGGGAGTAGGAAGTGATTGCTTAATGGGTACCAGATTTCTCTTATGGTGATGAACATATTCTGGAATAAGACAGAAGCAATTTTTGCACAATGGTATGAATATACTAAAAACCACTGACTGGTAGTTTTAAATGATAACATAGTGAATTTTCTTTTATGGACATTTCATCTCAAAAAATTTTTTTCAAGAGGTTGTATCACTATCCACCCACCAGAATGACTGAAGCAAAAAGACCAAAAATAATAATTGTTAATAAGAATGTAGAACAATTGGAGCTCTCATAATTCCCACTGGGAGTGTATATAGATAACCACTTTTGAAAATTTTTTGCTGTCTCCTAAAACTGAAGCTATATACACATATATACACACTCTATGACCCAGCACTTTCACACCACCCAGTATATGTATGTGTTTACCAAAAGATAACAGTAATATGCAAGAGCACTGTACTTGTGATAGCCCAAAACTAAAAAAGACCTAATGTCCCTCTACAGTGGAATAGATAAATACATTGTAGTACATTCAATGAATTACTATACAGAAACAAGAATTAATGGATTACAAGTATACTTTGCAATATGAATGAATCTCACAAATACAATTTTGAGTATAAGGAAGTCATATAAAGTTTGAAAATAAGCAAACGAAATCTGTGGTAAATTTTAAAGCAATGGTTATCCTTTGGCGATGGAGTGATGACTAGATGGAAGTTTCTTGGTTGTAATCTGGGCAGATTGGTGTTCGTTATGTGAAAATTCAACAAGCTATATACTTTTGATTTGTCCATTTTTTGTGTGTGTATGTTCTACTTCAGTACAGTTTGCATTAAAATTGTAGATACTGCCCATTGAACAGTACCAATTTAAAAATATTTTTAAAATTTATTTAAAAAACAAATGTGTATACCAAAATAATAACTAACAGGCATGAAATTATATTAGTTTCTACTTCTCTGTTTTCCTTTCTCCATATACACCTTTTACTGGTATTTTATGACTTCTGAACATGCTAAAAGCAAAAATAATATTTTTTTCTGGGGCTTCACATCTAGTTGTTATTAAATTCTAAAGTTCCCATGCCTCTTATTCAGATATTTAAGTGGATAATATGAGTATTTGCTATGTTTATTTTACAGGCAGATTTTGACAACAAACCAGTAAATGGCCCCAAGTCAGAATCCATGGAATACAGTAGATGTGGTCATGGGGAAGAACAGAGATTGAAATTGAACCTACATCCCCTTGAAAATGTAACTAAAAATGAAGAAAGTATGACAGGTATTGAAGTGGAGAAGTGGACACAAAACAAGAAATCACATTTAACTGATCATGTCAAAGGAGAGGTTAATGCAGTCGTGACGGAAGCTGAACAATTAAAAAATTCTGAAGATGACAGGAAAAAAGTCCTACTTACTGAACTCCTTGAACCTCAAAAATTGTTTCCACAATCTATAAGAAATGGCATTAAAAATGTACACTATTTACCAACTGAAACAAATGTATCTTTTAAAAAATTCGACATTGAAGAATTTGGCAAGGCGTTTGAAAACAATTCCTATAAACTCCTGAAAGACACTGCAAACCATAACAATGCCATGAGCTCCATTGCTACAAGCGCAAGCTGTGATCATCTTAAGGGGAGAAGTAATGTTTTAGTCTTCCAGAAGCCTGGCTTTAACTGCAAGTCTTTTCCAGATCCTGCAAACCTCAACTTAAATAGTCAGACTAGTACACCCAATGAAAGTGATCAACCAAAATCTCTAGAAAATATACCAAGTAAAGAACCAAAAGATGGATCTCCAGTTCAACCAAGTCTTCTATCCTTAATGAAAGATAGGAGATTAACGCTGGAGCAAGTGGTGGCTATTGAAGCTTTGACTCAGCTTTCGGAAGCCCCTTCAGAAAATTCCTCGCCATCAAAGTCAGAGAAAGATGAAGAAACAGAGCAGAGGACAGCTAGTTTGCTTAATAACTGCAAAGCTATCCTCTATTCTGTAAAAAAAGATCTCCAAGAACCAAATTTACAAGGAGAGCCACAAAGCCTTCATCACTGTCTACCTTTGGAAAAGCAAAGTTCATGCAACACGGTGGTGTTCAATGGCCAAAATATCATTTCTAAGTCACACAACAGTTTAGCTACTAACCAAGCATCTACGAAGTCACAGGAATATTCAAAAGTCGAAAATTCGATATCTGTTTTTACATCGAATTCAAGTTCATCTAAAATTAACACCAATACAAATGTTGCTCAAGGCAGAATTACTCTTGACAGTTGTTCCAAGAATCTGCATCAGTTGCCACCAACAAGTAATAAATTGGGGTGTTGTAACCAGTCACTGGATAGCAGTAAAAAGTTGGACTCAAAGGATAATCCATCATGTCAAGATACAGTTCATAGTAAAATAGAGGAAGATGTTGCAACACAGTTAACACAACTTGCATCGATAATAAAATTTAATTATATAAAGCCAGATGAAAAAAATGTTGAAAGTACACCAACAAACCTTGTTGCATATAACATGCAGCAAAAGTACAGTCAAGAGAAGAGCACAATACAACAGAAACCACCTTCCAGTGTTCAAAATAATCATGGCTCATCATTAACAAAGCAAAAGAATACAACCCAGAAAAAGACAAAATCTACCCCATCAAGAGATCGGCGGAAAAAGAAGCCTGCAGTCATAAATTGTCAAAAAAATGATCAGAAAAAGCAGGAACAGTTGTCATATGAGTACAGTAAGTTACATGATATCTGGATAGCATCTAAATTTCAGAGATTTGGTCAATTTGGTCCACATGATTTTCCTGTTCTGTTGGGAAAAATTCCTCCTGTAAGCAAATTATGGAAACCACTGACTCAAACAAGTTCAGCATTAGAACACAAAAAATTATTTCCTCCACTCACTCAGATAAAATTTGAGCGATACTATCCTGAATTAGCACAGGAAAAAATGATGAAGGTTGATCCATTGGATTCTCTCCCTATATCCCAGTTAAAAACAGAATCCAATGGGCAGGCGTTTACAGGAAAAGTTTATAATTCTCAGGTACAGCCAACAGTGAATGTCAATCAGAATGCTCATCTTTTACTCCAACCTTCCTCTCCAACTAACCAGTGTGCTAATGTGATGGCTGATGATGACCAAACACAGTTCCAGCAGGATGTTAAAGATCAACTCATGCATCAGAGACTGCCAACTTTGCCTGGGATCTCTCATGAGACCCCCTTACTGGACCCAGCACAAATTCTCAGGAATGTGAATGTAGTATGTTCAGGTGGAATTGCAGTAGTTTCTACCAAAAGTGAAGAGGATGTCTGTTTATCTAGTGTTGGAGCATCAGAATTTTCCCCAGCAGAGAATACACAGAAAAGTTTTAATGATTATGCCATGAGCTTCTTTACTAATCCTACAAAAAACCTGGTGTCCACAACGAAAGATTCCGAATTGCCAACCTGCAACTGTCTTGGTAAGTGTGATTTTAGTGTGTTTCTTCTTAATTTTACATACATTAATTGCCTCAAGTCATGACTGAATCAAGTTTTGGTTTATATTTTATATGTGGCCTTTTTGCCCCATTCATATTCTAGCTAAGATGGACTAAATAATTCTATACCCATTTTTCTGTGGGACCTTTATTGATTCTGCTTAGATAAATGGGAAATTCAACTCATAATTTGGAAACTTTCTCAAGTGGAAAATTTGCTGATTACTCTCAAGGCTAAAATGTCTCTCAAGTTGTGTATTGTGCACATCATAAGAATAAATTCCCTTAATACTTTGTTACAGTTTATTTTTCCTCTGTTCAAAAGAATTTTAACCTGTGAGCTTTTTGCTTAAAAAAATATATTTTTTATTGTGAGAAAAAACTTGCATACAGAGAATATAAAAAAAATGTGTACAACTTAACAAATAACCATACATAGTATCTGTGTGATTGCTACCCCAGTCGAGAACTTGAACTGATTTATTTTCAGTGCCTAGTGCTTTTATGTTCTGTAATATAAAGGGTGTGCCTGTAAATGAGAAAACTCCATAAATTTGGCCAGTTGAAGAATTTGCAAACATTTTGGAGTTTTAAAACATTAAATTGTTGAATAAATATTGATTTTCTATTTAAAAAAAAAAAAAACCCAACAAATAGGTTTGTGCAAATAGCTGAGTCATGGACCAATTTCTAACTAATGTATTTGTATATTTTGTGCCTTAGGAGTCACTGAAAGAGAATATTCAGAAACTAACAATTAGAAGTTTTATCAGTGTTTTAAAAGCCCTGAGAAAATCTTGCTGGAGTAAAGATTCTCAGGCAGGCCTTATGAGAAATTTGCTCAATATTTGAAACATATGGAAGCTTAATTGAATCCTGTTACTGATTAGACACTGTCTATGGTAAAATTTCATGTAAGTGCTCAAATATAAGAAGAAACTTGTTTACTCGAATACGGTTGTAAAATAGGGAGATTAAATAGATTGTGTCATTAAAGTTTGTTAGGCTGGTAAAACCCCATTATTTCAGCTTTTATACAACTTATAATAGGACAGAATTTGTAAAATAACCTGTTTTGAACTCGCATAAGTTTAATTCTTCAAAGTTTTACTTAAAATATGGCCCCAAATCACAAAGACTCAAGATTTGCTTTGAATAAAAGCAGTCTTTTTACTAGAAGGAGGTGGTACATACCAGAATGGGTAGTTAAAGAATTGTTTGGAAGGGTAAAGTATATCATTCTGATATATATATATATATATATATATATATATATATATATATATATATATATATATATATATTTTTTTTTACCACAATAGAAATAATAGTGAAATATAGCGATGACTTTTAGTTCTTTATTATTCAGATTACATTTGACATTCTGAAATGAATCCTTCCATTTCTCTACTCACCATTCAACACACAGTTTTGACAGCCTACCATGTGCCAGGAACCAAGGACAGGCTCTTTTGAAAAGGAACTCACAATCTGGAAAGGACGACAATTCTGTCTGAGTGGGGTTGAATTGGGAGAATAAGAGGTCTTGGACCAAGGATAGAAGAGTGTAAAAATGATAATGGCTCCTATTCCAGATCTTTATTGCAAGGCTGATACTGTGCCATGTCCTTGACTTGTTATATTCATAACAATTTTACAAAGGAAAGGCTTATTATTTCTATTTTACAAATGAGGAAATTGAGTCACAAAGAAGTTCACAGCTAGTAAATGACTAAGCTGGAATTCAGAAATAGGCAGTCCCAATTCGAGAGCCTGTGTTTATAAACTTCATTCTTTGTCCTTTCGAAAATCTGAAGTAAGAAAGAGATAGTATTTTTCTAAGTATCATTACAAATGGGAAAAATATACCTGAACTAGTCTAATTGTATCAATAGGATGATAATCTAGTTTCAGGACCACTTCCTTATAACTACTAACTAGCCACAATGTAGGAGCTGAGACAGTCAGGCATTTAAAATTTATTGAGTATCTACAGTGGATCTGGAACTGTTTTTATACACTGCCACTTACAGGTTTTCCTCTAATCATTACACGTGAGGTTATTGTTATTGTGCAGAAATGGAAATTTAAAGAAGAGAAACAAAAAACAGACTCACTCAGAAATCATCCCAAGTAGGACCATCCTCTCTAAGGGTAAAGGATTTCCATGGAGGTATTATGTTCTAGCAAAGTAGGAGTAATTAAATATCAGAGTTCCTCATATTTACTACTATTGGGCATTTTAGATGTAATAATTCTTTATTGTAGGAGAGCTGTCTTAGGCATTATAGGCTGTTTAGTGGCATCCCTGGCCTCTACCCACTAGATACCAGTAATACACACAGATGCACGCTTGTACACAGACACACACACAGACACACACACACACACACACACACACACACACACACACACACACACACCTGCCCAGTTGTCAAAACCAATAACATCGCCAAATGTTCAGAGAGAAAAATCACCCCTGGTTAAGAACCACTGTTCTAGATCACCAATAATAAGTTAAAATCTATTCAATATATCTTGCTTTAGAAGCCTCAGAAGTAATCCTAAATCGTATTTGATATCTAATCAAAATGGTTCAATAATGACTTTTTGGTGTAGGTACACCATGGCGAGAAATACATTCTGCAGTGATTCTAGTTAGCATGATTCTAAGAGTCTGAGTTAAAAATAATGTTTTCTAAGACATTAATTCACACTCAAAAAATTCACATGAAACAAATATGATACAAATGTCTTCTTAAGTCTCATTCTCTAAAGATAAAAACTCTGTTACAGTTTTTCTACATGAATTAACATTATTACTGATTTTAATTTTGATTCATATTTTACAAAATTTAGTTCTTTTAAAACATTATTTGTGCAGTTTGCTTTTTTACCTAAATAAATTAGATTTTTGTTTTAATAGCTTTATTATATTCCACTATATAAATATCCTTAATTTATTTATCCTATCACTTATGGATATATGTTAAGGGTGAGGGTTTTTTTTTTAATATTATAAATAATTGTAATTAGGAACATTCTGTGTACATTTGCATTATAAGTACATAATTGTGCAGATGTATAGTAGAACAAATTCTTAGTGCAATTGCTAGGCTCAGTTTTAATAAGATTCTGAGGCCATGCTTTTAATATGTATTGCTCTTACATAATTTTTAATTTTGCACCTCAATTATTATAGATATTTTTAAAGCAGGAGATAGAAGAATAAATATGACCCACATCTTAAAGTATGTTTTTCATCCTCTGATTTTTAGAGGAAGAATACATTCGTTAAGAGCAGAAAGAAAGAAACAAGTTAAATTCCAGGGCCTATTGCCCTATACTTTAATTATTAAAGCTTACAAAAGCCTTTCAAGATTCATTGTTCTGAATTGAAAAAAAAAAAATTTAATAAAAATAACTCCTCCTTGCCCCTATGCAATTCTGTAAAACTTTGGGTCTAATAATCTTATTCCTTCCACAGATCGAGTTATACAAAAAGACAAAGGCCCATATTATACACACCTTGGGGCAGGACCAAGTGTTGCTGCTGTCAGGGAAATCATGGAGAATAGGTGAGGAAATATACTTCCCTGTTAAAATCATTCATTATTGTGGACCATACTCAATGCAGAGAAATTATCTCTGGGAACAAACATGAGGTGAATGGAAAACCTTCAGGAGTATGAATTGGATGTTTCTTAGGGCCCAGGAAAAGAATAGTTTCCTGGTTCCCTGCTGAGTCACTCATCACATGAGCTATTGGGCACTCAACAAGACACTCCAAAAGCAAGACTGTCTTTGTTAAATTCAGAAATATTTGTTTTTACATTATTGTATAATAATGGTAGAAATAGTTCAAATTACCTCCATAAACACTGCAGTCACATTCTTTTAGTCTGTATTGGAGCCAGGCCCTTTTTTAAAAGACTGATCTTTAAGGATAATTAAACAACTGGATAACAAATAAAATATCTGCCACACAAAAGTGAATTTTTAATGAGAGTAAATTGTGAGGAGTGTTTAATTTTTGTGCTTCTGCAAATCTATATTTTATGCACATTAAGATGTTAAAAGTGTATATTGCAATTATTTTCCTTTCTCTGTGTTTTGTACTCAGGTACGGGCAGAAAGGAAACGCAGTAAGGATAGAAATAGTAGTGTATACGGGGAAAGAAGGAAAAAGCTCTCATGGGTGTCCAATCGCTAAGTGGGTAAGTATTTTGTATTTATACATTTCTCAAAATGGGATTTGTTCCACATATAAAATAAATCTTTTCCCCATGAAAATGTGGACTAGAAAAGTACCCACTTCCATTATTTCCAAGGAAATAATAAGGATGCTATCTGTCTTAGCCTGGGCTTTTTGTGTTAAATGAATGAAAGGGTATAGCTCTTCCTAGTCGTTACCCCATGATGTTCTTCATCTCCCAAGGTCACCACTTTTGTCAGTTTCTTGTGTACTTTTATAGACCATTCAAAGCATTCGTAATTAGACAACATAAATAAATGGTACTAACCTATACATACTGATTTATACCTTATTTTTATCAGTTACTGTATTTTGAAATTATTTTTAATTCAGTATCCATAGGGCCACCTTAATGAGGATAATGTATTATCGAAAATGAAACCAGATTTCTTACAACATATTCCCCAAATTGTTTCTATGACTACTTTAAGTTCTGAGAAAATACAGAGCTATAAGAACTGGATTCAGCTTCGTTAGTAAGTTCTCAACTGAAAAACAGGTTCATAGCCAGACGTATATTTTCAGTAGGATATTCACATCCAAGAGGATATTAACCAGTTTATCTGAGATTCCTGGCCATAGAATCATTTGAAGTTCCTGTGCTATCATTTGTTAATAATTGTGATAAATATAATAATGATAAAATAATTACTACCTTTTATTATGTGTCAGGCACTATGTTAAGATCATGACATATATTTCCTCATAAATCCTCATAGAGGTGCTCTCTTCTGATTCTGGGAAAGGTAAAAGCTATTATTTCTATACCCCTTTCAGAGTAAAGCATTAAATGCAAAATGGAGATAGAGTTAACCCTAAGACAGTTGCTAAACTCTTATTACTGTAGTAGACTGTCTTTTTCATTTTTCAGCCTTCGAAAGGTGAATAGCAGTGAGAAGCACAAGAGCTGGACACTGAATACAAATGTTTTAGAATACTTTGTTTCTTCAGTCTAGTCGAAGCAGTCTTGTCAAAATACGGATAAGATCAAAGAACTGGGATGTACCTTATTTAGTCAATTATCTTAGATTTGGTAAAATATACAGATCTTAAGTTAGCACATATCAAGAAATTATTCATATGTCTATAACACAACCCAAATAATGATATAAATCATTCTAGCACCCCAGAAGGCTCCCTTGTGGCCCTTCCCAGTCAATGACTCCACATAAAAATAACCACTATTTTGACCTTTATCACTATAAAGGTCTTTTTTATTAACTCCATATAACTAAGATCATATAGTATGTACTCTCATGTGTCTACTCTTTTCACTCAACATTTATAGAATATGGGTTTAATGGCTGGAGCTCCATCAGCCATCTGGAACCAGGAATTGACCTGATAGTGGAAGGTTTGTACTAGGATGGTGGGAAGAATCATAGGAGTCTGAGTCCCTGATGATACCTGCAGAGCTGCCACACCAACCTCAGGCCTTCTTAAACTCGAATTTCTTTAACATGAGAGGGAATTTTTTTTTTACTTGTTTAAAACCAGTTATTTTGGGATTTTATAATTAAATTCTAACCAATATACTTGACTAAAATTTTTTACAATGTGAGGGGATTTTGGAAGAAAAAAAAAACAATTTAAGAATGAGATAAGTGAAGGAACTTGTGCTTATTGAATACTTTCTTATTGCCAGACACTGGGCTAGATAATGGGGTTACATACATGAATGAAGTTCTACCAGTCATTTCATTTTGTAGATGAGAAGAAATTGGCCCAGAGTCACATCTGCCATCACAAACACATTTTGAGACTAGACTTACTGACTAAATTTCACTTTTATCCTCTAGTAACACAAATGTTTGCTAGAGTCACTTTGCCTCTCAAGAATAAATAACATTTCCCAAAGTGCTCCCCTAGAAGTCTAAAACATTTCCTAAAATTTCTGTCATGTGAATGGTCAGGATGAGACTGGGATTGGTGGTGGTGAACTATTATTTCCTCACTTCATGGATAGACTTCTTGTCCTGATTTTCACACTGTTTCAACTCAGCTACAAATGTTAAGTACTTTTCCAAATTTCCACAAAACACTCATATAAGTCAGTATCCATCCGTAAGAGTTTTGGTAAAGCGATATCTAAACAGCTAGAGTGATCTTCATTTTTATTTTATTCATTTTTCTGAAAAGGTAATAAAGTTGATTAAAAATATTTTGAAGTTGGAGATAATATGCAGACTGCCCATTTTTCTTTTGGATTATTAGTCTTCTGTTGATTTTGTAAGAACTCCTTTAGGAATCTGACCATTTGTGATCAGAGTTGCAAATATATTTCCTCAATTTATCACTATTTTTAACATTCATATTTTTAAAATGACATTAAAAATTAACTTAAAAGATGAAAATTTTTTTCATCTTTTCTTCTATGGCTTTAGTGTATTATATCTTAATTAGAAAAATCTTTACCACATCTAGCTTATAAAAAGTTCTCCCATTTTCTTTTTATAGTATTTTGATGCCTTCATTTTTTCTACATTTAACTATTTTATCCATTTTGTGTGTAGAATGTTAGTAACAATTTATTTTTCTAGATGACTATACTCAATTATCTTGTCTGTCTTTTCTGTACTGATTTGTATTTGTTTATATTAGATTTCTATTCATTACATCACTGTTATGTCTCTCCTGTACCACTATTAAATCATTCTAATTATTTAGGTTTTATAATATGTTTTAATATCTGATGGAGCTAATTCTTTCTTTTAATTTTTCTCAGATTTCCTGACTATTCTTGCCTTGTTTTTTTTTCCATTTCAGCTTATAATCACCTTATCTAATTATAAGAATAAAGTCCTATTGGTATTTTTTTGGAATCACATTACACAGATAATTTGAA
Organism: Pteropus medius; assembly: GCF_902729225.1. NCBI lineage: Eukaryota > Metazoa > Chordata > Mammalia > Chiroptera > Pteropodidae > Pteropus > Pteropus medius. The sequence goes on from NW_024344378.1 coordinate 43,307,029, forward strand.
GAATTTACATCTTTTTGATGTATAGTCTTCCTATCCTACATATCATGCCTTTCCGTTTGCTAATGCCTTCTTTTATTCTTTGAGTGTGTTTTAAAGGTTTGTTCCCATAGAGTTTACATATTTCTTATTTTTCCAGTTTTTTTCTCTTATGTATCTGAGATATACAATCATGTAAACTATTCTTGTTTCCAGATTTTATACTTCTTATTTCTTTCATTGGATCCAGTTCGTCTAACCAGACTAACTCCAATTTCACATTGCTTTAAATATGGCCTCCTTATCTTATTCCTCCTTATTGGGAATCTTTCAAAGTCTTTTCATTATGAATGAATCATCAGGGAAGGCCTCTCTGGGGAGGGAACATTTAAGCTGACATCTGAGTGACAAAAAAGGAGCTGAGCATGCAAAGAATACCCTCAAGAGTGCAAGGAAGAGCATTCCTAAGCAAAGAAAACAGCAAGTGCAAAGGTCAAGCAAGAAAGTACATTCTTTAATAAGCTAAAAGGAGTCCAGTGAAGTTGAGGAGGTAGAGAATGGAACCTGGTGAGGGTAAAAGGTAGGTAGAAACCAGAGCATTAATGGTTTTTTAGGCCATAGTGAGGAGTTTGGGTTTTAGTCCAGGAACAAGCCTTTGATGTAGAATTAAGGATGTAGTATCTATCTGATTTGTGTTTTATAAAAAGCATTCTAAGGAATTAATTGATAAAATCCATATTAGTCATCTTTTGCTACTTTATAGTTTACTTCAAAATTTAGTAGCTTTGAGCAACAAACATTTGTGGGTCAGTAATCTGAGCATAGCTTAGCAGGATGCTTCTGGGAGAAGGTCTCTCATGAGGTTGCAGTCACCTGAAAACTTGGCTGGGGAGTTTGAGGTGGAGCTGGAGGATCTACTTCCTAGGTCATTTGCAGGAGCCTTTAGTTCCTTGAAGGCTGTTTGCTAGAGGCCTCATTTCCTTATAAGATTTTTTAAAGTACTTTTTCATGTCATGGCAGCTTGGTTTCCCCCTGAGTGAGTCAGTCAAAAGATCATATGAAGGAAGCCACAATGTCTTTTGTGACATTAGCTTTGGAAGTTGCTACACAAGTGAGCCCTATTCAGTATAGGAGAGTATTATGCAAGGGAATAAATACCAGGTGGTGGTGATCATTGGGGACATCTTGGAGACTACTTACCATGTATTTCTTCTTCACTAAAAATATCAACATGTTATGAACACTACATAGGCTTAGTAAAATATAGGTATCTTAGTCCTAGCCAATATATCTAATATCTAATACATCTAATCTATCTGCCATAGCCCTAATTTTCTCTAAAGAAGAAATCCTTTAGTTTGTGAATCTTTATTCACAAAATAATGCTGTTAAGCATTAACATTGTTCATTATAGAATATACCAACAAAAAAGTCCATGAAATGGACTTCTTACCTATAATTATAAAATGAACATTCATGAAACAACTACCCAGGTCAAAAATAGAGCATCACTAGATTCCCAGAATCCCCAAGAACCTCCCATGCTGACTTCTGTGGTAAAAATTTTTTTGCTTTTCTCCATTTATGTATTTCTCAACAATATAATTTTACTTTGCTTTGTTCTTTTGTCTCTTGCTCCCACGTAGTATCTTGCACATTTGCTGAAATAAATGGCAGAGATTGGTTCCCAATATTTGGTACCGATAGTTGACATAGGTATGGTAATCTGTATCTGAATTCTTTATTTATTTGCCTATTAAGTAGCAAAGGCTAAAAATATCTTCAAGATGGTAGCTGGGTTGAGTGGTGGGACCTTAGATGATTCTTCCTTCCTTCCTTTCAAACCTCTCTAATATAATAATAATTCACTGATAGAATTTTGATATACTTCTATTTTTTTACAAAAACAAGTATGAAGTCTGCAGCTTAAAGATTTTTGGCAATAACTTTCTGTTGAAGTCCTCTTATTAGTTCAACTCTTCTTCAAGGATTCTTAGGTACAAAGAAGAGTATTTAGCATTTTCCATGAAGCAGCTGTAGCAAAATTGCTTTCTTATTTTCTCTTTTACAATATTTATCAGAATAAATGGAATATTGTGTTACATAGTGATATATATCTGGCACTTTTCATAAATACAGAAGCAATCCAGAGATAAAGAATGAACTATAGCATGGTTGCTATGCAACTTAATGAAAATTTTGATATCTAATGACAATTCAAAAGTATAATCTTGATAACAAAACCAAGAATTGATTCTGTTTATCTGTGAAAAAGAAACAGGTCTCATAAATGATTATGTGTTTTAGAAAAAAATAATGGTAATCAAACTTTACTTTTTGCAAATTTTCCAAGTTATCTTATTTAAAATAATCATATTGTTCATTGTTAGTGCCTAGAGCAATGCCCAGCACATAGTCAACACTTAATAAATTTTTGTTGAATGAATGACTATGAAGATTAAATAAATAAGACTTTTAGAATATTGAATATTTTGAATTAGAATTGGTATCTTGAAATGGTGTTGCTGTGGTATTCATTATTAGCTCTTCTGAGGCATGGATACTTTTTCGTATTAGAACTATTAGTCTGCTAAAGTTGTCCACCCTAAACTTGAACTTTTGATAGATGTTAAATAAAAAATAGAAAGAATAAGATCTCTCAATAGTCTACATAGTTTTTAGGACTTTACAAGCAGATTATTTTTAATAACGCTAGGGCAATTAAGTCTTACATGTGGTTGCTTTATGCAGGCAGGAATGAAGTAAAAGAAAGGGTGAGAGGAAATGAAGATCAATTATTTTAAACTAAGGAATCTAATAAACATTCAACTAGTGGATTGCATTGCTCCAGATTTACTTTTCATCTTGCACAGTGTACATTTGTGTATATTAATATCAAACTAACTTAAACATTGTGTGATTTTATGCACATTTATTCATCTCTGTGTGCATACTTGTTTGTTAATAGTGCTTTTTTTTTTCTATTTTTATTGTGCTAAACTTACTTCCTTTTCTTAAAGGAGTTTAATTGCTTCTCTTTTTAATGGTCACACACAAAATGCCTAAGAGCAAATTGTAACTGGGCAGCACAACTTTCTGAGCCATTCTCGCATTATTTTGCCTTTACTCTTAACACTGTTTTATTCTTTTCTTGAAATGTTTCTTTGCTAGGTGGTCATTAACACTCCCCCATAATTGTTGGCCTTTGGCAGATATTTTGTACCCTTTTCTCTGTTGTCACTTTGTTTCTTGTCAGGGACTAGTTATCTTGTTATTCAGCAGAGTTCAGTGGAAAGAGTGATGCAGTTTCTTGGATACACTAGACTCTATTAACTTTCTCTCTATATTACTCTCCTCTCCCCAACTGAGCCTTTGTGGTGATAGCAGGAGTAAGGAGAAGAATTCAAACAAGCTGCCCAGATAGCTCCTATGCCGGAGTGATTCACATCAAGCACCAGTTGATGGGACTCCTCTATAGGATTATTTAGTAATCAGTATAACACGTGTGGCAATAAACATGTAAAAGTAAAGATTTTATTGCCTATTCTGGTGGTGACCAGAGTTTTGGGGTGAGGTGTAAACTAAGCCAAAGTATCCAAAAGTTTTCAAACCATCTTGCCTAGACTTAATATAATCTTCAAAGACTTTCCTCTTTTGGTTCCTTGGTTTCGAGGTTTGGTCTAATATAAGCCTTGGTTGTCTTTGAGCTATGCCGTGGTGCTCCTTATTTCTGTGCCCAGATCAGGCACCTCTTTGTATATTACCACATCAGTATAATAAAGGGACTAGCTAGTGTCCTGGATTATTTGTTTGGTGTCTGCATTATCTTGCTGTTGTGTGGAAACCATTTTGTGCTTCATTGATGAAAATTAGGTAAAAGCCAAAAAGTTGATGCTGTCAGTTGATGTTAAACTGATTTATATTTTTCACTGTCTGTTTTTGTTGTAAAACACATCTTTCTTCACTTAAGCCTATTGTCTGCTAACATGCCATTAGAACTACTTTCTGTTGGCTTACTCGCTTATAGAGTTCATTTTTTAAGGAAACTTTAGTCAACTATAATACACATAAAGTATACAAGTCATAAATGTATACAGCCCAGTGAAATTATACAAAGTAAACACACCACAACTCAGATCAAGAAATTAATTATTATCACTAGTCCAGAACCCTGTTTCATGCACCCAGTCATTCTCCGCCCCCACTCCTCGCAAAGCTGAAGTTCATTTATTATAATATACAGGCAACTTTAAATAATCTTGATCAATGGGTGATTTTTTGGGGGGGCGGGTGTTGACCACCATCATTTTGTGTTGAAAATTTTCCACTTTGTCTTTCACATGATTATCGATAAACTGAACAGTGATCTCTTTGGTAATCTACCCCGCACTTGATATCAGTGTTGCTCCTCGCTGTGATTTTAGCCTAGTCTTTCTGTGGGGCCCAGATCTTTTGTAGAGCTGGTGCAGGACCCTAGCCGCCATGGCATGTTTACAACTAAGATTGTTTTATAAGGGCTGTTTCATTTGCCTTTTATTTGCCATAATATTTCTACAATTAATACATTTAACTTTTTATTTGGTTTGACTTCAGTTAAAAATAAGTTCAAAATTAAAATAAGTATCCAAGTTGAAAATTAAAGCTCTATCTATATTAAACTAAATTTAAAATTTTTTAAATCTATTACTTTCAAATTTAAAAAATCTATCTTAAATTTACCCACTGACACAATGATGTTTGGTAATTTGGGGTGTACTGAAACTAAGAGGATATTAGAACTTTTAGGAAAAAATGATGGACAAACTGCTAAAGCATGTTAAGCAGAAGAGTGACAAGATCAATATCACTCGTGGTAAAAACTGATTATTCTACAACTTCCTAAATTTCAGGAAAGTTTGATTAAATAAACATGGGATTGTTTGAAAGTAGAATCTACTCAAGAGCTTTTAGCTTTTAGCATACCAAAAAGGAATATATAGCTCAATTCTCCATAGGTGGTTTGGAGCCAGTATTAGAAATTATAAAGAAGGCATCTAAGAACTTGCTTAATGTAAAAAAAGACTTTGCAAAGGTAGTTTCTTTGCTTATAATACTTAGGTTAACAAATCTTTTTGTCGTTATTGTTAAAAACATTTTTTTAATAAAAAATATATTAATCTAATGGTGAAATCTATTTTATAATTGTAAACCATTTTAATTAGTAGGATTGGGTTTCTTTATAATCTGTTGTCTAATACTTTTAGCCTTAGTGCTTGGCTGTTTGCTGTCTCTGTTCAGAAGCTTGAAATTCTTTTTAGGTCAAGTCTATGTCACTTCCTACATGTTTTCAGAAATTTTCCATCTTGCTAAAGAAGGCCTTCCCACCCTAATATTGTAAAAATAGTGTCTCCTCATGTTTTTATAGTTTTATGTATAAATCTAGTTATTAATTTGAATTTTTTTGTTTTTGTTGTTTTAAAATTCCATTTCATTTTTTTTTACATGTCCCTTTTTGTTGACACTGTTCATTGACCCATTAGACTAGACCATTGCTGGGCTGGTACTACATTTTTTGCTATAGCTTTAAAGAAAAGTTTTAAATTTAAAAGGACAATTCTCTCTCATTTGTTTAAAAATTATTTTTCTCGACTCGATGTTCATTTCCTACTCTTCCATCTGAACCTCAGAGACAAGGCGAATATATAGAATGAGGGATAGATTGGTGGCTAGTATCAGTGTCTTTTAATGTGTAGCCTTTCATCTAGGAACACTATTATGTTCCCCCAATTGTGCTTTTTATTTTTTAAAATAACCTTCTATTTATATTTTTTATGGTTTTATTATGACTTTTACATCTTTCTTTTTTAAAAATAGCTTTATTGAGAGTATTTTACATGCATTTTCCTGAAGATAATCCTTACTGTTATGTTTAACTCAGGCTTTAAACTAAACTTCTATTTGGTTATTGCTGGTATATGTTAAAGCTGTTGAGTCTTCAATACTTATAAGGAGCTACTTATTTTACTCTTTAAAAATCTAGTAGATTTTTCTTTGATTCTCTTGAATTTTCTAGAAAGACTATTATCTGTTTTAAAAATTATCTTCCAGTTTTGATAACACTTCTAGTTTTTTTATGACATTGTCTGTTAAATCTAAATTCACATTTAATCCTAGTAATCAAAAGCAATAGCTTGATAGCCGTTCTGTGGTTCAAATATCTACAGGTACCAATAAACACCAAAGTAATAATTCTAATCCATCAAACAAAATGCTGTGTTTACAGAAGAACAATTATAAAGTCTATATACCCGTAAGGGAAATTAGTGATTATAGTGGAAAAATAATTAAATGCTGGAATACTGTTCATTGAATAGTTTTGGAAGTGGGAGAATTAGAAAGCTGTTTAAATAATTTGTTTTTCTGTTGCCTATGTAAATATACTATGACTAGAAGCCATATTTGCCTGCTATCATAGAAACCTCTCTTGGTCTTTGAATTTCTTCCTTCTGTGCGGGAAGAATATAAAAATACTGTTAACCTACTGTTGCCTTTTAAAAATTGCAACAGTAACCTTGTTTCTCAGAACAGTCTTCTCTTCTTTTTCCACTAGTTTTTATATGCTTAGTAATGAATGGCCCTAAATCCCACTAGACTGCCAGAGTTTCATTAGAATATCCCAGGTTATCACTTTTGATCCTGGTCTAAACCTGCCTTAAGAGTTCCCAGTGGGAAATTAAGTAGGTTGTCTCTTCCAGACCAGGATATCAGAAATAGTTTAGAATATACTCTTCAGAGATGTTCATAAATAGGCTGTTGAAGCAAAATAATTTGTAACCCAGATTAAGGGGGGGACGCTGTCATAGAAATTTAGGAAATCTTTTCCTAGTGATCATCAGACCGATCTATCATTTATCTCCACCCCTTCTATCCCAACGGTCACCAACACCTTAACTGCTAAAGAAAATTCTAGATGCTCATAACCTCTCTTCATTAGTTCAAACTATTGGCATACACTCTCCCTTCTGGGAAGCTCATTTTTTGCTTGGCTTCAGTAACACAGCTTTCCTCTCTCTCTCCTTAAGGCTTGAGTCAGCCTGCCTACAAATATGCCTTCTTAGGTGAGCTTATTCATGGTCACACCTTCAGTAGCCACCAGTGCACCATAGTTACTATACCCGACAACGTGCCAGCTTGAGAATGGCATATAGCAGGAGCAGGGAGGAAACCAAGAACAACATTTAGAGCTGAGGTTCCAGGAAGAGCTTTGAAGTGGTGTTGACCCTTGAGCTATATCTTAAAAACAGAACGATCATTACCTTTATGTCAGAGATCCCAGAAATAGAACCAACTATATATAATAATTTAATAAAGGGAGTTTTATAATCACAGAAGCCATCTGGTGTTGATATAATTGGCAGAATTATCCCTTAAATAACATTCTTCCCTTGTGGGGCTTGTTTTGAAAAATCTTAGAATTGCCTTTATACTATCTTTTCTCTGGTGGCGAACTCTTTTTAATCCTTTAAGAAGGGTCTCTTCCACGAAGCCTTCTCACTCTCTATACAGAGTCTGGCCCTACTTTGCACCCTTATTCATACAAACTCCTTACAAATGTCTTATATAGTAGTCCCCCTTATCTAAGGTGGATATCATCCAAGACCTCCCTGTTGGACATGTGAACCTACGGACAGTACCAAATGCTATATATTCTATGGTTTTTCCTACATTTGTACCATTTCACTTAAGGGAAGCACTTTATGGCTTCTCTTTCGCAAATCCAAATTGCCAGGGTCACTACTTTTGCTCTTTGGAGTCATTATTAAGTAAAATAAGAGTTACCTGAACACAAGCATTGCAATACCAACAAAATTGATCTGATAACTGAGATAGCTACTAAGTGACTAATGGGCCAGGAGCGTATACAGCATGTACAAGGGGGGCAAAGGGATTATTCAAAGTCTGGATGAAATGAAGCAAGAGAGTGTGAGATTTCATCATGCTTCTCAGAATGGTGTGCAATTTAAAACTTATGAATTGTTTGTTTCTGAGATTTTCCATTTAATATTGTTAGACTGTGGTTAACCATAGGTAACTGAAACTGTGGATGGGGGGGACTACTATATATTCCCCCCAACAATATAATAATAGAAAAATGCATTGCTAATATTTTCCCCATTAGCACAAATGATGCTGTACATTTATTATTTTTTTTGTACATTTACTTTTGAATTTGTATCATTTCATTTACAGTATTACTTAATCAGCTTCCCAGGTGATTACAAACAATTTGCAACATATCATAATTAGACAAAGTGACATCTTCCTACCCTTGATAGTATTTTGGACTTGGCTACTAATTGCTTTATCTAAGTTCACATACTTATTAGTTTACATTAATTTATTTAGGATGTTGTCTAACCTTTAACATGCAGTTAATATTCATTGTCCCACTAATTGAATTTAACTGAAAGAATTTTTTCCTTTATAAAAAATTTCCCGATTGTTCATCCTCAGGTTATGCAAAGACTTACCCTTTACTCTTCTTACATTATTTCTGATAGAAGACTGTTTTTTAAATTGCTGGAGTTGGTACTTTCTTTCTGGAGATCTGCCTGTAGCTTGTCCCTTGAGCTATGACCCCAGTGATCCAGTGACCCTCTGGAGCTTGCTTGTCTTCCATTACCAAGGGCCATGAACACTTGAGTCCCAAGCTGGTATTGAGAATAAAATATGCAATGTCCCAAAACTTTGGCTAGCACCATGGAAATATTTTTTAACTTATTATTGAAATAATTTCAGACAACTCAAAAGTTGCAAGAATACTACAAGAATTCCTTACACTCTACACTGACATTTTCCAAATGTGACTTTTTACCACATTTGCTTTGCTTGAAATTTCTCTCTTCTTCCTTCTTTCTCCTTTGCCCTTCCTCCTTCTCTATTTTTCCTGAATACTCTAATAGTAATTTGTAATCATGATACCTTCTCTGTACGCCTAAATACGTGGGTGTGGTTTTTTTCATAAAAACAAGGACATTGTTTTACATAACCTCAGGACAATTATCAATGCCAATACAATATTATTATCTAACCTTTAGGTTTTATATACAATAATATCCTTTATGGAAAAAGAAAACAAATTTTTGTCCTGATTCAGAATCCAGTTGGGATCACTTATTTACATTTATTTGTCATTTATCACATTTTTAAATTCAAACTTTGCAATGAAATAAATTGTCATGAAATACCTAAATAACTTAAAGATTTGTCATTCAGTAAACAGGATAGTCATTTATGTTTTTCTTTCTCAGTTGGATCAATTTTGACAAATGGAGGTGTCATTTGCTAATGCTGATGGGTTCTTGGGCTCTACTTTTGGTGTATTTTTGGTGTGTGTGTGTGTAATTTTAGGGTTCATTAGAACTCATCATCCAATTATTTTATTCCATTACCATAGAACAGTTATTACTCATGAATTTGGCAAGTTCTCTTTGACATAGAATAAAAGACTTTTCAAAAACAAACAAACAAATAAAGACGGCTTCAGATTTACTGCTACTATTCAAATTGGGGCTCAACCTAGGCTCCTCTGAAACATTGTACTTTAATTATAAGCTACTTTTCAAAAGAACAAAGTGTTCATTTTTCTTTCCGAATTGGTTGCAGCAGTATTTTCCCTCCATATTTGCTTTTGTTGTTTATTTCTCTAGAAATTAGTAGGTAGGAAAAAAGATTAAACATCACACTAATATCTACCCAGAACTCTTATGTTCAAATAATTTTAAGGATAGAGTGAAAATAGCAGAATGCAGGATTTAAACATAGGACAGAAATGCAGAAATATTAAGAGCAATAGCAATACAATAGATTATTAAACAGATTTAATCAGAAAGTGTATAGTTTAGTAGTTTTATATACGTTCGCATTGTTGTGAAACAGATCTCCAGAACTTTTTTCTTGCAAATCTGAGCGTCTATACCCATTAAATAACTTCTCGTTTTCCCATCACCCTAGCCCCTGGTAACCACCATTCCACTTTCTGTTTCTATGAATTTGACTACTTTAGATAATTCACATAAGTAGAATCATACAGTGTGTGTGTGTGTGTGTGTGTGTGTGTGTGTGTGTGTGTGTGTGTGTGTGTGTGACTGGCTTATTTCACTAAGCATTATATCCTCAAGCTTCATTCATGTTGTAACATGTGACAGGATTTCCTTCCTTTTTAAGTCTGAATAATATTTCATTGTGTGTATATACCAATTTTGTTTATCTATTCATCTATCAAAAGACATTTGGGTTGCTTCCACCTTTTAGCTATTGTGAATAGTGATAATATCAATATGGATATGCAAATATCTGTTTTAAGACCTTGTTTTCAATTCTTTTGGAAATATACTCAGAAGTGGAATTGCTGGATCACATAATAGTTCTAATTTTAATTTTTTGAGCAACTCCCACACTGTTTTCCATAGCAGTTGCTTCATTTCATAACCCCAGCAACATATGCAGTGCTTTTAAATTGTTTTACTTTGCTAGATGACTAATAATATTGAGCGTATTTTCATATGCTCCTCATCTGTTTGTATATTCTCTTGTGTTGAGCCTATTCTATTGTGTTCTTATTACACATTTGGAGAAATTCTTAATGTATTTTGGGTAAGAATATTTTGTCAATTACATGTATTACAAATATTTCTCCCATTGTACTACTTGCCTTAATCTTTTGCTGAAATCTATTTTAAATGTTTTACCTGCTCCAATATCACGGAGATGTTTTCTTTAAAATCTTAGTTTTATTTTTCATTTTTATTTTTATTTATTTGTTTTGTTTGTTTATTTATTTATGCCAATAACACCTGGTCTCCCTAGGTGGTCTCCCATCCAAGTACTAACCAGGCCTGACCCTTATTTTTCATTTTTAGATCTACAATGTAACTTAAGTTATTTGTGTGAAGTAGGGGTTAGGATTCATTTTTTTCCGTATGAATATTTACACAGTACCATTTATTGAAAGAGCTACTTTTTGCATTGTACTGCAGTGTCAACTTTATCATAAGTCAGGTGACCATATTCATATGGACCTCCTGAGCTCTCCATCCTAGTCCATTAATCTCTTTATCTGTCATTGCTCCAGTACTAAACTATATTAATTTCTATAGCTTTACAATAGAGCTTAATATCTGGTTAATCACTTTCTCTGTCTTTGTTCCTTTTCTTGGCTCTTTTTGGTTCTTCACATTTTCACATAAACAAGTTTGTTTTTACCCAAAACAAACTTTGGATAGGACTTGATTAGGATTGCATCAAATCTAGAAATTAGTTTGAGGGAAATTGACATCATTACCATAATGACTATTCCATGAACATGGTATCTCTCCATTTATTTAGGTCTTCTTTAATTTCTTTCAATAATGTAGTTATAGGATGTGAGGGCGATCTGGCTGCGACATCTGTCACCCCATTGATCACCAGGGTTGATTCAGCCAATCTGGCTGGCTAGGCTGGTGTCCCCTTCCTCATCGCTCCATGTGCATCCCTTCCCAAGCAGCGAACTCCGTGGAAGAGGACGACCTTATCCGATAGAGGAGAGGACCGTTCTTCCGTCAAGGGTATAAGTGTAGCGGTGCTCCCCTGCTAGAACCTCCAAACAAGCTCTCAATAATGTAGTTACAGTTTTCAGAGGTCTTAACATAGGTTTAATAACTTGTCTTAATTGGTTAAGACTGCTGTGAAAAACACCAGACTGGGTGTTTTTAAAAAACAGAAATTTATTTCTCACAGTTTGTGTTTGGAAGTCTGAGGTCAAGGTGCCAGCCTGGTTATTTGGGTAAGGGCTCTCTTCTCTTTGTGTCTTCACATGGTTGAAGCAGCTAGGGAGCTTTGTGGGGTTTCTTTTTTAAGTATACTAATCCCACTCATGAGAGCTTCCCGCCTATGACCTAATCACCTTCCTAAGATCCCACCGCCTAATACCATCACATCGGAATTTAGGATTTAATGTATGAATTTTAAGTAGGCATGAATATCCATATCATAGCAATGTTTAAGCAATTTGTTGAACCTAGATCTGAATTTAGGGACTCATGATGCTTAATGTTCTGTTGTTCATTGAAGGAAATTTGAAAAAATCTGGAAAAAGCACAAATACTATGAATAAATAGCATTTTAGCATTTTCCATATGAAGAATGGATCAAGATAACTTTGTTGTTGGTTTGACAACTTGAAAATTATCTGGTATAATTTTTTTTGATACAGTATATATCATTTTGTATTTAAGCTAATTCAAAAGCAAATGTATTCTTATTTGGCTGTAAAAGGACATATAAATATAGAAAAAATTTTAATATAAATAATTGTGTTTAGGGGGAAGGTCCTAAAACCAACTCTACTCAAGGGATGCCTTGGTAGCAATGATTGTTAACCATCTGGAGTGACAGAAGAAAGTGATATTGGGTAACTAACATCTTAAGAAGTTTCATCTCAAGTTTATGTAATTTAGCAACAAAAAATAGAATATTATGCTATTGGTTGCTCCATTTTGGTCACGGGGTGGGCAGTTTTATCAGTTATTGATTATGTACTGATTAATGTGGTCAGTCTCTGCTCTGTAAATTTGTAACATAGAGGGAGTTTTAAACAGTTGGATGATTTCATGTTGTGTCAATATTTTTATGCTTTTTATTAACACTAGAGCCAGTGGGCAATATTTTAAATACTTTTGAAATCTTTTAGCATGGGTATGATGTGGTGCAAGTTAAGTGGATAAATATTCAAAATTAATTGTGTTTTGCATTCACCATGTCAGCTGGACCACTTTAATCTTATTATAAAATGGGTATGATAAATCCTGATGATGGTGTGGAAAAAATTACAAGAATCGCAGGAACATTGCTTTATATATTAATTATTCTATTAAACTGTTCACTCAAGGAAAAGATCCATAACTTTCCTCAGATGCTAGATTTCATTGCTCAAGTTTATTTTTAATATTGGCAGTCCTTGAAATTTTTCATCTAGTTAGATTTGTCCCATTGTGACATTTGTAGAAGAGCAGAGCAGATAGTTAGGCACGTTTCCACAGGATCCTCTGTTGTCTCTTTTATAATACTGTATCAACAGTGAAATAAACACAGATTGCTTTGGTTTACTTTTACAAATAATAACCACGTAGCACAGATTTCTGTTCTGCCTGTTACTTGTTAGTCAAGTGACGGGATACTCCGTGATGAGTTGTGTGGAGGAAGCTAGTTTGACAACTGAAAGTCCTATAAGCTTCTCAACCCTTTGAGAAGTAGTAATTTAAAAAATAGATGCAGTAATACAGAGCTTTAAAAGCAATATGCATTGTATTCAACTTTAGATTCTTTGTTTTCCAGAAATGAATGCATTCTGCTTTTGCAGGTTTTAAGAAGAAGCAGTGATGAAGAGAAAGTTCTTTGTTTGGTTCGGCAGCGTACAGGCCACCACTGTCCAACAGCCGTGATGGTGGTGCTCATCATGGTATGGGACGGCATTCCTCTTCCGATGGCAGACAAGTTGTACACGGAGCTTACCGAAAATCTAAAGTCATACAATGGTCATCCCACAGACCGAAGATGCACTCTCAATGAAAAGTAATCAAATCTGTTTTGTACTGTTTTTACATTCAGACCTGTATTATGTAATGTTAAATTGTTAATTAACTACCAACTATATATATGGGAGAACAGGATTTTAGATATTCTGCAACAACAACAACAAAATGAACATTTCTTTAAAGAGAGACTTGATTTCATAGAGAGTTAAGACCATTTTAAGATATCCTCCATTAAAATATTCATTTATTGCTTCTTTCTTTGATACTTGATCCCCTTTACCCCAAAAGTTGGAAGCAGGGGGATTTTTCAGTAAAGAAAAAACTCCTCCACAGGGAATTGTATCATTTTGCATTTCCTCTAGCAATGTAAGAGAATATCTCTTTTATACAGTTTTGCCTATGAGTATATTGTCAAACTTGAATTTTTGCTCATTTAATAGGTGATCAATGGCATCAGTTTACTTTTAATTTGAATTTTTCATATTATGAATGTGAGTATTTTTTCATATGGTTAAGAGCGATTTGCCATTCTTTTTCTGTGTTTTTTGGTCAACCATCTGTTAATTATTCCAGGCCACATTTCTAAAGGATTGTTCACTTCAGAGATATTTACTTTTACATGTCGAGGCTATAAACCTTTTGTGATATAATTTCTAAATGCTTTTGCCAGTTTGATATGTCTTTTTACTTTGGCTTTGTCATCTTTTTGCAAAAGTTTCCTTTTTTAAATCTATCTTTTCCCTGATTTGTGTCTCAGTTTTGAGTGGTATTTAAGGACATTTTTTCTCACATAAGTTATAGAATAATTCACATATGTTTTCTTTTCGTACTTGTTGAAATCACAAATATTTAAAAACATAAATAGCTGATGTATTTAAAATTTATGCTGGTCAGTATTAGGAAGAGGAGATTCATTTCTATCCTTTTTTTCATTTATCCCAACACTACTTTCTAAATATCACTTTTTTTTCTTGATTTGAATGCTACTTAGCCGTATACAAAAATTACATATGTAATGGAATCCTCTCGTATTTGTATTCTGTGTCATCGTCCTGTCTTTTTAGGTACTTAGTACCACATTTTTTAAATTACAGTGGCTTTGTAATATATTTTAATGTTTGCCATTCTTGTTCTTTTTCAAGGCTATCTTTGTTATTTTTTTTTTCTTTGTGCTTCCATATAAACTTCATAATCAATTGTGCAGTTTTAACATAAATCTAATGATATTTTTCGTGGGATTGCATTAAATTAATTTATAATAAACTAACATCTTTATATTGAAACTTCTTATCCCATAACATTTTTTTCCCATTGTTCAAGATTCCTTGTGTGTCCTTCAAGAGTGCTTTATGTAGTTTTCCTCATACAGGTCTCTCTTTTTTAAAAAGAAATGTCATTATTCAAAGTGTAACAAAAATATGTATCATCCCTTCTCTAATCCCCACACAAGATTAGAATATTCCTTTATGCTTATATCATCATTTCATTATATTTTTCTTATCTTGCAAATGCCAACAAATATGTGCACATCATTTTTAATGTCTGCTAATTATTTTGTTATGTGGATGCAGAATAATAATACCTCTTTGAAGACACTGCTTTAAAGGTTACACATATATTGTCTTATTTAATCTTCCCAAGAATCCAATAACGTAAGTTTTATTCTGTTTTACCCAATGTAGATCTAGCATTTTTTTTGTTTCTGTTCACTGAAAAGACATAAGAATACTTCAGTGAACTTTTATATACCCCTTACCTAGATTCCTATTATCGATTTTTTTTCTTCTGGATTACTTGTGATCTAGTTGCGTACTTTATGTCTTTCTTTTTTCCCTAAATAATACTTTATAGGGTATTTTCTAAGAATGAAGACATTCTCTTACATAACCCCAGTATAGTGATCAAAATCAGTAAATTTAACTTCAATAAAAATACAATTATAAAAAAAATGCTATTATCTAATCTATAGTTCATATTCAAATATCATCTATTTCCCAATAATATTCTTTATAGTAATTTTCCCCTACCCAGGATTATTCGCATTTGAGTTGTCTCTTAGTCTCTTGATCCTTTTATCTCAGTCCTTCGAATTTCATGGCATTGACATTTTGAAAGGGAATGAGCTGATTTTATAGACTGTTGCTCCATTTTGGTTTGTTCAATTGTTTCTTCCTGATTCAATTCAGTTTAAGAATTATTAGCAGTAATACTACACTCAGTCCATAATATTAGGACCTATTTTAAGTCAATCTGTCACAATAGCGGTGACGTTGACTATTTAAGATATCCTGAGGAAGCTCTTTGAGATCTCATAATCTTTCACGTTTCCTGTGTTTAATTTTTAAATAACTTCAATTGTCAAACTACATTTTTCTCTCCTTCTCATGTATTATTTCAATGACATAAATAAGTTACTTATTTTTTTTATTTACTTGGCAACTTTAATTTCCTTTGCAATTTCAAGTTAACTTCTTTGGTCTCATTTGCATGCCAGTTTTCTTCCTTATCAAGTTATTATAATATTTTTCCCCTTTAAAATGTATTTTCCATTTTGTAAGATTTAAAGAAAGTTAGAATACTAGAACTATTTCTTTTTTTATTTTCTTCATAGTATCTTGAATGATCTTTTTTGTATTCTTTTTATATTTGATGTTATCTTACATGTCTAGCTTTTTTCTGACTTTCACAATTGAAAATATTAAGTTTTGATCTTTAAATTTCCATATTTCTAAATTTCTAATTTCTTTCCATTTTTAAAAATTTTTTTTTTATTTTGTTATTTTATTGAGGTAACATTATCTAATAACATAAACTTCAGGTTTACATTATAATTTGATATCTGTATACTCTGTTTAGTGCTTACCACTAAAAGTCTAGTTTCCATATTGTTTGTATTTTTAAATCATTACATAAATGCTACATACGTACTATTAGAAGTTTCAAGCATTATGCGAATAGGAACCACAGAGTATATGTTATTTGCTTGGTTTCATATCTTTGTATCATCGACATCCTTACTATAGAGTCCATTTTAGGGCTTCAGAATGCCCCTAAATGATAAAGTTACCAAGTTACTGAAACAGGCTTTTCTGCTCAATTTTTCTCTTGTGACATTCGTAAAGTCTTCCTTTAAAATTGACAGAGTGATTTCACAGAGTATATATATATTATACTTTATCAATCTTTAGAGGATTATATCAATGTCATTCTACAGATGGAGGAAATAAAGTCCAAAGAAGTCATAAGATGCTCTAGTCTTCATTTCTGCTAGGGAACAGATGTAGGATGTAAAATCCAGGCCCTTTATTTCCCCTCCTGAAATATCTCCAAATCCAAAGAGATTATAGATATTTTAGATCTATATAGTTTATTATTATTTATTTGGATTTACAATCTTGACCTATAACTAAATTTTTAGTTAAAAATTTACGTACAGTTAGTTTATGTTAACATAACTGCATTTAGATAAAATAAGTAATAAAAGAGATGTGTTCAAATCGGTTCATTAGCCATCCATACTTTTAAAGTTATATGAACCTGAAATGTTCTGTCTGAAGTATTGTCCTGTTTTATCACTTGATTCCCTTGCAATTACCATCTTACAGTCGTACCTGTACATGTCAAGGAATTGATCCAGAGACTTGCGGAGCTTCATTCTCTTTTGGCTGTTCATGGAGTATGTATTTCAATGGCTGCAAATTTGGTAGAAGCCCAAGCCCTAGAAGATTTAGAATTGATCCAAGCTCTCCCTTACATGTAAGTGTCCTTTTTACTTTTGAATTCAACAATGGTTATATAAGTACATTCCTTTAAAGTGTTTTTAAATAGTAAAAAAATTAAATATTAAAAAGTAGTGACAAAAGAGTAAATATGTATATATATGTAAATAGTTTAAAATTCTAACCAAATTAGGTAACGTCTTCAACTAGCAACCCAAATTCCAATTGTCTCTGGCTCCCTCCTCCTTCTCCCCTAACCCCAGAAAGAATCATTGTTAAAAGAACTTAGAATTTTATACCCAACCAAAGTAGGAAAAATAAATAAAGCCATTTGCCAACATTTCAAAGACTCAGAAAGTTTACTACCCACAGAGCTACTATGAAAGAATTACTAAAGGACGTAATCCAGAAAGAAGATATATGAAACCGGAAGCAATCTGTCCGGGACACGAGGCCATGGTGAGCAAAGAAATTAGTCAACCTTACTGTTAAGTTTAAATAAGTTGAGTACTTACATTTTTAAATTAAAAATAATAACCTTTAAGTATAATTCCATACTCTTAACAACTCAGGGGTGGGTAGGCAGTGGGAGGCAGGGTGGGGCACCTATAAGAACTAAATGTGTTAATGTTTTATGCTTTGTTTGGAGTGGGGAGTATTTAGATACTGGTTAACTCTAAGATCAGTGTTTTTCAAACTTTGAGCTGTGACCAAAAGTAAAAAACATTTTATATCACAAACCACTGTACAGATATATACAAGTAAGTAAAACAAAATCATCAGAAAAGAAGATTTGGCCTTATTATATGTAACAAAGAAAATATTTTAAAAATTAAGTTAATGTATAATACACTTGTTGCTAAGTATCACTATGATGCAGTATAATTTTTATAAAATTACATATTTTGAATGCTAATTGTGACCTTCTAAACTGATTTCATGGCCCACAGCTTGGAAAACACTGTTCTAGATATCAGGAAAACATTTGGAAAAGTGCATGTTTAAAAATTTTTAGATGAATGGAAATAGAATTTATAGCTTTGAACTAGTTGTGGGAAAATAATCTTTAATAAGAAAACCATCCATTTATAAATCAGCAAAAGGAGTTTACAGAATCTTAGGATATAGGATAAATAGAAAACAGAAAACAAAACAGCAGGAATTAATCCAACTATATCTGTAATAAAATGAATATAACATTTTTCAAAAAAGCTCAGAATTAAATAAAGATCACTGTAAAGAGGTAATTAAAGTTATTTAGCATTTTCTAGAGTTCCCATCTACTGCAATAAAACAAGGAAAAAATGAGAGAGAGAGGATAGGAGAGAGAGAGAACTATCAGTTGCATTTAAAGTACCATAGAAGTCTAACAAGAAGTATGTTAGATTTTAGGGAGAAAACTATCAAAATTTAATAAGAAAGATATAAAATACCTGAAAATGAAAAAATACCATGTTGAAAGATCAGAACACTTGGTAATGTGATGTCAGCTCTCCCTTAAAATTAACTAGCTGTCTTTCTAAACATTATAGTATGTTGAAACTGTCTGTTAATATATAAATATATTAGTAATATTGACATGACTCATATATTTTTATTCTATAATAATAATACTGTTATTAATAAATGCGAGATCAGTTTTTGCTTATGGTTATTATTGATAACGAGTAACATTTATATAGTGCTTATAATACAGGAAGAAGCATTGCTCATTCCAGGAACTGACAGAAGGCCAGAATGAAGCTCAGCAGGCAAGGGAGAGTGAGGTCCATACAGCGTCCTTGTAAGCTATGTCAAGGTTTTGGAAGATTACTGAAGGGTTTTAAGGAGGAGAGTGATATAATTAATTACACTTGTCTTTTAAAGAACTCTCTCTGGCTGCTCTTTGAATAATGAATTAGAGTTGGATGAGAGTGGGTTTAGCAAAATTAGCTAGCTATGAGAAAAGTCCAAAGATGGGCTAATAGTGGCTTGGATGATGGTGGTGACAGAGGAAATGGTGATCAGTGGTTTCTCTTGAAAGATTTTTAGTTGGTTGTGCTATTTCTTGACAAAGGTTATACCAAAATAGTATCCGGTTTGTAGAGGACAGATTATGAATTTATTTCGGACACAATGGGTTGGAGATCCCCTAAGGGAATTCCAAGTAAGGCTGTCAGGTCAATAATAATAAGAATCCGAAACTCAAAGGGGTGATCTGTGGTCCAGGTGGTTAATTGTAGCCATGGATGTGGATTTGATGGTCCTAGAGATCAGATAAAGGGTGAGAAAAGTAGAGAGATATTGGCTTGAGCCCCAACAGGTAAAGAAAGATCTGAAAAGAAGAAATCTTGTATCTGACATACATATTTATTCTAATGAAACAATTAGAAAGTCAGGATTTTTACAATTTGAATGAGTCTTACATTTATAAAATGATACCAGTAGTAACAGACTTTATCTGATTTGTTTCTATTTGCCTACTTTTTTTTAACATTTCCACCCAATAAAGGAGGTATTTCATAAGATGTCAAATTAGTCTGACTATGACACTGGATGGTTCATAAAATTCTACTAGCAGTAAAACACAATTAATGCACTCCACCCAATATTTCAAATGTTAGAAAACAATCAAAATCTGTATTTAAATCACAATTCTAAAGTTTTCCCTAAATAAATGAAATAAGTAATATAGCCAGGAAGTATTTTTAATCTAGGATGCTAACTTTCCTGACTATATTTATTAAGCTACATTCAGTAATAGTTAAGTAGACAGATGAATGGAACAAAGTAATCCAGATATAGACCTTATATACATGAATTTCTTTTTTAATGAAAGCATCAACATAAATCAGAAGGAAACCAAAAGGGTTATAACTGATGCTTTACAATTGCCAAGAATGAGGCTTGTTAAAACCACTCAAGAATTAACGTCCTATGTCTACATTGCTGTGTGGATTTGGCTTTTATAATAATCTGGTGCATACCAGAGGTGAACTGATCCATATGAAAATCTTCTTTCTGTATTCTTGGTTTCCACCAAGTTTCAAATGAGGCAGAAGCTTCAAACTTTCTTAAGTCATTCCTTCATCCTTGTTCTCAGTTTCCCTTCAGTTGTCTTCCTTAAGAGTGACTGATCATTTTTACCAAATTTTTGACTTGATTTAGGATTATAATTACCTCTGAAAAGGTATCACAGTGATCTTTCAACTATTGTTTCCAAACTCTCCTTCTCTGCTTCATACCTCATACTGTCATTAGTGACATTTTTAGTGGAGACTCTCATCATGACACTTTTCCTTTGAAAAAGTCTTATATGTTTTTATTATCAATAGCAATTCAGATTCTTGGTAATGGTGTTAATCTTCCCTCACAGTCCTACCAAATCTTCTTCAATTTGTAGCCATTATGGTGTAGAAAAGGAAACTGGTTTTAGACAATCAGTTGCCCACTTGAAGCTCTTATCACAGGACCTGATATATGGTATGTGCCTTATGTGTATTACCCTCCCATCTGTTAAAGTTGTTGCACTGTGTCAGCATTCTTTGCTTTGATATCTCCCCTTGCCAGCAACAACCTTGTTTTGATTTACTTCAAGTGCCCCGTACCACTGAAAAAATATAAAATGTAGTTCTCATTTTCAACAATGTGAGCAGTTTTGCAACTTACCTCTAACACCATTTAAATTTTTAAATTAGCTTATAACATAGAATTTTAATTTCAAAAGACTAAATTAAAGCATAACAATCACTAATAGTATAGACTTAAACAAACCATGTTATTTTCTATGGTAGCTCATTTATCGGGGTAAGTATGAATTATGCATCAAGCACACGTCAGCAATGATCTGTGATTCATTTTCATATCTTAAACTCATCTTACATGTCATTGAGAAACAACTTTTATGGACTGTCTTTTCCTATAGGAAAAAAACCTTGAAGATAATTTACAGAGTTTGGCTACACAATTAGCTCCAGTTTATAAGCAGTATGCTCCAGTTGCTTACCAGAACCAGGTATGTTTTAGGACCTTGCATGGTACCCTTTAAACAGTTGAAATTTCTACATAAGCAAAAGTTTTAATAAAAAAAAACTTTTCCAATTTGGACTTTTTATATGTTTATTTTTATTGGACAGATTTAAAATTACTTAGTTTTTTTTTAAAGTCTTGCTATTATGGTAATAGAGTAAAACTCCAGAATGACAGAATTATGTTTATTTCTAGAAATAAAACTTATAAAAGCAGGAATGTATGATTGGTTCAACACATGAAAATTAATTAATGTAATAAACCATATTAGTAGAACGAAGGACAGAAACCGCCTGATACCTCTGTAGATGCAGAAAAGGCAGTGAGTAATCCAACTCTCTTTCATGATAAAAACACTCAACAAACTAACAATAGAAGGGAATTGCTTCAGTCTGATAAAGGACATCTATGAAAAACTCAACAGCTAACATCATAATTAATGATAAAAGACTAAAAGCTTTTTGCCTAATACCTAGAACGAGATAAGAATGTCTACTTTCATCACTTCTGTTAAACATTTTAAATATTTTACTGGAAGTTCTAGTCAGGGCAATTGAGCAATTAAAAGAAATTCAGACTAAAAAAGAAGAGATAAAACTCTCTCTACTTGCCAATGGTATGATCCTGTACATAGAAAATATTGAGGCATATACACACACACTATTAGAACTAACACGTGAGTTCAGCAAGGTTTCTGGATACAAGATCAATATGCAGAAATCATTGGGTTTTTATACAATAGCAATACATAATCTAAAAATGAAATTTAAAAATAGATCATCAAAATTTTTAAATCAAAAAAATATTTAAATTTTGTGCTTCGAAGGACATCATTGAGGAAATAAATGGTAGGGCGGGGGAATAAGTGGTCTAGGGGTACAAACTCCCAGCTCCAAGGTAAATAAAATTTGAGCATCTAATGCACGTGTGAATTAATAACAAGTATTATGTACTTAAAAGTTTTTACGAGATCTTAAATGTTATCACTATAAACACCAAAATGATCATAATTATGTGAAAGGATTGAGTTCTTAGTTATTAACCTTATTGTGGTAATCGTTTTACAATACATACATGTATCTAATCACCACATCGTATACCTTAAACTTACATATGTTATATGTCAGTAATATTTTAATAAAGCTTGGAGGGGGCAAATTTTTTTTAAAAAAGACAAGCACAGAATGAGAGAAAATATTTGCAAATCATATATCAGACAAAGTATAAATATAAATTTTTTTAAAACATAACCAGAAGTCCATACTTTTAAAATCTGTAGTTTATTTGTATTATGAATAACATGCTTTCTGATAAATTCCAGCTTTTCATTTAAAAATTTTATAAATTTGTGCTGGTTCATTAATATGTATGTATATCTACTTTTTATACACATTGAAAACTCTGCATGCATGATTAATGCACTATATCAGTCTTTCTTCCTAATGGAATGATTCAGGCTATTTTACTTGTGTATCCACCGTCAGCAGATACTAGTGTCCTCACCCAGCCTTCAGTCTTAGTCAGAAAGTGATTTTTAGTCTTTGCTGAAAGTGTTTTTTCCTATCTCTTAAACTGTGTCATACATCTTTTTTAGGTGGAATATGAACATGTTGCCCGAGAATGTCGGCTTGGCAGCAAAGAAGGTCGTCCTTTCTCTGGGGTCACTGCTTGCCTAGACTTCTGTGCCCATCCCCACAGGGACATCCACAACATGAACAATGGAAGCACCGTGGTATGTACCGGGGTGTCTTTTGATTCTAAAAGCTCCATTGCTATATGCTTAGGCTGAGGTCCTTAAATACGAATGTGGTAACAAATCATATTTTAGGGCCCATTTCACATAGTGTATATATCGACAGCATTAATTTAAGTGATCATTGAAGTACTTCCAAAAGGTACAGAACTAGCTTTAAATAGTATTTTGTTGCAAGTCTTGAATTATATATTCAATTGTGGTATGTTTGCTGGGAGGTGGAAATAAAAACAATTCTGTGCTATCAAACTGGTCTAGAGGAAGTTAAGCAGTTTACTTTCTTTTTGCCATCTGTACCTCAAGGGTTTTTGTAAGGGAACTGTGCCAAATTTATCATTATTTTTATGCTTATTAATTCTTAGCAGAAATATAAAATTACATTAATATTCCAAAATTATCAGAAATATTTGCATTTAGGTATCCATACTACATTCGCAGCCATAAAAAGAATCACATGATTATAGTGTAAAGTCAGTCAAGAGATACTTAGATAGAAGATCCTAGGGAAAATTATACAATAGTCCTTCTGTAAGGAAAATGAGTTTGCTTCAAGTAATTATTTTCCTTTCATCTAGTAAAAGAGATTAATAGAGAATGATTGCCTCTCTTTTGCACTACATCAGTTTCTTCAGTCAATTGTACATGAAAGACAGCTACAGGCTCTTACGGTGTGATTTGAAGTGCACAATCTGATTATCACTGGTCAGTGAAGCTTATCAGTGACAGCTTAAGGAGATGAAGTAATGTTTTTGCATATCAGTCCTCTTCACTGATTATGACTATAGTCTTTGAGACCAGTATTATTTCTAGATGTTGAAATTCTATAAACCTGTCCAGATGAATCTTAGTCAGAAAGTGATTTATCATCATCGCTTGGTTCATCATTTTACCTGAATTGCCTCATAACAGAGTATCTGTGATCAGCCTGGATTAGATTTAGAGTCAAACCAAATTTTGGTTCCTTTTCTCTTGTGCTTCTCTCTCATATGTTATCCTTTGCTCATTCTTCCACTGCTCTCATTACTCATACAATGAGGCTCTTACCTAGAACTCGGTATAGTCCTAGATTTCTTCATCTTCGGAAACCCACACTCTTAAAATTCTACTGCCAGCTCTTCTTCCACCCTGTCTGTTTCCCCAGTCTTTCTAATTATATTCCTCATGTCTAGTTTTTGCCCACTTCTTAGCCTCCCTATGGACAAATAAATTGATTGAAGTAAACATTTACTGGTGGAAGTTTCAAATTTTTTACATAATTATTTTTTAAAAATTTAACAGATTGTACTCAAGAGAGTTCAATATTTCAAGCCTTGCAAGTAAATGTAACTATAGTTATTGAGAAAATAGTGTGATTTTTAAAACTTTTTGTTCACCTTATCATATCACCTGTATCCACCAAATTCTGTTAATCTCGAAAATCAAATCTGGCAGTTTCATTTATTTTGAGTCTTAATAATATCTCCGCTGTTTTAGAAAGCACTTTAGCTCTGGGAAAATGTTTTTCAATGAAAAATAATTAAGCCATTGAATATCTTTTAATGGGTCTCTAATGATATTTCAAAATTATTATTAAAATATTAATTTATGTAGGAAAATGTTAATATTAAGTATCAGGTCGAATTTTCCATATATAGTTCTGTATTTTAATTTCTCTACAATGAATAAAAATAATTTAAAGAAAGGAGAAGGGCTGAGACTGGGCATATTCAAGACAAATTTTCTTAAATTGTCCTATTTCGTGTCCAAAAGAAAGACAGGCAAAATTATTGATATGCTCCTAACCAGAATAGAAACAAAATGGAGCCAGGAGATAAAATTTATCAAGGTAAAATATTTTGGTTATTTTTTTAAACTATTAGAATATAAGGCCTTCTAGAAGAGGAATTCTCTTGCATTTCTTCTTTTGTTTCATTAATATCTGTCTATTTATATATTGAAGAAAAAGATCACCCTGACAGAAAGAGCAGGAAAAAATATCTGTAGATAAATTCCACTTATAGATAGAAGTGAAAAAATTCTAGAGGAAACAACAAATTATAAAATTCATCATAGTTAAGCTCCCTCTACCCAAGGAATGACATTATACATGTTAATATATTTAATGACATTTTAAGTGTCAAGCCTTCTGTATGTTACACTTCATCTTATTTAATTGCCTAAGTTAAGGAACAGTATAATGTCGTTAACTTACGAAATCAACTCAAAATTACACTTGTCTGCTTTTAATTGATAAGTTACTATAACTGAATAGTGTTGGGTGCCTTGATATATCTCAAAAATTAATATAACAGCAATGGCCAATTGAAAATAAAATGGGAATATAGGTCCCTTTCACTATGGCAGCAAGAAAGTAGGAATAACTGCGATGAATGTGCAGGACCTATATTTTCCATTTCCTGTTTTCTTCCTATCAGGTTTGTACTTTAACACGAGAAGATAACCGCCTGTTGGGTGTTATTCCACAAGATGAGCAGCTGCATGTGCTACCCCTTTATAAACTTTCAGACACCGATGAGTTTGGCTCAAGGGAAGGAATGGAAGCCAAGATCAGATCCGGGGCCATTGAGGTCCTTACGCCCCGCCGCAAAAAAAGAACACGGTTTACTCAGCCAGTTCCTCGTTCTGGGAAGAAGAGAGCAGCGATGATGACGGAGGTTCTCGCGCATAAGATAAGGGCTGTAGAGAAGAAATTCATTCCTCGAATCAAGCGGAAGAATAACTTGATGACAAACAACAGTAAGGCTTTATCGCTGCCACTTTTAGGTAAGGCTTCAGCACTGCCACTTTTTAGGTGAGGCCTGTGGCCCTGCTAATTTTCTAGCACAACTTTCATTGGCAGAAATTTAGAGCTTCCTTTGCACCTTATTCTTTCTCTCCTTTATCTTTGCTACTCTCTTCGTCATGAGGCATTATGAAAAGAAAAACTTTAGGTCAGATATCAATTAATCAATTAAGTTAGCTAATTGTTCTTATATCTCATTTGTTTTTTAATATAGCTATTTAGAGTTCAAATTATGACACTGAATATATCTCTACACATTTACTAAACAAAAGTCAACAGAAAAGTGAACTATCTGTATTTCTTAGTATTTTTTTCTATTATGTTTATTTTAAAAACATGTTCTTATTTTTTGTTCTCCATCTATTTTGAAGCCTGACTCCTTCTTCTTGGCATACATGAAATGACATCACTTCCTTAAAGTCTTCCTTGATGACTTTTAGCATCATTTTAAGTTATCTAGTCAACAAGTATTACTGAGCACCACTTGGAAATGTTCAAGGTATTGGAAATGTTCTTGTGAAAAAGAGAGGAGATAGTGTTGTAAAAGAATTCTGTCTAAAGAGGGTTGTCAGAAGGATTCACTAAGAGTGAGACATTTGAGTAAAGTCCTAAAGGAAATGAAAATCAGCGGTGTGTTTATTTGGAGAAATAGTATTCCAGGAAGAGAAAATGGCAAGTGCAAAAGTCAGGAGGCAGGATTTTACCTGAATACATCATGTAAGCAAGGAGGCTAGTGTGGACTCCTATCGGGTTTGTACTTTAACACGAGAAGATGACCGCTTATTGGTTATTGGGAAAGTAGTAGCAGATGAAAACAGAGAGGTAGGAGGGGATCCGAGCGGTTCATCTCAGGCTCCATAGACTGCTGTAAAGAATTTGGCCTTTATTGTGAGTGAGAAGAAGGTTACTGGAGATTTCAGAATAGAGAAGGGCTATGATGTGACTCAAATCTAACATTATGGTTACTCAGTTAAAACTAGAGTAAGCTGGGGCAGAAAATAGAAAAATAGAGTGGAAATGAGGCTATCCTAACAAATCAGAGAGAGATGATGGAGCATGGACCAAAGTGGCTAAAGAAGAGGGGATGAGAAATATATGATGCTGGATATGTTTTGAAGGTAGAGTCAACAGAACTTCTGATAGATTAAATCTGGAGTATAGACAAAAAGAAGTTTCATTATTTACCCTGATGTTATTGGCCTAAATAAACTGGAAGATGGAGAAACCACCAACATGTCATGAGGAAAGGGGAGAGAAGCACAGATTTGGAAAGATATAGAGGGAGATCAGAAGCTCACTTTTCAACGTGTCAAGTTCAAGACACCTGTCAGACAGACATTCAAGTCTAGATTTTAGGTAAGCAGTTGAATAAGAGTAGTTCAAAGAAGAGGTTCAGGCTGGAGATATGATTTAGTAGGTCAGCTGCACAGAGGTAGTATTTAAAGCCATGAGAATGAATGAAATAGAGAAATTGAAGGAGACAAAAAAAATTTGGTCAAGGACAAATCATGAGATGAGGATGGAACCAGCAAGAGAGACTTGATATGTCTGATGAGGTAGAAGTGAAATGACAAGAATGTATATAGTGTTTCAAGGAAGGAGTGATAACCATGTCAAATGCTACTCCTGTGTCAAGTGAAATGAATACTGAGACTTTTAGATTTGAAGGCCTCTAGAGCAGATTCAGTAAAGTGATGGCAAGAATGAATGAAGTGGATTTACAGGGAAATAGGAGGAAAATGGGAAAAATTCTTGTGGTTGGCTAAAAAGGAGATTGATTGAGATTCTTTTCTTAAATGGAAATTTTTTTTAATGTACAAAGTGAATGAATTATATAATGGAGCCCACATCCCTCATAGGCTCCCATTTTAAAAAGATTTCAATACATAGCCATTCTTATTTCATTTATACCTTTACCCAGGCCCTACCCCTTAGATTTTTAAAATAACAAATCGCAGAAGTCATATCCCATTATCCATTGATTCATCAGTATGTGTCACTAAAAGATAAGGAATATTTATAACCACAATACCTAAAACTAACCCCCCAATTAAAAAGAAAATGCATTAATAGCAATCAGTGTTCAAAATTGCTTCATTTGTCTCCTACTTGATTTTTTGGTTTTTACATTTAGTTAGTTTAAATCACTATCCAAACAAGGTAATGCAGTAGATATAGTTGATATGTCTCCCATACTTTTTTTAAATTTAAAGTTTGCATTCTTCCTCCTTTTCTCTTTTTTCTTTTTTCCTGTAGCAGGAACCATTGTCATGTAGAGACAAATTCAGCTTCATTTTTTTGTTTTTAAGTTACTTTGGCAAGAACACTATTAGTGATGTATACATTTCTGTTTCTTCACTATGTATTCCCTGGTATCTCCTTTCGTGATGTTGAGACTGATCTGTGTGTCAGGTGTTATCAAACTGATTCACTGATTATAATGTTTCCTGTCAGCTTTTTACCTAATGGTTTTAGAAAAATTTATAATCATACTCCATATTCTTTGTTAGAAGTAAGAAAGTCTGTCATTCTTTTTCCATTTGTTAGTCGATTTTCTTTTTTAAAAAAAATATTGTCCTTGTCCATAATTTGTTAATTCTGAAGTATGGTTCATATAGAGAAATCAGAACAAACACTTAGCTATTTGATTTTATTCACAAGTTTTCAGAATAAAGTTAGTTCCCAAGCATTTTCCAGTGTGGTCCATTTTTTTTTTTTAATTGATATTTTAATCTCATGGTTTTTTTAAAACATAGTTTATATTTCAGTGCATATTAAGTAGGGTTTTTTCCAACTAAATTTGAAAATGCTTTTTAAAAACGATCCTCAAATTGTCCCGTCTTTAGTCAGTAGAAACCTATGAAGCTGATTTCTGAATTTTTGTTATCATAACCCCGATTGTCTTTGATAGCTTGCTTAGATTATGTTCTAACAAGATGTTCCAGTCTCATCTTATATAATCCTGCCCCATATCTAAAATCAGCCATTTCTCCAAGGAGCCTAAAGAGAAAACTACACCATGAATTTATACTGGTATTCAAACTTAGAATTAGAGGATGTTCCTTAACTTCCTTGGTTTTTATATTTAGACGAGAGTTTGTTTGTTTTAAGATGAGAGAAATGGCAGTCCAGACATTTAAACAATGCTGGGAAAGATTCATTAAAGAGATAGTGAAGAGGAAAGGCAAGGAGAATTATTCCTTTTTGCTTGTAGCTCCATTTAACAGATATTTATTTAGGTTTATTTTAAGATTTACATATCTAGTTCCATGCTGTTTGTTAACAGCAGTCATATTATTTTCAACTTGGTGTCATTCCTCAATAGATAGTATCTTTACATGCTATTTTTAAAATAACATATGCCTTATTAGTAGCACTATATGCACTATATTTGGCTCTCATCCTTTTGTAATTCTACCTTTAAGAACTTTTTTTCATAGTGTTATCCAACTCAGTAAAAGACTTGTCACTATTATAATCTTTCCATGATTTATATTTGTTGACAACTTAACCTCTATAATAATAGATGCAGCTACAGATAGTAGCACGAGTTTTTTTGATGTACTACTCCTTGAGTCCTTTGTATAAGTTCTCTTTAGAAATGAAAACTATTGTATCTCCAGGGTGTATCAACTGAAGGAGAAATTGCAGATCTTCTGAATTAGATGTTTGCTATTATATTGTTATTTTAAAATATGGCCATTTTTTCTATTTTTTGGTCCTAAAATTCCCTGCTTTTGCACTTCCCAGATTTTTTTTAGCACTTCAAAACAGGGAGAATGTTCTCACCAAAAATGTTTTTTCCATTTGATGTGATGTTTGTGTGGGTACGTCTGAGCAGCTACCCACCTTGGCCAATGTGATAATAACGATCTACCCTACCCAATGAGAAACAAGCTTAAATGCATGTATTTTTCAGGGTTACAGAAGACTTATTTTCAACTAAAATTTTATGTGACTTCCCTTTGCCTAATAATTTACTTTGCCAGTTATGATGCTTTGATTATGGAGAAATATTTATAAACCATTATTTATTTTTAGTTTTTTGAATATGAGATCATACACTACCTAAAATCTAAACATCTCTTTGGGTAGTTAAATATTGCTCTATGTCATCATATTATTACCTGCATTTTATTCCAATATATGGCTTTAATATTTACTTCATAGCCAATTAGGTCATTATTATTTTAAATAGTGGGCATCCATTTGGCTAAATCTGTGCATTTATTTATGATTATTTTGAAAGGGAAGAATTCTTTAAGGAAAATTATTGAGTGATAAAGCATACCAAACTATATCCAATTATTAATGTATTCGTGCATGTTTGATAAAGTAAATACAACAAAACTGACCAACATTGCCATCATCGTTGTTTTGTTATATTATTCTTTGTACTGCTTTTAAAAAATAGTCTTTAAAGACAACAACTACCAAAGTAGTTTGTACTTATCCTCACATTTGGTGTCCTTTTCTCTGTTTAGGGAATAAAACTGAGACCTTGCAACCCGAAATAAAAAGTGAATCTGAACCCAATTTTATCTTCAAAGGTTTGGACAACACAAAAACCTATTCACTGACCCCATCCATTCCTCACCCAGTGAAAGAGGCAAACTTATCTCCAGGCCTCTCCTGGTTGCCTAAGACTGCTTCGACCACAACATCTCCTTTTAAGAACGGTGCATCAGTTTCGTACGGGTTTTCAGAAAGAAGTAGCAATCCCCACTGCACAATGCCTTCTGCAAGACACAGTGGTGCTAATGCTGCTGCTGGGGAATGCACTGGAATCGCACAGCCTGGTGAAGTGGGCCCTCTTCCCACCTTGTCTACTCCCATGTCAGATTCCCTGGTTTATTCTGAGCCTCCCACTGGTTCATCTGAGCAGCTAACTTCTAATCAACCAAACCAGCAGCCCCCATTCATCACCTCTCCTCCAGAACTTGCTTCCTCTCTGATGGAAGAAGATGAGCAGCATTCTGAAGCAGATGAGCCTCTATCAGATGACCCCCTATCAGACGACCCCCTGTCACCTGCTGAGGAGAAATTACCCCACATTGATGAGTATTGGTCCGACAGTGAGCACATCTTCTTGGATGCCAATATTGGTGGGGTGGCGATAGCACCCGCTCATGGCTCTGTTTTGATTGAGTGTGCCCGGCGAGAGCTTCATGCTACAACTCCTGTTGAACACCCAAACCGGAATCATCCTACACGCCTCTCCCTTGTCTTCTACCAGCACAAAAACCTGAATAAGCCCCAACACGGTTTTGAACTAAACAAGATTAAATTCGAGGCTAAAGAAGCTAAAAATAAGAAAACCAAGGCCTCAGAGCAGAAAGATCAGGCAGCTAATGAGGGTCCTGAACTGTCTCCTGAAGTTAATGAATTGAACCAAATTCCTTCTCATAAAGCATTAACATTAACCCATGATAATGTTGTCACTGTGTCCCCTTATGCTCTCACACATGTTGCAGGGCCCTATAACCATTGGGTCTGAAGGCTTTTCTCCCTTTCTTAATGCCTTTGCTAGTGCAGTGTATTTTTTCAAGGTGCTGTTAAAAGAAAGTCATGTTGTCGTTTACTATATCTTCATCTCACCCATTTGAAGGCTGAGGTAAAAAAAAAAAAAATAGGGTGGGTATTTCTTAACTGTGACTATATTTTGACAATTGGTAGAAGGCGCACATTTTAAGCAAAAATAAAAGTTTTATAGTTTTAAATACATAAAGAAATGTTTTGGTTAGGTGTTAACCTTGATAGAATCACTCAGTTGGTGCTTTAAATTAAGTCTGTTTACTATGAAAAAGAGTCATTTTTAGAGGATTTTAACAGGTCATATGTTATGATGTAATCAAGATACACAGTGTTAACTCTACACAGCTCCTGGTGCTTAACCACATCCACACAGTTAAAAATAAGCTGAATTATTATTTCATGGTGCCATTGTTCCAACATCTTCCAATCATTGCTAGAAAATCGACATATTCCTTTGAAGTAAACCAATGAAATGTTTTCTCTCTTAAAATATCTCTCCTGTATAAAATAATTCATTATCGTTAGTAATGGTTGGAGGCTGTTCATAGATTGTAAATATATATTTTAAAAGCACTTTCTATTTTTAAAAGTAACTTGAAATAGTATAGTATAAGAATCCTATTGTCTGTTGTTTGTGCATATTTGCATACAAGAGAAATCATTTATTGCTGTGTAGAGTTCCATCTTGTTAACTGAAATATGTATTCTAATCATGTATATGGTTTGTGTTTTTTT
The DNA here is from genome assembly GCF_902729225.1 of Pteropus medius. Taxonomy (NCBI): domain Eukaryota; kingdom Metazoa; phylum Chordata; class Mammalia; order Chiroptera; family Pteropodidae; genus Pteropus; species Pteropus medius. The sequence continues at coordinate 43,339,093 of NW_024344378.1, forward strand.
AATGTGTCCTTTTTCATTCAAATATTAGTTACTCACATAAAATAGATCATGCAAAAATTGTTAATTATCTCTAAAATTGGAATTTGGCAGCATATCACCAATACTGATTAACATTTTCTTTGGAACTAAGTAAGAGTGGTCTCTTCTGATTTATCAAGCAACAATGGCTCCCATTTACTTTCATCCTAGCTTTCTCAATATAATCCATGAAGGGTGTTTTCAAAAGGAGATGGGACATAATAGGATTCAGAAGAGTCAAATGCTTCTAAAGTGTCAAAGTGATAAAATACAAAAATTGAGTAGTAAAAACTCTACCCATCCCAAATTGCCTTATTTGTTCTGAAAGTCATTGATACAGAATAAGAATAAAATTTCTGTAGAAATATTTTGGGGGGAAAAATCCCTATCATCATAACACCCCAATCAAACAATAGGATTGGTATTATAAGTTTAGTCCTGCCCATTAAGAGCTAATCCAAAATAGTTTATCTAAGCATATTAGTTTTGGAAGAATGATAATTCCTCTTCTGATAATTGCCTGTGTTCCAGGTAACAGGAAAATAGGCATTTATTTTAGTCCTCCCATTATTTTTTCCTAGGACTTTTTCGATTCATAGAAAAACAAAAAGGATTGCCCAAACCAAATGTTTTGAATAAGAAAAAAATTTTAATGAAATACTTGATTTTGTTAAAATGCAGAGGTGCTATAACATTCAAAGTGTCAGATTCCTTGGGAGTATGGAAAACCTAATGGTGCTTCTCCCTTGGAAATGCCATAGGAAGCCCACAACCTCTAACATTCACAATTTTGGTGCAAAAGTTCCAGCAAGCTCTCTAAAGAAAAACTCGTTATAGCTTATATTAAAATAATATATGGTGCAAAGTATCAGTTTCAAGCTTTTGACTAATCCAAGTAAAGGAATATGAAGGGATTGTAAATAACAAAATGTCCATTGATAGACCATCATCTTGTACAAGTAGATTTCTGCTTTTGAATATGTAAAATAGGGTAATTCATTGACTCGTTTTAGTATTTTGTGTGCCTTAGATTTGTTTTAAAACATGTATATTTTTTTGTGAGCCTAAGGTTTCTTATACATATAAGCATATAAATAAGTGATTGTTTATTGTTTCAGCTGCTTAAATAAGATATTCACTAGTATTAGACTATCAGGAATACACCCTTGTGATATTTCGTTTTAGATTTTAGACCTTAGCTCCCACTAGAAATTATTTCTTCACCAGATTTAATGGATAAAGCTTTAAGACCCTTTATCCATCCACCCATCTATCCATTCTTCCATTCAACAATTATTGAATGTCTGCAATATTTAAGTATTAACTTTTTTTTAATTGCTACCCATAATATAGTCAACTTTAAGAATTAAAATCCTAGAAGATACTCTTACACATTTTTTTCTCGAAGAAATAACAAATTTCCTTCAAAACAATCCATTGTATGGCAAATCTTCAAATCAGTGTCACTAACTTTAAATAAGTTCTTTAACAATCTAAACTTGAAGCACCAGTGCTGACTGAGGGGAATATTGGGATTTGTAAAGTTAGTTGCAGTTTACCAAAACAAATACATGAAAATATTTAGTCTCAACTGAAATGTTTCCATTCTGTTATTATAATTAATACCGTGAAAGGCCTACTCAACTGATAACCCCATGGTGAGACCCACACACTATTACTACTTTGTTGGACTCTATTTCATAAGTTTAACAGTTTACCATCCCCTTGTCTGCCCTGTAATTTTTTAAAGCTCATGCTTATTTACTGTTCTACAGCATTGTGATTGTATGCTGGCTACACTGCTGTTAGAATGCTCTTTCTCATGAAGCAAAGAAATAAATTTGTTTGAAATGACATTTTCACTCAGAAAACTGGTCATCTAACATTATTTCTACACCTCTATTATGTTTTACTTTAATGGTCATCTTTTGTTTTACCTCTTTCGTAGCACTCAAATTGGGTTTTCAATCTTCTGCCTTTGTTGATGGTATGATAATTAAATTCATTGATACATGACTCCCAGGTTGCCCAATGTGTTTATATGTTACAAACTTAACATATAACTATGATGAAAGAATAACTCTTCCCTATTGTAGAATCTGACAAAATATCATGCAACCCTTCAAAGTCCTATTTCTAATGGCCCCTAGGCCATCGTTGAATTTTTTTTTTCTTGCGCCTGTCAGCCTCACCTACATCTTATTTCCAGTTCATCCACAAAGTACCAACTGTCATAAACCTAATTGAAATATATTATTATTAGAAGGTGAGCCTCGCTGAAAATGTATAGCTGTAGGTAAATTTTTGCAACATATTAGCAAAATGTTTGCCTCTTAAATAACCTTCTGACATCTTTATGCAATCTGCATGTAGATGAAATAATTTCATTTGTTAAATATAGAATTTTAACTAGATTAAATCCATAAGCAATTTACTTAAGACATAACTCCAGTACATACTTAATTGAATGCATACCCTTGTGTAAATGAGAAACTTAATTCATATGAAGTAACCTACTTTCTAATATTATTTCCATGGACTCTTTATTATCATTTATTTCATAATAGCATGTATGAAAATAACCCCAAACTGTTTAAGTTTAGTCTTTTAAAAAGAAATTATGTTCAGATCTTTTATCTGGGACAAAGTGTTGACATTGCATGACAACTTCCACTGATACTGGGCGCACAGCATTTCCTTTGATGTATCAAGTAAATCAGCTGTATAGGATCTTTAATAATAAATAGCTGCCTTCTTTTTCACACTTTTTAGTGCATGAAAATCTTTTTTTTTTTTTGTCTAGTTTTAGTACAAATGTAAGTTTTGATCTTTTGTAGAAATTTATAACAAGAATTGTGAAATAAGGTAATATGGTAGTGGCCTCCCATAGCACTGGAAGACACCTTAGAAGTCATATAATTCAATCACTGGGGCCTGGAGAGCAGATCTTAATGTCAGTGTGTAATTATTTTTGTAATTCGAATTTAAAGAAGCAAATGAAGGCCACTTTGTGGTTAGGAGGACTGTAGAAAAACAAACTTGATTTGATCACCCATAAGATATTTTATCACTGGGAAATAACCTTATTTTGACACAAGTCAAAAATAAAATGGCTTTGGGTTTTTTTTCCTGAGAGGTTCAGGGAAAGAAGTTAAGTGAAATTGGATCAAGATTTCCCTACCTGCTGTGTTTCTTAGGTCTTGAATGGGAAATTTAGCTGACTTACCTATTATGCTGGCCTGTAGGATGTGTTATCCTACGAAGTGTGGCAATGATCTTATTTGCTATTTCAATAAATATCAAGTACTTAAACAGTACAGGTTTTTATTTCCCCTGGATTAAGTGTTAGGCATGTATAGGGAATTTAAAAAACTGAATGGTTGAAATAATTGGGGGAAAGTATATTTCCATTGTATATACTACCTTGTCATGATTGTACGGTCTGTTTACATGTCTTGCCTAGTGGCCTCACAATTAAGTCTCAGCATAGTTTATTTTGATGTGGCTGTCTACATGTATTAGAATACTGTTTTGTGTGCACAGCTAATAAAGTTGCCCATAAGTGTATTGAACTTGTGACTTTGATGTCAGTAGTATGGCACACTTAACCAAGTCATATAATCGATGCCTTGATTCCTGAAAGAGTCTGGATTTATCCAAATCAAATTATGCTTCGTGTTGAGCTCTCTTTCTAACAGGCTAAGGAAATGATGCCATACATGGCTCTAGAATGTAATTCAGAAAGAATAAGTATGTCCTTTATCGGAAGCTGAATTTGTGTTTTCTTAGAATGTATTAAGATTAAATGGCATCTTCTTGCTTTTATGTATAAAATAGAGACTAAGTTCCTCCTTTAATTTTGGACATGGTGAAATTGGCTTATGTCCATGGTGAAATGGACATCACTTTTTGTCCATGTTGAACTCTACAAACTTTAATTCTCTGCATTCCAGTACCTGGATGAGTTTTTTTCAATCTCTGTTTCTAATGGACACCCAATCAAATACCATTGTTTGCTTCAAAAGGCATGTATTTTATTCCAAAGGTATTCCTTATTTTGCTCTTCCTAATTTTTCACTTGTTTAAGGGCCCCACAATGTGTTTCTCTTTTGGTAGTATGCAATTTTTAATATTTCTAACTTTGAAAGTTCAACATTAACCCTTTCTTTGTTGGCTGTACTCCTTTCTCACCCTTACTCTGATATCCATGATTCTGCCTGGGTCACAAGTTTTCTTCTAATTTGTTCAACCGTAAATGTTCCTTAAATTAAAGCAAAACTTAGTGTAAAGTAGGAATGTTACTATCAGATTAACTAAACATATTAGCATATCATCCATGTTTGAGTGTAGCTTCGGAAACCCTTGGTTAACAATATAAACCTAGTTTTCTTAAAAAGATATTTTGTTCTCGCTATTCTGTTACGAAAGGCATTCTTGTCTTGTTCATCAGAATAAAATCTTGCAGCTGTCAGAAACATTCACATTTTGGGAGAAACAATAATGGAAAGTAATTTGGTGTCTTCTCCATCTGGCCTAGGTATAAACTTATAATCTGACTAGAAACTCTGCTTTTTATTATTTTTCTTTTCTCATTTCACTGAAGGTATAATGTCACTAAGTGTACTTTCAGTCTTTTTACAGTTTTTTATCCTTTCCTCAGATTTTCTTTAAAACTATTGCTTCCCCTCTCTCTCTTCTCCATTCTCCAAGTCCTCTAAGCAAATATGCATGGTTCATTTCAAGAATAGTAGTGATCTTGGTCATTTGTCTTTTTCTGTCTTTTAAAATCATATTTCACAAAAGCTTTTTGGAATAATCCCAAAAGGAATTGAGCTTTTATTCAGCCCTTTTCAGTTAGATGTAATATTAGGTTTTAGGAATAGATGTGATCAAAAGACCACAGGTTAGCATGGAGTGCTCTTTACCAATCCCGACAATGTTTGACTCTCGACTCATTTATTAGTGTTTGAGTGTTTTACAAAAAGTTGTATAAGAGGTCAAATATTCTACCACTACTTCTATATGGCTTTGCTATTGCTATGTAACGCTTCATACTAATTACAAATTCCTGACCAGTGACTTTCTTAGTAACAGGTCTGTGATCTATAGAATAGACAGTTTGGGGTTTTATTTATTTGTTTGTTTGTTTGTTTGGGTTTGTTTATTTTGTTTTTTTTTTTTTTTGCATATTTTCCTTCAGTTACGATTTTGGGGATGGTATCTATTTTCTAAAGTACATATACTGCTTTGGAATTTGGTTGCTAGCAATAATAGGAACTGTTCTATAATCCAGGTGAGAGGGATTAAAAAATGAACTGAAAGTTATTGGAAGAGTTTTTAAAAATGGAATAAGCCAGTCATCAGAAGCTCTTTCAAGTGCAATAGTGAGAAGTGAAGGGGCAGAAATGAGGGAGAATTGTGTTTCTGTCAGCAACCTGCAGGTTCATTCTACAGCTCAACACCAAGAAATATTTTAATGTTTCTTCTTCCCACTCCATTACTAGTTTTATCTAAAAAATAGTAGCTCAAAATGAGGAACCATTTTGAAAGCAAATATGATAGTAAGGAAAATTATAATTAATCTTTATACTTTATGATGTTTTAGGTTATTAAACTCTTACTATGTGCTACTTTTTTCTCTCCAACACTAGGATTAGACAGAGAACGTTCCCCTGTTACTCTTGAGGAACCTGCAGATTGGCAAGAGTAGCAGGTGGCTTGTTCCAAGTCACATAGCAAGTCAACCCACCTGCGACTAAATATTTAATATCTGCACACTGTTAAATGTATTTCTACATAATAAACTATAACTTAGAGTGTGTTATCAATTAGAAACTTTGTCAGGCCCAATTCTCATATGCAAAACATGCTTCTGAAGTATTTTGTTTCCACTCTCTATTTAGCCAGATATATTTTTATGCATACTTCAGAAGATCTCCCCAAATTTCTAGGACTTCTGCATTAGGGCTTAGATTTATGAAGTTCTTTTTCCCCTTTAAAAAAACTTCTTTCTAAAGAGAGATCCTGTACTACTAAAACAGAGGGAAACCTCCTAAGTAGTAATTGTTTTAAAAACATTTTTTCAAAGACTAAGGTCAGCAACTCATAATCAAAGTTTAATGTATTTGTTATATTGAAATTCAGGTTTCTTGAAGGAATGTACTGAGTAAACAGGCATTCATGGTAAAAATATAAAATTATCGGCATCTCAAGAGATAGTACTGTCTCCCACTTATTTGAATTTTTGTTTTCTTTTTTTGTTCTACTTTGTTTCCAGCCACATGTAGTCTCAGAGCCAGAGGTTAAATATACCTTGGCCCAGAGAGTCAAAAAAAATGAGATGTATTTATAAATTTTTAGTAAGCTCTTTATAAAGATGTAAGATATTCTGACTATCCCTTCAGTACATTATGAATTACTATGGAAAACATAGGCCAAACTGCCCTAAAGAGGCAAATTCAACTTTTGGTGACTCAATTCAGTAACTGCCTATCCCCACTAATGCCTGTTTGTGACATTATAAAGTGCTGATGACATAAGACTTTACAAAAACAGCTCTTAAAAAAAGATAAAATATTTTTTATTGCTGTGTAAGGTCTTTTTTTTGAGATAACATTGCGATAGGTTCTTTAAGAGAAATATTTTTCCAGGAATGCTTTATAGTAAAAATAAAGGGCAGCTTTTGCATCATGACATGGGTGGATGGTCATCTTTGGGTTATTAAGAAATCATTAAGTGTTCCCTAAAGAGAAACTCATGAAACTACTTAATAAAAAGGAAAGCATTCATTTCTAGTTTCTTCATTTTCTCTTATGCTATGAGGTGACCTACCAGTAGGTTCATGTGCAAAAGAGAAGACTGAATGCTTATCATTAGTGAGAGTAAAATATTCACAGATCCTCCATCATGGTGAAATATAGCAGTACTGAATTCCAAATAGAGAAATACCAATTTCACAAGTTAATATTTTTGTCTCTAGCTGTTTTTTTTTTCTCTCTCTTTAGGGTGTATTTACTATTTATTTTGTATTTTTAATGTTTTGCTTTGGGGAAATTATTTTTACCTACTGCCGTCCTACTGTATTAAATATCCCGAACAATGAAATGTTGTAAGAAAATGTAAGGAAAAGATTTTAAAACCACAAATATCCATTTTTAGTTCTTAACATATGGGAGAAATGGTTTAAAGAAAAAGCACTTCACCATGTAGAAGGGAAAAAGATAATTATGATGATTTCAATTCAGGATCAACATGTAGTGCTCTGCATACAAGGGAACACTTACTAGCAGTACTTGAAGACTTGTGAGTTGAAATTGCATGTTACTTGAAAGATCGAATTAAGCTAAATTTTGGTGCACAGCAGTTGTACATGATTTCATGTTTTTGTAGCAAAATACATTGAAATGTACTACTATTGAAACATACTTGTAAAGATAGTTGTGGAAATTGTCTATTATATTTTCCTTGTGTCTCATTTATTTAGAGCATAAAGTTTCTTTTTAATTGTTCTAACTGAATAAGGCTAAATGAATACTGTAATTGAAATTATATTTTAAATTTTTGTCATGAGTTTTTAAAAAAAAAACTATTGCAAATTGTATCATTCCTGATCACACAGAACTTTGTGGGTGGTTTTAAATAAATTTTATACTTCTATTTTGCACCTGGTAGTCTAATTTTTCTTTCCTCTACAAAGTTATATTTTTTAAAACTTAATGTCCAATCAAATGTACACATTTTTAACTACAAAGGACTATAAGAATTCATTATTTGAAGATGACCAAATGTATGGGTGGTTGTGTTCAACACAAAATCAAAATAGCTACATTTACGAAATCTTTATTATGTGCCAGAAACCTTGCATTTTATTTTATTTAATTTCCACAGTGATGCTATTAAATAAGGACTCTTATGAACCCCATTTTACAGATTAATTCTGAAGCTTAATGTAGTTATGGTCACACCCCTAGTAATTGGCAGAGCCGTTAATCAAATTGGGTCTAGACTTACTCATGCCCTCCCTTAGATTTATCTTTATTTAATAAACTTATCCTGAACACAGTGTGCTAACAGTATTTTAAAGCTGACATCCTAAAGTATTTATTAAAACTTAATGTAAAAAAAAACTGTGAAAAAATATACTGACAATAGGCTTTCAGTGATATTACAGGAAATATTACAGAATAATAAGCTAATTTAAATTCATCAAATTTGAAACCTAACTCCCCTATTGTAGCATGATAGCAGTCCCTTTTTTTCTAGTAACAATAACAACCTTATTCTCCAGCCTCACTTCCTCCCCGAGTTTAGGTGGGCAGCTAGACACTACATTTTCCTCCTCCTTCCTGGCTGGTTATAGGAGAGACATGTAAGTTTGGCTGACTATACAGACATGACATAGGCAACATGCTAGGGCATAGCAGAACAGCAAAACAGAAGGAACTTGTGCCCCTGGATGACCTATTCTCCTGACTCACTTATCAACTTGGTCTTTTATATGAAAAAAATATATATTATTTTCTTTCATTTTGCTCTCTGTTAAATAACTCAGTCAATATGCTAACTAAACATCTGCCCCATAAGGCAACTATCATGTTTTTATAATCTGCAGGCCAAATACACAGTTCCTTTAACATTCCAGTGACATGGTTTCTAGATCCTTTATCTTCTTATTGCTCTCTAGACAACAGCCTGAGTAATATATTGAAAACAGATCTCAGATCATGATATTCTCCTGCTTAAAACACTCCAGTGGCTTCCCAATGTCCTTAGTATGAAACCAGTCTGCAAAGCTCTGGGTAACCTGGCTCCCGCCAAACAGTCTGCTCTCATTTACCATGCTCCAGCCATTCCAAGCTTCTGTAGCTCCTTGAACAGGCCAAACTTTTCTCTGACTCAAAAACCTTTGTACCTGTTGTCTGGTTCTTCTTTTAGATCCTCATATGGCTAGCTCTTCCCTGTAGTTTCCATATCAGCTCAAATGTCTTATCATTTTTAATACCTACATATTGCTCAAACATATTAATGTCCTATAATTTTATCACTCCTTGTTATTGAGCATTTTGATTGTATTCAACTTTTTACTTCAATAAATGCTAAAATGCTGGATTAAAGGGAATGAATCTGAATTTTTTTCACCTTTTTTTAAATTAATTTTTATTTTTCAATTAGTTGACATTTAATATTATTTTATATTAGTTTCAAGTGTATAGAATAGTGGTTAGACATTAATTTACAAAGTGATCCTCCTGATAAGTCTAGTACCTTGCAATGTGATCGCCTCAATAGAATTTTTTTGAACATCCGTGTGGTATTTACCCTTGTATGGACAAATCATCTTATTTAACCAGTTCTTTGTTGATGGCCATTTAAGTTTTCTCAGTCTTTTGAGTGTATATTTTTAAATGCTGTACCATTTTGCTAGCCCATCAGCAGTGGGATGATACAGTTTTTTAAAAATATGGTCTATCTGCTGGGCCTCACTTCCAACCAAAGTTATAATGACATAATTATATATAACATTTATATATAATATCTATATTGCCAGATGGCCAACTGTCCTACAAGTACCTCTCAGAACTGAATATTACATGCATCACATTCTGCTTTGTCTTGGTCATCACTCAAGGTGTAAGCCTCTGGTCAACTATCACCTCCTGAATGGTCACTCCCAAACTACTCTATACCATCTCCACTGACCCAACCATTTAGTCCTCGACCTTCCTTCTCATCCTTCCAAGGAATCCTGTGGAATTCCCACTCTGTGAGCAGCAATTTTCTTTTTGAACTGATCTTTTCTTTGAATGCATGCTCTAATCTCTTGTATAAAATGAAATCTTTTCCCCTGAAGGCATTGTTACTCTTGGAGCTTCACAAGTGGGAAAGCTTATCTGTCACACTGCACCAACCTCTGGATGGGGTTGAGGATGAAGGGTATTTTCCTTGTTTCTTAGTACTCTCCCTTTAAATTCCCACTAGCTCTACCATGCTTCCCCTTTTCTATCACCTTCCTAAACATACCTCCTCATTCACTGATGACTTTGCCCTTGGCATACATTATTCTTCACTGCCCTAATTCTTGCTATCATTCCGGTTAATTTCATTGATCAAGTACATACGTTATCCAACACCTTCATGCATCATTTCCTTGATGTTATCTGGTCACCTCACCTTCTCTCTCACTTCACCAGAGCCTCCTACCCCCACAGTCAAAGAATGGAATATATCATCCCTTCAAACTCATTAGTCCAAACATATCATGACCTCAACATCTATATGTCCTGTTTTTCCAGTCGGCTGTTTCCATGACACTTTTTCTACTTCATTGGAACTTCCATTGATCCTTCTCCTTTCTTCCTACGCAATCTTTCCCTTTCTATCTGGTTTATTTCCTGATTTTAGTAATTCTCTTGCTACCACTTTACATTCTGTTTCTAATCAGCACTCTATTTGAGGGAAAATATTTGGCCAAAAATCAATGAAAATCCCTTCTCCGTGCCAGGCATCAAATTTATTATTAGGCTATTTTATAAAGTCATGAATGAAAAATTCAGAACTTTAGGAGACACATATTACTCAGAAGTATTTTTAAACAAAGACCTTTTATTTTCTTTAAAACATTTTTTAAAGTTATGTTTATGAAGGCATGATTTACATACAGTAAAATTCATCCTTTAAATGAGTGCTATGAGTTTTGACAAACATATATAGTCATATAACCACGATGACAATCAAGAGGTAGAACAGTGCTGTCCAATAGAAATCTAACAAGAGTTCAACCTGTAATTTCAAATTTTCTAGCCACACTTTAAAAAGTAAAAAAGGAACAGGTGAAATTAATTTTAATAGTATATTTTAGTTATCTCAGTATATCCAAAATAGTATCATTTTAATATGGAATTAATCAATGAAATATTTTTTTTTTTGTACTAAGTCTTTGAAATTTAATGTGTATTTTATACTTACAGTACATCTTCATTCAGATGTTAAATTTTCATATGAAATACTTGATCTGTTTCATCAAATTTATACTTGAATTGTAGATACAAAGGTCCAAGTTATTCCAAATATACTTAAAAGTTTTCCAAAACTGAAGCAATTATCAATTTTTAAATTTAAATTTTAACCAATTAAAATTAAATTAATTCCTTGGTTGCAGTAGTCATATTTCAAGTGCCCAATACCTACACTGGTTAGTACCTATTGTATTGACTGGCTCAGATTATAGTATATTTCAATCAGTTCCCAAAAGGTCCTAGTATCCTATTTAGTCAATTGCTTCCCCATATGGTTGTCTCTGGCAATGACTGAGCTGATTTTTTTCGTTTAGTAGGTTGGAATAGATTGGAAAAGGTCCCCTGGCATGCTAGCAGAATCCCAACTCTCATAGTCACATAGTCACAATTATCAGTGTCAACAGGATCTGCAATACTGTTTCTCTAATCCATTCAGTCTGTGTACACCTTTGAACCCCATTGTTCTCAAATGTTGATTGCCTTTTTCCTCAGAGAAGTAGAAACCACAGACTGAAAGTTTTCTTTTTCCCCTCTATAGCTTATAAATCTACCTTTACTTGCACCCATATTCTTCTTCTCAATACAATAAAGCGTTTGATTGGAGGAAGGACATTTCCTTCCTCCAATCAAACGCTGATCCCTCCATGTGTACTTTCTGGCTTCTGACCCATCTAGCCTTCTCAGGGGCTTAACTTCTTAAGGAAAAAGTTATTTCTTTTTTCCTCTATAACTTCAGTCTCAATACTGGATCTTCTCTATTAGCATTTAAATATATTCTATTCTCTGGTATCATAAAACAAACAAAAAAACTGCTCTTCGACCCATATCCCTCTCTTAGCACCACCACTTTTCTCTCTTGCAGTCAGCCATTTTGTAAAATGGTTATTTACATAAGTTCCTCCCATTTTTTCTTACATCTAGGGCCACATCTAAGCCTCTATAACTTATGAGCTTTCCAAGAATCTATAGAAATATTAAAATATGAATAAAGCTATACCAAGTAAAAATTTTGAATTAGTATTCAAAATACTATCCACCAAGAGATAATAGAAATCCAGGACAAAATAGCTTCCCTGGTGAATTTAATCAAATGTTTTTAAAAATTAACATCAATTCTCCTCAAACACTTTTAAAAGAGGTGAAACACTTCCTAACTTATTCTACGAGCCAAGTATTACTCTGATACCAAAGCCAGTCAAAACACAAGAAAACTGTAGACCAATCTGTATACAAAAAGTCTAAACAAAATACTCGCAAACCAAATCCAGTGGCATATTAAAAGGAGTATAAACTATAACCAAGTGGGATTTGTCCCAGGAATGCAAGGATGAATAAATGTACAAAAATCAATCAATGTAATATATGATTTTAACACAATGAAAGAAAAATCCACATGATCATTTCAATTGATGGAGAAAAACCATTTGACAATATCCAAACCCTTTCATGATGAAAACAATCAATAAAGTAGGAAAAGAAGAGAACCTGCTCAACCTGATAAGGGCATCTGTGAAAAACCCACAGCTAAAATCATATTTAATGGTGAAAGACTGAAGCTTTTCCCTTAAAATCAGGAACGAGACAAGAGTGTCTATTTCATCATTTCTATTCAACATGTACTGGAAGTCCTAGCCAGGGCACTTAGGCAAAAAAAAAAAAAAAAAAAAAAAAAAAAAGGACTAAAAAAGCATTCCAATTGGGAAGAAAGAAGTAATGCTATCTCAACTCACAGGTGACATGCTTACGTATAGAAAATCCTAAAGAACACACAAAACCACACACACACACACACACATACACACACACTTATTTGTCAAAGTTGCAAAATACAAGATCAGTAGACTAAAATTAATTGTATTCCTATACGCTAGTAATAACTAATCCAAAAATGAAATTAAGGAAACTGTCTCATTTACAATAGCATCAAAAGAATAAAATAGTTGAGAAGTAAATTTAACAAAGGAGGTGCAAAACCTGAACTCTGAAATTTATAAAACATGCTGAAAGAAATCAAAGAAAACTTAATAAATAGAAAGACATCTCATATTCATGGAATGGTTACTTAATATTGTTAAGATGGCAATAGTTCCCAAATTGATCTACAGATTCAATACAACTCCTACAAAAATTCAAACTGCCATTTTTGCAAAACTGAACATTCTGATCCTGAAATTCATATGGAATTACAAGAGCCCCTGAAAAGCCAAAACAAACTTGGAAAAGAACAAAGTTAAAAATCTCACATTTCTCAAAACTTTCTACGAAGCTACAAAAATTATAAAAAGTATGGTACTGGCATAAAGACAGACATCAGTGGAATAAGATTTAGAGTCCAGAAATAAATCTATTCATATATCATCAATCGATTTTTTAGTTCACTTTTTATTAATATTTTTTATTTTTCAGTTATAGTTGGCATACAATATTATATGTTTGAGGTGTACAACATCATGATTAGACATCTATATAACTCACAAAGTGATCACCCCAATAAATCTAGTGCCCCTCTGACACCATACATAGTTATAACGATATTATTGGCTATATTTCTTATGTTATACTTTATACATCCATGACTATTTCGTAACTACCCATTTGTAATTCTTTATCTTTTCCTCCCTTTTCACTAAACTCCCAACCCTCCTTTCATCTGGTAATCCTCAAAATGTTCTCTGTATCTATGAGTGTTCTTTTTGTTTGTTTATTTTGTTCTTTAGTTCCACACATATGTCCAATTGTGGCATTTATCTTCCTCTATCTCAGTTACTCCATTTAGCATACTACCCTCTAGGTCTATCATGAAATATCTTTTTTCATCCCATTACTTTTAGGCTGTGTGTCTTTTAATATGAAATGGGTCTCTTGCAGGCACCCTATGTAAGGGTCTTGTTTTCTTAGCCTTTCTTAGCTTTTTCTTGTCTGAGAAGCTCTTTATCTGTCCTTCGATTCTAAATGATAGCTTTGCTGGGTAGAGTAATCTCAGCTGTAGGTCCTGGGTTTTCATCACTTTGAATATTTTGTGCCAAACCCTTCTGGCCTGCAAAATTTCTGTTGAGAAATCGGCTGACAGCCTTATGAGAGCTCACTTGTAGGTAACTATCTGCTTTTCTCTTGCTTCTTTTAAGATTCTGTTTGTATTTAACCTTTGACATTTTAATTATGAGGTGTTTTGGTGTAGGCCTCTTTGGGTTCATCTTGTTTAGGACTCTCTGAACTTCCTGGGGTTGTATGTCTATTTTCTTCACCAGGTTAGGGGGGTTTTCTGTCATTATTTCTTCAAATAGGCTTTCAGTTCCTTGCTCTCTCTCTCTCTCCTCTTTCTGGTACTCCTATGATGTGAATGTTGTTACATTTGATGTTTTCCCAGAGGTTCCTTAAACTATTTTCATTTTTGGGGATTCTTTTTCTTGTTGCTCTTCTGATTGGGTGTCCTCTGCTACCCCATTCTCTATGTCGCTGATTCGATCCTCCATTTCGTCCACTCTGTTGATTCCCTCTAATGTACTCTTCATCTCACATGTCATATTCTTCATTTTTCACTGGCTCCCTTTTAAGTTTTCCATCTCCATTTTTACATTTTCTATAGCTTTGTTAAAATCTCACTGAGTTTACCTACTCTTCCTGAGTTTCTTGAGTATCCTTATAACTAGTGTTTTGAACTCTGCATCTGGTATATTATATGTCTCCTTTTTGTGAATTCTTTTTTCTGGAGCTTTATTCTGTTCTTTTATGTGGAGCATGATTCTTTCTCTCACCATTTTGGCTGCCTCCCTGTGTGTTTCTATGTATTATGTAGGGCTCCTAAGTCTACTGGTTTAGTAGAATGGTTTTATGTAAAAGGTGTGCTATGGGGCCCAGTGGCACAGTCCTGGGAGGGGTCCAGTTGCAGGCCAGGTTCACCTACAGCCTATATACCTCCGGGGCCACCTGGTAAGTCATCAAGCAATCCACATATGGTTTTCACCCGTATTGGACTTACAGGTGCCTCGAGGTGCTAAGTCAGGAACCAAGGGTGGTTGCTACTAGTGCAGGGCCTTGGGGCTGCTTCTCAAGTGGTACAGGGCACACCAAGGCTAGATAATGCTTGAGTTTTCTGAGGCTTTGAGAGATTTTATGAAAGTATGCAGCAGGAGCCAAGGTAGCCCTCCTGATTCTTGATAGCCACACGCAGTTGTGAGACCTAGCCATTTTGTCTCCGCCCCTCCTACTGTTTTACTTTTGTCCCTAGTTGTAGGGCTTCTGTTCAGCCATACTTCAGGCAACTCCACGTGCTGGTTGTTCTGTAGTTTTGTTATAATTTTGGTGTGGTCACTAGAGGACGCATGCACAGCCTCTACCTTCTATGCCATCTTGCAAGAAGCTGATTCTACAGTCAATTGATTTTTGACAAAGATGCTGAGTCCATTCAATGGGAAAGAATAGACTTTTCAACAAATTGTTCTAAGACAACTGGATATCCACATGCAAAAGAATGATCTGGACTTTTAACTCATACCATATACAAATATTAGTTAACTTAAAATGGATCAGTGACCATAATGTAAAGCAAAACCATAAAACTCTTAGAAGAAAACATAGGAGTAAATTGTTATGACCTTGGGTTTGGCAGCAGGTTCTTAGATATGACACCAAAAGCAAGAAAAACAGGAAAAAAAAAAAGATAAGTTCAATGTCAAGGAAAATCAGTAAGTTTTGTGTATGAAAAGACACTGTTAAGAAAATGAAAAGCCAGAGAAAAAAATGGCATAGATGATAGAGGCTCTGTTCATCCCTCTGGCGACCAAATCAAAGTTGTGATGAAAATAAGGAGCAAACAACAAGGGAAAATCATGTGGGACGAACAAGCCATACAACTAGGGAGAAATCCAAGAAAACACCCTGCAATGGCAGAAGGTAGGACAACGGGGTGAGAACACAGGGCTGCCCTGTCTCGAGCTGCTGAGAGACAAAGACTGCGGTAACGGCAGCAGCAGATGCCACTTAAAGGGGCTGTGTCCACGAGCAGATTTTTGTGGCGCTGGTCCTGCTCACTCTGAGCACCAGTGCCGATTTGGCTGTGCAAAAGGGGGCACCAGGGACATAGAGAGAGACATTGTCCGAGTGAGGGCCTAGGCGACTTGCTCAGTATAGAAGTGCCAGCAGTATTCTTGTTTCCTGTTGAGCCCACCCCACTACCAGTGCGCGGACAGAGCACCGCCAAAGCCGTGAAGTCATCAAACTGGATAACAGAGGTCGCTCCACCCAGAGGATTCCCTGAAACCCAGCCCCTTACCCAACTCGCGGCCCCACCCAAGCCACATCCAGGTATATCCTCAGTGAGTCAGGTGCTCTTTGCTGAGATGCACACTGGAGGAGGCAGCTGGCCTCGGTTTCTGGTGTGGCCTTTTGAGGCAACTTAAGCACAGCATCTGTGGATTGCTGGTTGAATCTTAACAGGCTCTAGAGGGTTAGAGGCTTGGGCTAAATTTGGCCTGCAGCTGAACTCCTCTCAGGACTGTGCCACTGGATACCTACTTCACAAATCCACACTAATAAGACCAGGAGACTTAGGAGCTTTGCTTAGTACATAGAAACAGACACGGAAAGACAGCCAAAATGGGAACACAAAGAAGCAGAAACCATATAAGAGAACAGAACAGAGATCCAGATATAATGGAATCAAGTAATGTAACAGATGCAGCATTCAAAACACTGGTTATAATGATGGTTAATGAACTTTTGGGAAGTATAAATTCAGGGAAAACTTCAACAAAGAGATAAAAAACATAAAAATGGAAATCGAAATTATAAAAGAGAATCATTCTGAATGAAGAACGCATTATCTGAGATAAGAAGTATATTAAATGGAATAAACAAAGTGAATAAAGAGGATGAAATGCCCTATCTAGAGGACAGTAAAGCCAAGGACACTCAGTCAAAACGGCAAGAAAAAGATGGCAAGACTATAGAAATAATTTAAGGAGCATATGGGACACTATTAAAGGTCAAAATATCCATTTGATTGGAGTACCTGAAGGAAAACAAGATGTTGATTAACTATTTGAAGAAATAATGATGGAAATCTTTCCTAACCTGGTGAAGGAAATGTACATACAACCCCAGGAAGCTCAGAGAATCCCCAAAACCAGGAATCCAAAGAGGCCCACACCAAGACACATCGTAATTAAAATGCCAAAGGTTAAATACAAAGAAAAAAATCTTAAAAACAGCAAGAGAAAAGCAGATAGTTAACTACAAGAGAACACGCATAAGAGTGGCAGCTGATTTCTCAAAAGAAACTATGCAGGATAAAAGAGCTTGGCACAAAATATACGATGTGACAAAGATCCAGGATCTACAATCAAGAATACTTTTTCCAGCAAAGCTATCATTTAGAGTCGAAGGACAGATAAAAAGCTTCCCAGACAAAAATAAGCTAAAGGAATTTATCAACACCAAGCTAGTATTACAGGAAAAGTTGGAGGAACTTCTTTAAGAAGAAAAAATGTATCAAAAATAGGAATAAAGAATGGTAACAACTATATTCCTATCAATAAGTACCTCAAATGGAAAAGAATTAAGTGCTTCAACTAAAAGATAAAGTGGATGAATGGATAAGAAAACAATACCCCTACATGCTGTCTACAAGACACTCACTTCAGATTAAAAGATATACACAGACTAAAAAAGAGATGGAAAAACATATTGTTTTGATGAAACTAGAAGGTATTTAAGTCAAAGATAAACACTATATTATTTCACTTCTATGTGGAATCTAAGGAATAAAAAGAACAAACTACTCAAAAACAGACTTATAAATATAGTGGACAATTTGGTGACAGACAGAGGGGGGATTGGAGGGCTGGGAGAATGGGGTGAAGGGTTTAAGAATACAAATTAGTAGCTGATGGATAGTCACGGGGATGGGGAGTATGGCATAGATAGTGCAGATAGCATTAATACATTGGCGAGGTGGAGGGTCAGGAGAGGGAGGAAGCAATTAGGAGGATTGTTTCATGAACTATATAGATGTCTACCCAATGTACTTTATACATGAAACTAATTAAAATAAACTTAAAAAAGAAAAAATGGTTAAAATGATAAATTTTGTTGTATATATTTTACCACTCCCAAAAAGGATGCCAAAAAGGGGTGGAGATCAAAGAACTTAAATAGACATTTCTCCAAGGAATATATACAAATGGCAAAAAGAGTCTCGACATTATCAGTCATTAGGGAAATACTAATCAAAACCACTTCATAACTATTAGAATAACTATATTTTTGCAGGCAAAATAACAAGCGTTGAAGAGGATGTGGTACATTGCTCTTGGGAATGTAAACTGGTGTAACCGCTGTGAAAACAGATTGGCAGTACCTCAAAGTACCTTTAGAATGACCATGTGACCCAGAATTCCACTCGTAGGCATACGGATGAGAATTGAAAACAAGAGTTCAAACAAAAATTTGTACGCAAATGGTCATAGCATCATTAGTCACAACAGCTCCAAAGTGGAGAGAACCGGAATGATCAAGGGACAACTGAATATACAAAATATATTACCTATTTAAAGGAACAGTTTTAGCCATAGAATGAATGATACACAATATAACATGAATCTTGAAAATGTGCTAAGTTATAGAAGCCAAAACACCAAAGGCCATATAGTATATGATACAATTAACATGAAACTTCTAGGACAGGGACAGCTGTAGAGACAAAAACCCGATTATTGGATGCCAGGGGCTGAAGGGAGCAGGGATTGAGCGACAGCTTAATGGGGGTAGACATGATGATAGTTGTACCTTATAAATACAGTGTACAACATAAAATATTTTAAACAGTGACTTATATGTTAAGTAAATCTTATTTCAATTTTTAAAAAACGATACAGGATCTATTAATTTTTCCAAGTAAGTGAACGAGATAGGAAAAGTGGGAGAAGGGGAGAGAGGGGGGAGGGGAAGAGGGGGAGGGAGAGAGGAGGGAGAGGGGAGAGAGAAAAAGAGAAAGAGAGAGAGAGAGGAAGGAGGGAGGAACCGAGCACGCGAGCGAGATAGAAACACAAAATGGCGGCCAAGCTCATGGGATCACGTGACTTTCAATTCTTTTTTCTTCCCTTAGAGTAGCCTTTTCCAGAGCTGGCGCAGAGACACAAGCCAGCTCATTGTTACGCGAAGCCAAGGTAACCCTTTGTACGCGCGCTGCCCTTCTAGCCGCGTAGTGAAAGGGGTGAGCGTATCGAAGGCGAGCTCTGGAGCGCGCACGTAGAACGTAAAGCCCAAGAGCCGGCAGTCGGATGGGGAGGAGCCGAGAGGCGTGGTGGAAGCGGGAAGTTGGCGCATGCGCTTAATGCTGACGGGTTTGAAATGGCTTCGGTGTTAGCTGTGACCCGATTCAGGTGAAGATCTGGTCTTCGCAGTTGCGGCGGCGGCGGCCGCGGAGTCGGAGTTCTTAACGTTCTATCGGATCCGCAGAAGGGCCAGGAGTGGCCGTTTTGGTAGCACGGCGTCCGCAGGCTGGCGACGGTGGGGTTCTCGTGGGACTGGGACGGGAGGGACGCGGTCCCTTTTGTGCGGGTCGGAGCAGGCCCCGCGCGGCCGGCCCCTCCCCCACCCTCACTTTTTCCCCGCCGCCCCTCAGGTGCCCGCAGCGCCCCTCAGCCGCGGTCTTGCGCTCCCGGAGGGATAGCCGACGGCAGTCTCTTGCTCCCGACCCGCTGCGGCTTTAGCACTACTGGACTCCGGCCCAGGGCGTCGGGGCGGCTCGTGACGGCGTGGGTTTTGGGAGATGGAGGCTTTCTCCGTCCTTCCTAGGGGTTAAGGGGACCAGGGCTCTCAGTATCCCCCTCTTGGTCCTTTGCCCAGTCTTTTGGGAAGGAGGATTACGCCTTTCCTCGTCTGCGGCCCGCTAGGAGCTGGGGCTGGAGGAAGATGGATGGCAGAGCTCTGGCCCCTCCAAGTCGCGGGTGCAGGAGCGGGTGCGCGGTCTGAGATCTTCGCCTTTTGTGGCTTGTTTTTTTTTTTTTTTTTCTGAGGGAGGGGTTCTTCGCGATGCTTCTTTAAAGGGCATCCGTTATTTCAACTGTCTTTCCCCTCGAGGGAGGGGAGAGAAAAGGAACCCCCAGTTTCTTACCTACTTAAGAAAGTATGGAGATGTTCGTTATTTAAATGATAATACCTTTATTCGATGTCTCTAAATTTCCGTGATTGGTTTTACCACTTTCAATCCACAGCTCATTGCCAAAAGAAACAGGCAGGCTATATTTCATTTGAACAGAAAATTATACTTCTTATTAGGTATTGGATAGATAACAGCAGATGGCCTTCTGTTTAAATGTGACACTTTGTAGTCCCAGGAAGAAGTGCCATTCTTGTAAGTCAACCCCTAATGTCATATACTGAAGCAGGATACTTATGATCAACTACTTGATGTAAAATTTTTTGCTGCGTATCGGATATTCAGCTGCCCCTTGTTATTTATACTTTGGTCTGCGAAGATGTCCTTGACAAATTAAACATTTCTTTTGTGATATTTTTAGTTTGGTCAAACTTTAAAATGTGTATCCTTTTTTAATAGATCGCTGCTGTAGAAGACAGACAAACGAAGGTTTTTTTCCCCTTTTCATCATGGCTCAGTTTGGAGGACAGAAGAATCCGCCATGGGCTACTCAGTTTACAGCCACTGCGGTATCTCAGCCAGGTCAGACTAGTGAACACATGTACTATAAAGAGGGAAGAGGCATGTTATAACTATGTGAGTTAGGCTATGCATAATATTGTATAATGTTCGCAAATGATGTATCTTTTAATTTTGTCTGTGAAGCACCTTTTTTAAAATTCCTGGATCTGCTAGCGAAAAATCTATTTTAAACAGTTTGGACAGTTTTACAGTTTTTTCAAATATTAAATTAACTTTTAATTGATTTAATTATGTTAGAGGTTGGCAGCCACTCATTCATTCGTGTTTCCCTCA
Source organism: Pteropus medius (assembly GCF_902729225.1). Taxonomy (NCBI): domain Eukaryota; kingdom Metazoa; phylum Chordata; class Mammalia; order Chiroptera; family Pteropodidae; genus Pteropus; species Pteropus medius. The sequence goes on from NW_024344378.1 coordinate 43,360,081, forward strand.
TTAGGCATATTGTCAGTATTCTGAAGTTTTACAGTTAACCCTTGAACCAAGGAGAAGGATTAAAGATGTGGAATCCCCTTCCCCCAGTGGATAATCTCTGTACTACTTTTGACTCCCCCAAAACATTAACCTAACTACTAATAGCTACTGTTGACTCGAAGCCTTGCTGATAACATAGACAACACATTTTGTATGTTATATATATTGTAGAACCGTATTTTTACAATAAATTACTCTAGAGGAAAATGTTAAAATAATAAGGAAAATATGTTTACAGTACTGTACAAAGTTTAAAAAATCTGTGTATAAGTGGGCCTCCACAGTTCAAGGCTCAACTGTGTTTTAAAATAAATATATTAAAAATTCATGTTTTATGAAAAATTATACATGACTTTGATAGTTTGAGTTTAAAGTAGAAGAGTCAACTCTAAAGTATTTTTCAAGCAAAGAAAAAAGATAAAAGATCAAATGAATATTTACATTTTCAAAATAAAGTCAACAAAAAATGTCATTGAAAATGTTCGTTTAGTAAGTTTCTTCCCATTCATTTTAGGAAGACTATTTTACCATTTCCTGATTTGTGGTTTGAACATTAAATAAGTTTCCCAAGGATTCTACAGAATGAAAATTTGAGTTTCTTTGAGTACCCAGAAAAGCTGCAGCTTGTTGTTACTTTGAATATTTTTTTTATTTATGACATGTCTGATAATAGTTCTTTGCTGCATTTTTCTTATAATATTTATTTTGTAATTTGAGAGCAATTGCAGACACACTGTGATCTAACTTGGCTGTTCTAAAATTTGATGGATGTGACTATCTAGTTATGTAGGTGACCTCCTTAAAGAAATGGAAACTTTGGGGTTTTTATTTTAATTACTCTTGTTTGGAAAGAATTAAATGATCAACAGTTACTTCTGCAGGCAATTTGAAAATAATATGAAGTAATAGTTATAGATTATATTTAATTCAGACCCAAGCATTGTTTCTCTGTGTTAGATAATGGAAAATCTGGTATTGACTTGGTTTTAATGAAACAGGAATTATTAGCAGTTTCTCTATGTCTAGAAGCAAGTGCTGCATATAGGTATTTTGGTAAACTGGGCATGTTTTACTTGGGTTTTTCTACATATAATTTGTTTTAAATTCATATCTGTATTGTTTCAATGCAGTAGCTGTCACGGTGGAATTCCATTGTCTATAGGTCTTAACATTTATATTATAAATGCTTAAATGTATGTTATATTCTATTATTTTTATTTGAAGACTAAGAAAAGACACACCAAACGTTTATAAGACTTGTCAAAAGTCAGTAGTAAATATAGGTCTCTCTTTTAATATTTGGCAGTAGCATCCAAACGTAAATAATGGGATATATGTAAGCAGAACTTGTATTTGTGCTGTAGAAAATTATTTTTGGATTTTCTTGGACATAACATTGATCACAGTTTTTCAAAATGTAAAATTTTATTGATGCATCATGACTTGAATAAGTAGGCAAGTATCAGCATCTACACATAGCTTTCCTATAAAAATCCCAGAATAGGCTCTAAATGTCACTCTCTTGTGACATTGATTTTATTATCATATTTAATTTCTGGGTGCTCTATTTTAGGCTGCTCGATATTTTTTTGCTTTTATTTTAAAGCCTTTGTGACTAGTCATTATGTCATCTTATTAGAACTAATTCTCAGAACCAAGCAAGTTTCTGTCAAAGTTAATTTTTTATCAATTCTAAGGCAATTAAATGTCTTATTTACACCTCATCTCAAGAGAACATTTCAACCTAAGTTTTGTCCTGGCAGCTTTAAATGCAGTTTGAGAAAAAATTTCAACAAAGGACATTAAGAGGACTTAATTAGGATAATGGTGTAGGTACCAGTTTTACTCTATTAAAAAGATGCACCCATTGAAATATGCCAGATATATTAGTTTCAGAGGCCACTGTCATAAGTCAAATGACTATGCAACAGAAAAAGGTTAACAATAATTGAACTCTAATGAAATATTTTGATTTTTGTGCCTATATTTTCTGATCATTTTCTCCTGAGTAATATAAAAATGATCACTATTCCTTTTTGTATATCAACTTAACATGGCTTTGTTTAGTTAATGGCTTTTTAAATCCATTTTCTAGCAAGATTATTTTGCATTTGTACTATAAAAATTCTCAGCTAACCTTGATTTGAATATTTCAATGCATTCACACAGATAACATGTAAAATAATATTAAAAACTTACAGTAAAGGCATGCACACTAGCAGTTTATTGCTGAAATCTGTTGTAAAATTAAAGATCTGTATTTGAATTGTTTCTGATTAATTTTAATACTAAGTCTGTTCAGTTAAAGGGAATAATTCCTAGGTGTCATCACATCTCATCTTTAATTTTCTTTTCCTTTAACTGCCATATACAATTACATATGAAACTTTGCTTTTTCCCTTTTGAAAATGCCTGAGTATACTCCTTTATTTTACATTTAGGTCCTTTGCACTTCACATTTGGATAACTGCATCAGTAGCAGCTTTCTCTTGCTTTCATCTTCTGTGCCAAAGTCTCATCTAACTTTCATGCTCTTCTATACCTTTCCCAAATCTTTGTATTTTAATCCATAGTGCTTACCACAAATCCTTCACTTAAGTCAGGAAACTTTTTTCCACATCTCTCAGTTGGTGGTGATGCTTTATTTAATTCTAACTACTTTTATTCACTTTCTTCTCTTACTGGATATGCTCCAATGTATTTATCAGTCGTGATATTCTTAAAGCATAATTTTTATTTAAAATTCAGAAATTTTCAAAGCTGAATGGGGCTTGAGCTATAGATTCTGTCTCAACTCCTTTTTCTACATGAGGAAAGGTGAAGAAATTTGTTTGGATCTTACAGAAGGTCATGGGAGAATCAATGTTAGGATCTCATTCTTCTGCAAAATTATCTTCAAGGACTTTTAGAATACAGTTCAGGCTCTTTGGAATGGCATTCAAACGGCATTCTGTCTTTCCAGCCCTGTTTCTCATTTATCCCACACTGAAATACTTGTTCTTAATATTTACCCTATATTTTCGTCTCCTAACTGAAGTGCCGTGGTACATGTTTACGGACAGTCATACTTGGGACCAGAGCTTGTAGGTTTGAAAACTTAACAGTTTTCTGTTGTGTAAAAAGATGTTGAAAGAATCACTGATTGAATTTTTAAATAGCCCTAAGATGAATTATGTTGACTAGGAATACTTTCAGTATATTTGACTCAAAATATTTGCATGTGTATCTGCATATAATTGCAACAGTATTAAAGTGTGCGGATGGATTAGCAGATTCAGACATATTTTCTTACCCATTTCTTTTGACTGTTCGTAAGGTGATTGTATTCTGGCTATAGAGAAAAATGAACTAGAGCAGGAGTTAAAATAGTGATATGTGGTGCTTTTAACACAAGGGCCTGACACTATTATTAATATAAGTGTTTTAATTATGACTCCATTTTTGCTGCCTCTTCATCTTTTAAAACCCCAGTCTCTTGAATCAGTAGCTCAGATTCTTAAATTCCAAGAAATAATAGCTGATGTACCATGTATACTTATACTAGTTATCTCTTGATAGAGTTGGATGTTTCCAACTCATTTGGTAGAAAAGGAAGATTGCTACCGGTGTGGGCTTAACCCTGTTTAAACTAGTGATGCTATGTAATAGCTAGTTGTTGCAAACATTCCTCTAAGAGTGAAAAAATGTGCATAAAGTCAATTAAAGCTCATTTTTCATTTTTCTTCATCCTCTGAGCATGTCTTACTTGTGCTCTCTTCCAGTGAGAGCTATATTAACATACTAAACTGTGAACCATTGAGTGCCCCATCTCCATTCTGAGTTGAGTGTGCAGCTCATGTTTATGTAGTTGTGGCTTCTCTTGCATTATGTGTTTCATTTCTGGGAAATAATTTTGATCTATTAAAGTTGAAAATGGAAGTAAAATTGAAAGTTCAAATATTAACTTTGGGTGATACAGACTCCTTGAAAGAAGTGAGGTCAAAAACTAGGTAAATATCAGAGGCAGTTAAGGATGGAAGAAATCACATGACATTATGAATGGTATCAACTTCCTGGGAGGGTTGACCAACAATTATTTGAATAGTAGTAGCTAGAAGAGGTTATGGCCAGAATCATTAGTCATCATTTTGGTAAACTTTAAGAGAATGGAAGAACTATTGTCTGCTACTGTATTAACCTTTATAGAGCCTGTAAGAACCCAGTGTAACTGACTTAGTTACCACTTTGCCTCTTCATTATAGAAACACTGTTCACTGAGATCTTTCCTCTGATGATGGATGTATTCTATATCCTCATTGTCCAATATGGTCGTCACTAGCCACATGTGGCTATTGAACACTTGAAATGTAGTTAGAGTGACTGAGGAACTGAATCTCTTATTTTATTTAATTTCAACTAAATTGAAATAAGCCACATAAGGCAGATGGATGATATATCAAACAATGCAGTTATAGAATATTACAACACTTGGACTATGTTACATTTAAAATCCTATTTTATGCCTTAATTTCTTTTTTTAAAACATCTTTTTGACTTATTTATTTTGTAACTGGAAGTTTATACTTTTTCGCCCCTTAATTTCTTTTTCTTAAAAGAAATTTAATGCCTTAATTTCTTATTCTTAAAAGGTAATGAATGTTTCCAGTCATTGAGTACATTATGAGCTTAGAATAGAACCTCAAAAGCCACAGCAATGGATTGGCTCCATTGTCTGATTGTAAGAAAGTTACCTGTGCATGGGGACATCAAAGGTTTTGTATTCGTATGAATTCTAATCTTTAGAATCACTTCTTAGGAAGAATATTGATTAGAAGATGACATTTAGAAGACTTTTTCACTTGGCTTTATAAGTGTTTTAGTAAACCCACACGTTATAAAGAGAATCCCCCATATCTTCATGTTGTTTTTCTCTTCAAATAGCATGAGATTCCTTTTGAACATATATCAGTATATTGAAAATTTAAAGGAGAAAGCATTGTTTGACTAGTGCTTTAAAGAATTTTGCTAAGGCAAAAAAATGAAGTTTCTCAGGTCAGTTTGAGGTTTTGAATTTTATTATTTTAGAAGGATGACTCATCTTAGTAAAGATAGGGCTTTAAAGTATAATTGTAATAGGGATTTTAAAATTTAATAGTGAATTTGATAAGATCAAAGGACAACAGACAAGGGACAAGCCCTTTTGTGTTTTAATGGTGTATTTACTGGTATTCAGTAAATAAGAACTACCAGTATGTCATAACATGAATGCTTCAATTATATGAAACTAATTTCACTTTTTTAGAAAGTAGTATTTTTTACATTTGTCATTGAAGGTTTAAGAACATTTAGAGCTTAAATTTATCTAACTGGTAGCCTGTGGTCATTTAGGGCTCATTTCATAGGTTTGTCTGTGGAATATTGATACGTAGTGATAAATATATCTGTTTCAGATGGATCATGAGACTTTCAACAATTGTATGGAATCAGATAAATGAACAGACTGTTCCACTGTGGATAATGAAAAGAAATCTCTGACAAGTGTTTGGCCACTTATGTAGAGAGAAAGATTAAATCAGAGGTTAATAACTGTGCTTTGCAAGTTATAGAATTGTCTTGTGGAATTTATAATTCACAAGAAAAGTGGAGAATGCTATATACAAATATGCAAAGATAGTTTTTCAGATGTTCACAAAAGAGAGCATTAATATTAGTGAAATATACAAATGTAAATGATTTTTAAAAGAGCTATATTACAGACATAAAAGCCACAACCACATGCACAGTGATTTTACAAAATTTGGATTGACTAATGTTGTGAAGCAACTACTAGAATGTAAATTTCCTTCCCGTAAATTTCTCCTAGCAATTGAATCCTTCATAACCAATTAATCTGTTTATAGTTTCTGATTCATCACATTGACTATCAACAGTAGAAAAGAGATGTATGGTAATCAGTTATCATCCTACCTACTTAGTGCTGGTCTGCTGTATGCTGCCAGAATCCAGAACACCTAGAAAAGCTATAGGAGAAAAAAATAGACATTCTGAGATATTGGCTCTGAGCCATTCTGCTATGGCAACTGTCACTACTTTCCAAAGTTCTAGAAATTGGTACCCACAGAATGAAATAGCAGATCTAAGGTCAGAGCTCAAGTGGGTGAAGGAGATGAGTATATTTGAATCACGCATGTTAACTTTTATCAAATGCAGAACATGCTAATCTTAGAATTTAAAATATTAATTTTTCCTAGGATTTTTAGCTGTCTTGTGTTTACATGAGAATTTTGCTTCGATTACCCTAGAATGGTGAAAGTTTGGAACTTCTAGTCTGCAATTTTGCATACAGTTTCAGAAGGTTAATAGGACCCACCCATTAGAATATATGCCCTAGATTTTGATACTTTTTTCTCTGTTCTCATTGCACTTAACCTTGTTTTGAACTTACATTGGTGTTTAGATGTTCCCCCTTTTTCTATTTAAATTCATTTAGTTTATCCTGGTTTCTCCTTTTGCCCATCTGTGACATCTGATTTACCTTAAACACAAAAGAGGAAAGATTAATGGTTTGGCACTATATATTTAGGACATTTAGAAGGTTTTTTCCCCCACTTTAGGTTCTCCTTTTTCTTTTTCCTCCTTTAAAAATGTTCAACAATCAGTTTTTTACAGGGAATAATTTGTTATTTAAAACAATTCCAAACATGATCTCAGGATTTTTTGTTCGTTTGTTTGTTTTTAGCCTTACTTTGTTGTTGGTTTGTTTTATTTTTAAGTAAAATGAATCTGTACTCTTAAATGATTGATGAGGAACCTCACACTTCAATAGATTTTCTGGGATATTTTAGACTAGGTGATTTGGTTAGTTCATTAATGCTCTCTGTTTCTGTAAAGCATAATGTTATTTTTATGTGGTTAACTAATAGCTATAGAGCAGCATTTTTTTTTTTTTCTTTTTCAAGTTATTCTCAGATACAGACATGGTGCTTAGGAAAAGGGAGTGTTCCATGAACAAATATTGATTTTATGGCAGCCTCTTTGAAATACATAATACTTACTATGTTATATTAAAGATTCTAAGAAATTCTTCAGTAAATATAAGTACTTAATTTACTGTTCTTTTTTTAACTTTTTAAAATTTGACCCACTTTTTTCAAACTTTAATGCTCTGGGGAGCTTGTCATTATTCCAGGAGCTATAGTTTTGGGAAGTATAGAGCTAGACCACAGTTTTTAGTTGATTACCTTTTTTGCATTTAATGGAATTGCATAAAAGCATCAAGTAAAATCTTTGTGTTCTCTTCACCTTTTAGCCCTGCCTAAGCATACATTAAACATTAAGTACCTAAATGTGTCATTCTGAGCCCTTCCCCCAATTATTTGGCTTAAGCAAATGATTATAAGTCACTATGTGGTTAATTTTATCTCTCATTGCTCAGTACAGTGGTGCACTAAGATTAAAAACTTTTTGTGCTTTTAAAGTGTTACTTTTTACAATTCTTTAATGCAGAGTAGAAGTGCATGAAAATTCTGTCTAGTGGGAAATTTTAAGGGTGCATCACTTCCAGCAACACTGTCTTTAATATGTAATTCTCATCTGTTTGAACGTAAAACAGTAAATTTTATAGCAAAATATGATAATTTATTTTCTGCTATTTCTAAAAATACTGCTCGAGAGTACTTCAGCTTGTCTAGGTAGGTTGGTTGGGTTCATTCTGTAGTTTAATTTTGTAGATTAGTATTTTCTTATATAAAGCCATTGAATTGGACATGAAACAGTTAAATTCAACAGGCCTTCCTGAAAATTTTTCCTTAGGTTCTTAGTAGACCATAATGCATAACCAAGCAGTCATGAAAAATTCCTACAAAGGATCCAAATAATCTTGATTTCTTTTTTTCCCCTTTCTAAATCTCATTTTAGCTGCATTGGGTGTTCAGCAGCCATCACTCCTTGGAGCATCTCCTACCATTTATACACAGCAAACTGCATTGGCAGCAGCAGGCCTTACCACACAAACCCCAACAAACTATCAGTTAACTCAAACTGCAGCACTGCAGCAACAAGCTGCAGCGGCAGCAGCTGCATTGCAACAGGTGAATCTTTAATAGTTTTTGATGTGTGACATAGAAAACATCTGAGTAGCGTGGGTGGGTACCTTCACTTTTTAAAGAATGAATAATTGTGGATTTTTTCTTACGCTTGTTTTTTCTGGTGATAAAAATTATATATGCCCAGGGCATATAGAGAAGTATAGTTGCATAGTCAAAATTTTTAAATTGGGCAGTTCTTATAACTTAATTATTTGAACAAAATTTAGTTCTTAATGGATCCTAGAGTATAAGTAAGCACTGTTTTATTTGTTTTAGATGTCATTGAGCAGTTCCAGAAAATTTCTTTTTAGTTTAATTCTGATTATGTATTTGTATGTACGTATATCGCTTTTTGAGAATAAATAAAACTAATTCATATTTTTCTTTGAAAAAATTTTTCCCAGCAATATTCACAACCTCAGCAGGCCTTGTATAGTGTGCAGCAACAGGTTAGTTTAAATCTTCCATGTTAAAAATTTGTTTTAAAACCATGTGTTTCAAATTCAATTTATATAGATTTTATTTCTTGTCAGCTACCTTAATGTATGATTTGAATTCTTTTGGGATATGGAAAATGACGTAGGTAAAAAAAGAGTGTGTACAAGGGAGAAGAAGATAGGAAATAAGTCCTGAAAACCTAAACTAGCAGCCAGGGTTTGTCGCATGTTTCTAAGAAAGCATGCAGAGGATAATCTGGGAAGAATCGCTCTGTTTCTGAGTCCTTGGCTCATTACTCCTATCTGGAGCCTCTAGTCCTACTGTGCTGTACTAGATCACATGTGAGAATGAAAAGCTCCTTTTTCCCGTTTGAAGCCTAAACCTTAAACCATTGGCTTTCAGCCTTTATTTTTTTTAAGCAACACAACCCTCTTTTTTTTTCCCCCCCTCTAATGAAATTGTGTATTGAAACAATATACAAAATACTAAAACCAAGTTGTTGAAAATGGGAGGAAGCCTCCCCATGTAGTTCCCATCCCTGCTCCTAAGGCACGTTTGAACAATATGAAAACTCCTGACTTAGACTAAAAGTGAGTTTCTTTAGCCCCTTTATCCTAGGTTTATACTAAAAATATAAATGATGGTAGGAAGAGATAAGAAAAATAACCCAAGGAGAAGCTTGTCAAGGAAAAAGTCTTCATCTGCTGAAATCTAGATAGGTTCTAGCCTAAGCACCCATTCTAGGCTTTTCCAGGGCTAAGAGATAGTCTTCATTCCTTCTCAGTACCTTTAAGAAGCTTTAGGAAAATATAACAGTCAGGAGAGGGAAAAGGAGATATACATGAAGGGGAACAAAAACTTGCATCCAAAGACACTATGGAGAAACATGAGGCTTCTCAATTCATAAACTCATCCCTAGGTCCATGTCTTAGTTTCATCCTTGGCTTAAGTCCTTTGGTGCTTAAGAAGCATTGCATTTTCCCTGAAGGTTGCAATACTCCATTAATAATTGCTTTAAACTAAAAATTGACAAGAGATGTCAAAGTTTGCTATCTTGTTTTCAAAATACCTTAGGTTTATTTTAGTTCCGTTATGAAATACACTTTTAAAGATTATGTGTTAGATTGAACCATATGGAAATAGCAATAACTCAAATGATCTCTGATTTACAGAAAAATAGTGATTTGATCGATTTAACTTCAATATGTGGTGACCCCAGGTAAACTGAGTGTTTTGAATTAGAATTTTAAATAGGTTCTTTTAGCCTAGTTTAAGTCAAGTTTCTATTCCAGAGTTTTAAAATTTTCCCTCGTCATACCAAATCTTTTATTTTCTAATAATATTTCCCTTAGCTATTGCTAGAAAAACTATGTCAATTTGTATGGTTTTTTATCATTCTCACGTGGTAGCAAATCAGACCATCAGCAGTGCTTCTCATTTTAGGGGGATATTAGATAGCTGGCTATATTTTTATTTATTGTTTTCAATTATAGTTGATATTCAGTATTAATTTATATATTAATTTCAGGTGTACAACGTAGTGGTTAGACTAAAATTTATATAATTTATTGAATGATCTCCCTGATAAGTCTAGTACCCACCTGGCATCGTATACGATTACAATATTATTGACTATATTCCCTATGCTGTACTTTACATCCCGTGACTATTTTGTAACTACCAATTTGTACTTCTTAATCCCTTTAGTTTTTTCACCCAGCCTCCCTGCACACACACACCCCGCATGTTAATCAGTGATATTGATGATACCGAAGCATGGTAATTAACACGTGGCAGAACTAGAAATCTACCCCACTAGAGAGTTGTGGGGTTTTTTTGTGGATGTTATTCCTGAAGGAAAAAGATAAATTTCTTTATTGTTATTGAAAGAGTTATATATCAGGTCTGCAGTTGTCTGATGTAGTTGTTTAAAACCTTAAATCTAATAAATGACTTTCTGTTATTTTTCACATATTTCTTAATTAGAAATAAAGTACCTGTTTAATAGGAAATTTTCCTTAGGGAAAGAAAACATCTATGAAACAATACTGATTGATCTTTTATTTTTCTTTCCTGTTTTCCTTTTTTTTTTTCTATTTGCAGTTACAGCAACCTCAGCAGACCCTTTTAACACAGGTTAGTTTGATGTTACTTTATTTGATATCTGAATGAAGAGTAGACCAAAGTTTCATTTCCTATTCTAGTTTTACTTTCAGAGTTTAAAGGTGAATATTTGTGGATTCACACAATAGTTTAGTAGTGATATAATGTTAAATAAAGACAGAAAGCTTTATTTTTTCTTTTATGGGTTTTGATTGCAGATCCAGCTGTGATCTAGTTGGAATAAATATGAGGTCTTATTTTAAACTTAATACTGATTTTGGTCCTTACATTTTCTGTGTACTAATATTTTAAGGAAAATTTTTGTACATGTTATATATCTTTTTTAGCTTGACCTTAGGAGGTGACGTTATTGTGTTAAATAATCAGCTTAATTTTTTAACAACATGGAAAAATTTTTGAAATGTAGTGTATGTGTGTTTATGTGTTTTACAATCCTTTAAAAGTGTAAACAACCATCCTTGGCTTATATGCTACACAAAATTAATAAACTATGGGCTGAATTTGGTCCATAGACCATGGTTCACTGACCTCTGGTATGTACTTGAGTGAAATACTATCTAACTGTTACAAAACAAGCAGAATCTCTTAATAATAACTGGTGACAGTGATTGCCTCATGGTTAGGGAATTGGGTAGGTGAGGAACAGGAGTAAAATGGAAGCTTTTTACTGTATAATCTTTCATACCATTTTAGTCTTGAATCTGTTAGTTATTTTTTAAAATTAAAATATACTTCAAATGAGAAATCAAACTCACTTTCTGTTATTAAAGAACTAAAATTGACTAGCAACTATTCCATATTTTCAATCTCCAATAGAATTTCCAAAATAAGTAGAAAGCTGTAAAAGTTTTCTTAGAATAGCATTTCCCAGAGTGTGCCCATAAACCACTCCACATGTGTTAAGATGTTAAATTTCATGTGAAAATAATTTTGTGTTCATAGTTTAAGAAATACTAAGTTTCTTTACAATATATAGGACTTCCTTTTTTTAAAAAACAAATGTGGAACTTCGAGATTTGCTTTCTTGGGCAGATATAAAACAAATTCCATGCTTTGATTTGAAAAATCAGATGATTGTTCTTTTCTATTAAATGATCTTATTTCTATTTATATACAGAAATTTTAATCAATATATTGTTATCCAAATTTGATTGTGCCAGAAAAGACCAATGAAAGTGTTAACATTTAAATTTTTTCCCCAGTTTTATTGAGATATAATTGATATATAGCATTGTATTAGTTTAAATACACAACATAATGGTTTGATATATGTGTGTATTGTATAATGATCATTACCACAGTAAATTTAGTTAACATACATCACCTCACAGCTATAAATTTTTTTTCTTCTGATGAGAACTTAAGATCTCTTTTAGCAATTTTTAAATATACGATATAGTATTAACTATAGTCATCATGCTGTAAGTAAGACTGCAGGACTTACCTTATATAACCGGACCTTCATGGTTTTTGACCACCTGCTCCCATTTCCCCCACGCCCAGCCCCTGATCACCTTGCTCCTCTTACAGCCACCATTCTGTTTTTTCTTTTGAGTTCTTTGGAGTTTTTTAGATTCCACATTTAAGTGAGATCATACATATTTGTCTTTGTCTGTCTGACTTACTTCACTTAATATATAGAACTTTCCTGAGTATTATATTGCTATGGATTTTGAATTTCTAAGAGGGGGCTAAAATATATGTGTTCTTTAAAGTCATTATACTTCAGTATCTTCTGCAACATTCTGTGAAAACGTTCATCTAAGGAAACCTGATGAAATAAATCAAAAATAATATAATTTTTAGACTTGATTCTCATGTTCAAGGTATACATGTGTATTTTCTAACTTCAAATATATTATTTTCAGCATTTTTAGTTTAAGTAGTCATTATTAATTTCTTCCTTACTTTGATGTTGATTTTGTTTTATAGCCAGCTGTTGCACTGCCTACAAGCCTTAGTCTGTCTACTCCTCAGCCTGCAGCACAGATAACTGTATCATATCCAACACCAAGGTCCAGTCAGCAACAAACCCAACCTCAGAAACAGCGTGTTTTCACAGGCGTGGTTACAAAACTACACGATACATTTGGATTTGTGGATGAAGATGTATTCTTTCAACTTAGGTAAACTACATTAGATGTTGGCAGATACTCCTTGGATTTAATATTAAGTATATGGTGGCATAATCATTCAGCTTGTGTTATATTTGTACCTGTGACTTTTTTTGATGGAGAATGTGACTGAAGATATCGTCTGATTTTTTTTTTTTTTTTAACAACCTGGTTAAGGTGAATTCTTTATAAATAAATGTTTTATAGGAGTGAGTTATCATTTCTTAACTTTTCATGGGCAGACATACAGTGAGATTAGGGATTGAAATAGTCATATGCATTTTAAAATTTAATCTTTTTGACATATCTAATGACTATATACTAAAAACATTTAATTGAAATAGTAAAAGGATTGAATGATGAATTAACATATTCAAAATAGCAGTTTGTTAGTGTCCTGGTGGTTGCAGGAAATATGAATCTCAGATATTTCAAATATATTTCTAATGAACTTCCTTAGAAGTACTTTATTTGGGAAATTAATTTAATTACTGTATAAGATTTTTCTGTAAGTAGGTCTCCTGTTTTTCATTTTATCTGCATTTCTTTCATTTTCCAAAGTCCAAAGAAAATATTACTTTTAGGTTATAAAAGTTAAAAAGTTCTGTAGAAGGAGGGACACAATATTAGGATAAAATGGAGTGGAAAATTCTTCCACTTCAAACCTTGTATTTATAGAGAGGGTGAAACAGTTCTTAACTAAAATAAGTCTAGGAGGTATATCAGCTTTTTAAAAGAGATTTTTAGACTTCTAAATCAGATAAAGTTTATTTTTAAATACCAAGTATATAAATCTTTTTTGGATTAATGTCTTTCGATTGTGTATATATTTAACTTAATTTTTTTTTTCCAGTGCCGTCAAAGGGAAAACCCCCCAAGTGGGTGACAGGGTATTAGTTGAAGCTACGTATAATCCTAATATGCCTTTTAAGTGGAATGCACAAAGAATTCAAACACTACCAAATCAGGTATATAAAATATTGAGTCGGGTATTATAGAAACTTGGTAACTGACTCTTCCAATTTACAAAGATCTTTTTAAAATGTTATTTCTTTATTTTTGTTAAGAATCAGTCCCAAACCCAACCTTTACTGAAGACTCCTCCTGCTGTACTTCAGCCAATTGCACCACAGACAACATTTGGTGTTCAGACTCAGCCTCAGCCCCAGTCACTGCTACAGGCACAGATTTCAGCAGCTTCTATTACACCGCTATTGCAGACTCAGCCGCAGCCTTTATTACAGCAGCCACAGCAGAAAGGTATTACGTAAAGTTTATCTTTGCTTTTTATGTTTCAGACTAATACATAACTCTTTAGTTGTTAAAATAATGTTGGTATGCCTTTAATTACATAAAAGGCAGGACTTCTAGAATATTTGAAAGGAAGGTTAAATATTTTATGTAGACCACTTCTACTTCTATAGCTATTTGGAAATAGATTTTTATTTTATTGCTCTTATTCAAAGACATGTTCTTTGTGAACTTAAACATTAAAACTATTATCTATCCTCTGTCCTATTGGTATCTTGTCTATAATGGAAGAAAATGTTTTTGAGACATTTCTTATAAATAAAACATGTAGAGTCTGGTGGTAGTACTTTATTCATTGAGCCATTGTGCATCTAATAAATGATCTGTGTTGTAAATATATTTTTACAAATTGATCATTTGAAACTGGACATTTTCTCACTGAAACAATGTTAAAAATGATAGCCTCGTTTTAAAAGAAGACTACTTGATTGGTGTTTTTTAAAAAAAAAGTAACTGTGGCATTTTCTCTTTTATTGTAAATAGTGACACACTTAGGGCAAAGTGATAAAACATTGCAGTTTAACACCTGTGTAATGGCGACTTGGGTGAAAAACATTACTGGTTAACTCTATTCTTTTTTAATAGTTTTACCTTCTAAATATGCACCATCATAATATAGGTTAGCTTTATTTTTGAATTTTATGTGATGTGTGATTCCATTTATATAATCTTTTGTATAAGACTTCTTTTGTTCAATGAGGTTTTAAAGTTTTTTGTACAATTTCATGTGGCTCTAGTTTCTTCATTTTCACTATTGTATAATATTCCATTGTATGAATATTGTACAGTTTATCCGTCTTCGGTAAACGTTTGGATTGTTTCTAGTTTCTGAAAATGCTGCTATGAATGTTCTTGTATATGTTTCTGGGGCAATGTACATAGGTTTTCCTAGGGCATATATATCTTCTGGTGGAATTACAGGGCCTGAAGATTTGTGTATCTTAAACTTACTAGGCAATGCCTGACTTTCCAGGCTACATGGTTCTTTTTTTCCTTTTTTTTCCTAAGAGGCTTTGCTTTCCAGTTGTGAATTGAGACTTGAATACTGTCTAAGAAAAGATGTGGCTTCTGTGGCAGGGTTCGGGGAAGCAGTATTTCTGGTGGTGATGTGTTTTCCCATAAGCTTGGTAGATGGACAGAAGCAATGAGAGTAGGGTAGTAGAAATAAGAGAGAAAGAGGTGTGTTAGGATGAGGGATCAATAGAGTTGGTGTGCTAAAGTTCATATGGCAGAGGGGTAGGGAAATCTCCATTGGCAACTAGGATTCTTTCAGCAATACCAGCCCATTAATCTGGTATAGTATTACTTAAAATAAGAAATATTCCTAAATTAGTTGTTTTTTTTACCCCCAAATTCTTATGAAAATTTTCAGGTGTATAAAAATATTCAACAGCATAACGATCACTTGTATACTTAAAACTTTGAACAGTTAATATTTTGCCAATGTGTTTTGCCAGCATATACTAACAAATATACACACCATTGGCTTAATCATTCAAAGTAATTACCAGACATTATGACATTTTGCCCCTGTAAACTTAAGCATGTCCTTCCAAAAGAGACTGTTTTCCTTTATTAGCACAATCTTATCACATCTAAGAAAAAGCATTTAAATACCCTATTTGTATTTAGATCTCTCCACTTGTCTTCTAGATGTCCTTTTTTTTTTCTTCAATGTGAGGCAACCCTTGGTTGACCTCACAGATTGCAAGGACCTTGTCAACTGACAAGGTCCCTTACTTATTTTTTTACACCTAAAGCGCCTGGTCTTCCTAGGTGGTCTCCCATCCAAGTACTAACCAGGCCCAACCCTGTTTAGCTCCCAAGATCAGTAGATGTATTTTAAGGTGGTTTTCTGTATCCTAGACAGAAAGCTAAGTTCATGCATTATATTGGGTTAAGTCTTTTTAGTCTTCTTAATTCTAGAATAGCTTCCCACTTTGTCTCATTACCTTGACTTTAAGAAATTGAGCTAGTTGACGTGTAGATTCTTTTGGAATGTCGTGGATTTGTCTTGATTCCTTGCAATGTTTTACCTTGTTCCTCTATCTGCCATATAAACTATAAACTCTAGGATAACATATTATAGGTGTTTTGTAATTCATATTGCATCATAGGAGGCATATGTTAGATTCTTCCACTATTATTGACACTAAATTTGCTTACTTGGTCAAAGTGGTAGCCATAAGTTTTTCTGTTATAAGAGGTACTTTTTCTCTGTATAGATACTCTCTGGATGGTACTTTGGCATCCTTTGAGTATCTTGTGGACGAAAAATGGGCCACGTACTAAATGTGCCAAGCTCAGGGGAGGCCTGCATGGCGGGCCCTACAAACTCAGAGACTGAAAGTAACCACGGATAGGATGATCTGAACATAAAAATTCCTAACTGAAAGCTAGTCATGGTGGCCAGTCTTGTTCTGGATCTGTAGTTCCTTGACAAAGGTCAATCTTTATTTTAAGTAAGCCTGTCTTATTGTCTTTGCATTTAAAATAACATACTCTTGGAATGTCAGAGTAATCTTCTTTTTCTGTATTTGTCAGGGTACAACCTGCCACCAGAGCATGAGACCACAGAACCCCGAATTGTTACCCACTTCTCTATGTGCTGTAAATGTTAATTATTAACTATCCTGTATCCACCAGTGTAAAAGAAGTATCTGTCTCTCTTTTTCCTTTTCATCCAATCTCAGAGCTTTCCCCCTTTGCTTTCTCTCACTCCCTTAATCTACTACCAGTAGATTTCTTGTAACCCTCTTTATGTCTTTTCCTTTGATTCTCATGTATAAAATAAGCTGCAAAACCGCTGTTCTCCAGAGCATTTTCTCAATCTGTTGATATTTTGCTTCTCAGTAATTGTCAGTTTGGCTCAAATAATTATAACAATTCTCTACAGGTTTGGACATTTCTTACAACGACAGCCTTGTTATATAGCAATCTTTAGTTCAATGTCTATAGATTAGGGGTTGGCAAACTTTACCCATTGTATTTTGTCCATGGCCTGGTTTTGTATAATCCCTGAACTAAAAATGATTTTTGCATTTTTAAAAGGTTGTAAAAAAGTATGCAAATATACAAAATGTTCTCTACCATTCTTGGTCCACAAAGCCTAAAATATTAGCCAGCATTTTCTGTCTATAAATTTAACCAGATAATGCTTTTGAACTTTGTTTTTAAATAAGTTAAAATACTTTTTTTCTGTATCTTTTAAAGCTGGTTTATTGCAGCCTCCTGTCCGTATAGTTTCACAGCCACAACCGGCACGCCGGTTAGATCCACCATCCAGATTTTCAGGAAGGAATGACAGAGGAGATCAAGTGCCTAACAGAAAAGATGACCGAAGGTAAGTTTTTAAAAGTATACTTTTGTTGGTTGCACAATGTGAATGCACTTCATGCCACTTAAAAATAGTTCAGATGGTAAGTTTATGTTATGTGTATTTTACCACAATTTGAAAAACTATTTAAAGATCTATACTGTGGATTCTTGCTCATAATTTCTATTGTTATTTCATGAAAGAACTCTTGGATAATGCCAGAAATATTAGTAATTTCAGAAAAATTTGCTTTCAGTCGTGAAAGGGAGAGAGAAAGACGTAGATCCAGAGAAAGATCTCCTCAGAGAAAACGTTCCCGGGAGAGATCTCCTCGAAGAGAGAGAGAACGATCACCTCGGAGAGTTCGCCGCGTTGTTCCACGTTACACAGTTCAGTTTTCAAAGTTTTCTTTAGATTGGTAAGTTAATTTTTTCCCTAGTTGTTTTATTGAATTACTAGTTTTGTAATTTTGTATAGTTTGGTAGAATGTATTACATAGAGATATTTTTCTTGCAGCTTTTAATTTCCCAACGTTTAGTGCTCATGGGTTATATAAGGGCAGAAATGTAATTTGAAGTAGCAGTTTAGTTCTTTGCAAGTGTCGCATTGTTTTCATATACTCATTGAAGATATCAGCTACTGAAAAGGGCAGCCCTTCTGTGATTAAGTTATTCCTTAAAGTCAGAATTATTTAAGATCTGATTTATTGATGACTTTATTAAAGTTCATGCATAGTCTGTTGTGTATGATGCAGTAATAATACAACAGTGGATCAAACATCCCAAGTTAGCTATGGCAATGTGGTGTAAGAGAAACATAGATATACATATATACTCACATATAACAAACACGTGTGTATGTATACATAAATACATTTTTCAGTCTTTGGAATCAGAAATAATAGGCAAGTTACCAAGAATTTCTGTGCTTCACCTGCAAAGTTGGAATTATATCAATTAACAGAATTATTGTGAGATTGAGTTCATTTATCTAAAGCAACAATATGTGGTATTTGTAGATATCTTGTAAATAGCTGCTAAGTTGTAATTCATAAAAAGGCAAATTGTGGGGAAAAGGCAAATTGGTAAATGACTGAAATTACTCTAAGGTAAAGGAAGAATCATTTAAAGAACCTGGGACTGGCAATTGTGTATATGATAAATTAACACATGGAAAAAAAATAAGTAGACAGTAAAATAAAAATGAATCCTTTAAAGCAGCATTTAAAGCTGTTTCACATAGGAACAAATAACTATGCACTTCAGTATACTGAGAGGGTATTGCTGCATTTCAACAAAGTGTGATGGTAATAATAATATTGGCCTATCAAAAGTTAAAATTTCCATATGTTCAGTTCTAGACTGAGTAAACCAGTGTATTTCATTTAAGCTACTCAATGTCAAAAAAGTCTTGCTTGGTTACTTTGCTTAATTATGTAGTTGGTGTTCATTTACTCTTGGCTAATAATGGTCAAGTCTGCAACTACTCTTAATTTATACTAGTTTTCTTGTTATCCTGTTTACTTGTGTACTTAAAAAAATACCTAATCTTCACGTTTCAGAAAAACTTTTTAGAACCAAACAACTTCTCCAGCCCAAAGATATTAAATAGAGCTGCTCTGCTTTTAAACTCATCTGTTCCCAGTCTAGAATGCTATTCTGGGAAGAGTTGATGCATTGGATATAAATTGAACAGCTATCTCTCTCCTTTCAAGTTAGACCTTTACAGTTTTACTTCATCACTTTGAAGTTATTCCCAGAACATCAAATGAACCCATTACAAATAAAAGTGATTTTAAAGTTTCTGTACCTCTTCTCATAGTTGTAGAAATCAAGATTTTCTTATAGTGATATTATTATAAGAGACTATATGCCAAGAAATGATTTATTTGTATTTCTTATCTCTTGTTTTATTATAGATTTTATTTCTGTGGGTTAAGATACAGATTCAAAAATTCTGGTGATGGGAAGCTAGGAAGCTATTACATATACTTTCTATTTGCAGCACTTTAAAAACAAAATTCAAATACCTGTTATTCACATTTTCATTATTTTGACAGCAGAATTTTATCCAAATAAAGTATACTTATATCAGTATTCATAACTGGCAAGTTTATCATTCTATATTTATTATTTTTAGGCTTCAAATAAAAAAGACATCTCTAAAAATGTATTAGTTAACATTTTATACCCTTGGTTTTAGTTGTCTTTAAAAAAGACAATATAATTATCATTTCATCTTCCAAATTGTTGGTGTTTCCATTTTTCATTATGCTTTTAACAGAAATCTCTTGGCTTTTTACCAGATTGATTTACCTTTGAAAACTCTGCTTCTTAGGAAAAAGGAAATCATCCTTTAAAAAAAAAATCAGTATGCCATATTTAAAAGGCAAGAAACTTATCTTTGCATAATAAGCAATCAGGTATGGATCTTAATCATAGAGAGGTATGGAGGTGTGGATAATCCTAAAAACATTTGGATTTTGCTTTCCTGTGCACTTTAATGTTTAATTTTGAATGTAAATATTCTTGACCTAGGATCTTATATAGAATAAAAGTTGTATTTTTTTTCTACACTGTATAAAACTGGTTGAGGAGCATTCATACTAATTTGATACCACTTTTATCCCTTCTTTGTATCCATTCTATATGAATCATAATTTTCTCAAAAGTACACAGTTTGAATCGAGGCAGAACTGCTTTTGTTCAGATCTTCTCTGGAGCTGGGGTTGAAGTTATTTCAAAGGGTCTTCTCTAATGAATTTTAAGCTACACACAAAAAGTAAAGAAAGGTAACATTTAGATACTAGTTATTTATTCAAAGCTGTAAGTAAACTATTTGAAAATGAGATTTTCATATACCTCTATGTACATCGTTAGCTCATTAAATAATTGACTATCCATTTGCTGCTGGCTTTTAACCATGTCAGATTATATATTTAGCTTCAGAATGGGTGAATGTTTATATAATCTTTGATATTAAGGCTATTTATTCACTACTTATGTCTGTCTTTCAGTCCTAGTTGTGACATGATGGAACTAAGGCGCCGTTATCAGAATTTATATATACCTAGTGACTTTTTTGATGCTCAGTTTACATGGGTGGATGCTTTCCCTTTGTCAAGACCATTTCAGCTGGGAAATTACTGCAATTTCTATGTAATGCACAGAGAAGTAGAGTCCTTAGAAAAAAACATGGCCATTCTTGATCCACCAGATGCTGACCACTTATACAGCGCAAAGGTTTGTGTTCTATTGTGATATACTGCTGAAATTTCTGAGCAGTTATTTGTATTGAGTCTAAATGCGGAGCTAATCTTCAGCACATGGTTATTAGGTTTAATACCTGTGTTTTGTTCTTGTCTGCCTGATTCTGTTTTGGTTATTTAGGTAATTTAATTTAATTTTTCTTTGCCTTACCTCTTAAATTATAAAATCATAGTTATCATTTTAACATTTTAAACATCATAAAAACGTGAAGGTGAAATTAATGTAATGAACTTTTTGTAATGTTCTATGACTTCAGGTAGACCCAGAGGAAAATACAGTGGTGAATGAATGTACTATATGGTAGTTCGCAGGGTAACGTTCAGTTATTTCTCTGGTCTGTAATGGTCTGCTATTTTTAAAACATTGATCAAAAAATTTCCTTTGAAAAGTTAAAACTGTGTAATTATAAAGTATTTAATACCATATTCGCTATAGCATTTTACTTTCCATTTTTATAAAAAAATTTCAGGTGTCTAATATGTAAGGATAATTAGTGGTGCTTCTCATTTTTTTACATTAGACTTTTGACAGGATTGAATTATTTGACTATAATAGGTAATGCTGATGGCTAGTCCTAGTATGGAAGATTTGTATCATAAGTCATGTGCTCTTGCTGAAGACCCACAAGAACTTCGAGATGGATTTCAACATCCTGCTAGACTTGTTAAGGTAAAATGAAACATTTACTTTAACTGTAGGTGTATATTTGTTGTGCTTGGTTCAAACTGTATGTATATAAAATAAAAAACACTACCTTTTAAATCTTTTGATAAGTTTAATTTTTGTATTAAGGCACTCAGAATTTAATGATGTGTAGATGCTTTTTTCATTGCAGATTATGTTTATATCTTATTCGTATGTCTCTACTTCAACTGTTATTTTGATGTTTTATATTTGTAATATAGAAAAATCTTAGTGATAATGGATTTAGTGTATCTTTGGGTGCTTTTAAAGTCTGAATTATAGCTTGCTTCTTTAAAAGAACTCTTTATCTGAAGAAATATTTTAGAAGGATGAGTTATGATGTGTAAATCCTATTCCATTGCTGAAATGCAGTGTGGAACATGATGAACTGAACTCTTCCTTGACTGACAGGTACCAGAGGTAGTAAAAATGATATTGGAAAGGTTTGTACCTTTCCTTTTCAAGTATTTTATTTGTAATTTGATGTTGCATAATATATATAAATGATTCTTTGTTTTGAATTAGTTTTTAGTGGGCATGAAAGGCAAGGATGAAGCCATGGCCATTGGAGGCCACTGGTCTCCTTCGTTGGATGGACCAGACCCAGAAAAAGACCCCTCTGTGTTGATTAAGACTGCTATTCGTTGTTGTAAGGCTCTGACAGGCATTGATCTAAGTGTATGCACACAATGGTAAGTACCAATTCATTTCTTGATTAGAAATGTTTTTCTAATAGTTTATGTAGTTTTTCTAATAGTTTGTCTG